>NW_027361801.1:46105000-46582500 GCF_039654945.1 Dendrobates tinctorius
ATGAATCCTTAGATGAAATCTAACTACCATTATTATAATTTCAGCTCATGATATCATAAGGTCATTTGTCTTTTTTTCCATCTGTGGCACCATTATAAATTTTGGGGGCTCAATTACTTTGTCTATTCAAGTACCTATTCCTGATTTTAATTATTTTTTAAGAAAGTTTTCAATTAGAAAAATATATGTTTTATGATTATCCTTGTGTCACTTCTATTTGTTACCAGGGTGAAACTAAACACCTGTTGAGGTTTGGTACTATTTACTACTGTATAACAGTGTATGGGATTTTTGTTTCCAGCAAGTGATGTATTGACAATAATACACTATTTAAAAAAATAGACACCAGGAAGTTCCTGTTCACTGAGTGTAGCTGGAGTACATTTTACTTTCACTTTGAAAGCTGACAGACAGGATGCTAAGATCCTAAGCTATAAGAAAAAACAGTTGTAAGCTGTGTTACCTTTGTTCCTCAATAAGCACATATTCACTGTTGAATGACTGGCCAGTACAGAGATTAATCCACTGCCAACAGGTTATGAGACAAGAAGCCAAGAAACCCAAAGATCCAGAAAACAGCCCAAAGGAGAAAGAACAACTGTGTATTAAGAAGAAAAAGCTAAGATAGCAGCCACCAGCAACTCTGTGAAGTTCACAAGGCCAAATCAGACTAGCCATAGCTATCAATCCTGGAAATTCAAGGTAAAGATGCTATTGATAAGAGAATATATGTGGAAATACACACAGGAGTTATGCTGAACCACTACCAGAAGACTGGATAGAGAAGGATCAAAAAGCACAAAGCACTATTTCCCTCAGCATAGCTGATGATCAGATTGTGCATGTATTTAAATGTGAAACTGCAAAAGAAATGTTGGAACAGATGCAGGAAGTGCATAAAAGGATAAATCTCATCAATAAGCTCTATTAAATGAGAAAGGTGTATCAGTCTAAGCTAAATAAAGTCTAAGATATGTAGGATTACATAAGAAATACTCTAGAAATTGTGGAGCGCCTTAGGAGCATTGGGGAAGAACTAAAGGATTTCCAGGTAGTTGCATTACTACTCAGTGGTCTACGGCCGGTTTCACATTTGCGCTTCATAGCGCAGCGACGGCCTGCGCACGGGCGCCGCTAAACCCCGCCCCTGCCAGCTCCCTGCCCGCCCCTTCCGGTCATCGCCGCCTACTAGCGCACATGGAAGCTTGCGCTCTGCGCACCCTATCTTTAGCATAGGGTGCGCAGATCGTGCGCTGGCTGTGCGCTAGCAGGATTTTGCCATGCGCTGTGCACTTTTGAAGGTGCGCCCGTGTGCGCCGAACGCAGCATGCTGTATTTCGGTGCGCACGGCGCACCTTCAAAAGTGCGCAGCGCACAGCAAAATCCTGCTAGCGCACGGCCAGTGCATGATCTGCGCACCCTATGCTAAAGATAGGCTGCGCAGATCGCAAGCGTCCATGTGCGGTAGTAGGCGGCGATGACCGGAAGGAGCGGGCAGGGAGCCGGGAGAGGGCGGGGCTTAGCGGCAGCCGTGCGCAGGCCGTCGCTGCGCTATAAAGCGCAAATGTGAAACCGACCTACCAGAGACCAATGAAATAGTTGCAACTGCACTAGATGCACACTCAGCTTATGAGCTTAAATCGGAGTACGTCAGAGGTAAGCTTGTAGATGAGTATAAGTGAAAGACAGAAAGTGTAAGCAGCAGTAGGGTTTCCAAAGCAGAATTCACTTAAAAAACCCAAGATCTACCCAAAAAATAAAAGTCATTTGAAAGAAACACTTGAGTGTTTTGTCTGCAAGAATTCAGGGCACATAAAAGCTGAATGCAGAGTCTGGAAAGCTAGAATAAATAAGCTGAAAAAGCATAATAATCATCCAAGGGTTAAAAGTGCCATTACTAAAGTATATGACACTTCAAGTGCTGAAGATGCGCTTACTGTTAATTCAAGTACATGAAAGCATGCATAGTGTATAGACTCTGGGGCAACTAGCCATATGATTAATGACAGAAGCTTCTCTAACTTTGACCAAAGTAAGTCGAAAAAAGTGATCTTGGATAATGGTCAGTATATGAATTCAAAGGGAATAGGAGATTGCTACATTAATTTGTCAAGTTTCTCTAACACAAAGCAGAAAGATCCCAGTAAAGGATGTGTGCTATCTGTCCCTAGTCTTGAAAGCAATCTATTATCTGTAAAAACAACCTCACAAGACAAGGAAATGAATTTACATTTAAAGATGACTGCTGTATCATCTACAAAGAAGTGTCAGGAACACCGCACTGCACTTGCTCACTGAGCCAGTGCGCGTGTCCTGAGTACAAAGACTGTGCACAAAGATACCTGCGGAGCGGGATCTCAGAGGTGACGATGCATGCTCCAAGCTCACGGGACCTGGAACATGTGACTGCTGGGGGCGTGGCCTCAGCTCCACAGAGCCAGGAGCTGCAGGGAAACTCCTAGAAAGGTAACTACAGGGCAATGTTACCAAGGGGCATAGACAGAGACAGAAATCAGATCAAGCCGGGTCAAAGCATGAGATAGCAATACAGTACCAAAGGGTTAGACAGAATGGACAGTCAGGACGTAGCAATAGATCAGAAAACCAGAACGGGCAATAGATGGTACAATAGGGACAAACTGTAACGGAGTAACGATAGCCAAGCCAGGAGGTCAGAACCAGAAAAGACAATAGTACCAAAACGAGAGACGGAGTACAGAGTGAGGGAACGGACCGGGTCATGCACGGGAAGTAAACAAGCAACGCAGAATACATGCACACCAGGGGTCAGACACACCAGAACAACAGTATAGCTGACAGAGAACCCTGGTAAAGAGTGAATATAAATACCCCTCCCAGATCCAGAAAGAGGCCACGAACACTTAACCCTGTGAGTGCAGGGCAAGAACCCTGTTCAAACCATGACAAGAAGGTCACACACTAAATACCAGAAGAAAAAATAAAAGTTGATTTGTAAGAGCCAAAAAAGCGAACATGATCACAGCGTTCCAGAGCCTGCAGAGGGGCTGACAGCCCTTCTGCTCTTGGATCGGAGACCCCGCGGCATGAAGTGGGGTCTTGGTTGCTGTCATGGAGGCCCAATGTTGTCATGAAAACATCCAGGTCTCCAGACCTGAGAGACTTCCTGTCATGCACAGTGATGATCAGGAAGTCTCTCAGGTCAGTGTAAAATCCATGCAGTGCTGACAGCTTCTATAGCATGTATTTATTTCCATTTTCCCATTAGGGTTGGGGTTAGGGTTAGGGTTTTGGTTGAGGCTAAAGTTAGGGTTACGGTTGGGGCTAAGGCTAGGGTTGGGGCTAAAGTTAGGATTAGGGTAAGGGTTGGGATTAGGGTTAGGGGTGTGTTAGGGTTAGGTTTGTGGTTAGGGTTATGGTTAGGGTTGTGATTAGGGTTAGGGGTGTGTTGCGGTTAGGGTTGGAGTTGGAATTGGGGGGTTTCCACTGTTTGGGCACATCAGGTGCTCTCCAAACGCAACATGGCGTCTGATCTTAATTCCAGCCAATTTTGCATTGAAAAAGTCAAACAATGCTCCTTCCCTTGCGAGCTCTGCCATGCGCACAAACAGTGGTTTACCCCCACATATGGGTATCAGCATACTCAGGATAAATATCACAACAAGTTTTAGGGTCCAATTTCTCCTATTACCCTTGGGAAAATAAAAAATAAGGGCGAAAAGATCATTTTGTGAAAAAAAAATATGATTTTTTATTTTTACAGCTCTACATTATAAACTTCTGTGAAGCATTTGGGGGTTCAAAGTGCTTACCATGCATCTAGATAAGTTCCATAGGGGGTCTACTTTCCAAAATGGTGTCACTTGTGGGGTGTTTCCACTGTTTAGGCACATCAGGGCCTCTACAAACGCGACATGGCATCCGATCTCAATTCCAGCCAATTTTGCATTGAAAAGTCAAACAGCGTTAAAAATCAACTTGCTGATGGTATTACAGTCGATCTGTGTAGTCAGACAATGAAATTTAATAGCTGTCTTAAAGGGAAAATGTCTAAAAGTCCTTTTTTAAGAATAATACTACAAAATCAGAACAGTTTTTGGACTTAATACACACAGACGTTTGAGGTCCAATGAGTACTCATACTCCTGGAAAAAGAGATATTTTTTTAAACACATTTCTCTATGATTATTCAAGATATACCATTGTCTATCTGCTTCACAGAAAAAATGAAGTTCCAGAGAAACTGGAAATATATTTTACTGAAGTATATAACAAATTTGAGAGAATGCCAAAAATTGTGCATGCGGATAATGGAACATAATATACAAATAATGAAACACAAAGTGTTTTAAGGAAAAATGGAATTGTGTTTCAGACCACTGTACCATACAATCCTGAGCAAAATGATGTAGCGGAAAGATGGAACCGGACACTTTCTGAAAGTGAAAGAAGTATGCTATTTGATGCAGATTTATCAATAACATATTGGGGTGAAGCAATCATGACAGCTTGCTATCTTCAAAACAGACCACTAAGTGAAGCAACTGAGAAAACTCCATTTGAGCAGCTAACTGTCAATAAATTGAAGTGGATTAATGCTGCCAATGACTATGCTACTTCCAATATTCCTCTCTGAAGAGACAATTTGCATATTTCCCAGAGGAGCATTGCGGATTTAAGTCTCTTCATCTCGTCATGCTTAGCATGTCATTCTCCGCAAGGAGAAATGATACTTCTTGGATATGAATCAGCATTTTGAAACTAAAGACCTTGGAATTGTGTTTATCTAGGAATCCAGAAAGGTCCAAAGAGAAGGAGATGGAAACTTTCTTCTAAACCAAAGTGCAAAACTCAACTCAATTCTGAATCAGTTTGGAATGTCAGAGGCCAAAGGCATATTAACCCCAATGGAACCAAATCATCCTACTTAAAGTTCTCTACATAATAACTATGACTCGACCAGATATCGCAACAACAATTGGAATTCTCTGTAGATATGTGGAGACACCAAGTCAAAAAGACAGGAATGCAATTATGAGAGTTCTTTGATATTTGAAAGAGTCTCGAGATATAAATTCAAGGATATCTGCAACAGGTTATCTAAAATGCACAGGCTATGTGGATGCAGACTGGGCTGGTGACTTAAGTGATCATAAATCAACAAGTGGTTATTTGTTCAAGCTCAGAGAAAGTTCAATTTCTTGGTCTAGCAGAAAACAGGTGTCTGTAGCCTTGTCACCTACAGAAGCACAGTATGTACCTGCTGCACACGCAAGTCAAGTGGTTAAACCAATTGTTAAGCGATCTTAGTAGACTATCAACTCAACTGATGGTAATTTATGAAGGTAACTATGGATGCATTAAATTTGCATGCGGTGAGAAAATCAATGAGACAACCAAACACACTGACGTTAAACATCATCATCTGCATGATTTGATAGACTGTGGCATAATTGAGTTTATTGCAAAACTGATCAGATGATAGCTGATTTTAGAACAAAGCCACTTCCAAGAGCTAAATTTGAAGAATTCAGAGCCACTATGAGGTTAACAGGATAAGAAGTTGTTGAGTGGTGGTGTTGGAATAGTGCTTATTATTGGATATATTGCAACAACTACTATTTACTGCTGTTTAATAGTACATGAGTTTTTGTCTCCAGCAATATTGTTGTAATGCCAATAATACACTGTTACAAAATAAAGAAAGCAGGAAGTTCCTGTTCAATGTGTGTGAAGCTGGAGAAAATTTTACTTTTAATTTGCTGATAGACAAGATGTTAAGATCCAAAGCTATAAAAAATACCAGTTGTAAGTGGTGTTATCTTTTTTCCTGAATAAATGTATATTCACTGTTGAATGGCTGGACAGTACAGAGATTGTTCGGCTACCAACAATGAGATTTCAGAAATCTCGTGCACATAATTGCTTTTTTTCCCGACTAAAATGGAAAACTGCATGTCAATTGTTTCCGCACTTTTGCAGTGTTTTTTCATCATAAAAAACTATGAGGAAGGGCAAAAATGGTACATTTTTATTGTGCTTCTGCTGCGTTTATGGTGAATAAAACTAACTTTATTAAGCATGAACTGTAGACAAATGACAGATATAATCTGCACCAAAAATGCCACAAAAAAGCAATAAAAATGCAGCAAAAAAAGGCAAAACCTGCTTTTTGTAAGCTTGTTCATTACTGACAAAAGAGCAAATTTTGCCCACTGAAAAAAAGCAATGTGAGAACATAGCCTTTTGCTCTAATCTGTGGTTAAGAGTACATTCTTCAGGACACAATCTGACTTCTCATCTCACCAGGACCATGCCCAGAGGTTGGCAGTAGTGTATACAGTCACGTGAGGATCACACTCACTACTGAGTCACATTATGAGTAGCCGTGATGAAATTTATACAAATTGACTATGATTTCATTTTTTTCTAATTTTTACCTTAATTGGTGGATGATTTTGGTTTCTATTTGCTCTCAACAAATTACGCTATTTATATTAGTAAAGGTTTTTAACTTGGATCTTTCATTTATTTATAATATTTCTTGAGCAGTGTATATACAGTACATGGGCAAATGTATTGGGGAACTGCTCTTAATCATAAAATATAGATTCTTCATTCAGTCACACTACCAATTACATATAAAGTCTGTCTCCTCGCCAAGCTGTCTGTATTTGCAAACATTTGTGTAAGAAAGGCTTATGCTAAAGAGCTCACTGATACCAGCGTGGTAATGTAAAAGGACATCACAGATGTAACAAATCAGTTTTTGAATCTTTTTCTTCTTATGAATATTTCACAGTCAACTGTGAGTGTTTTAATAAAAAGTGGAAACATTTAAAAAATACATAGCAGCTTAGCCATGAAGTGGAGACCACATAATGTTACAAAGTACAGTCGACCTCGTCATGAAGTGCATAATGCATAATGCATAAATCTCATAACGCTCGCTATTGCAGAGACCATAACATCTCTGGCCATAACATCAGCACAAAAAACTTGTAGCTGGGTGCTTCATTGCATGGGTTTCTATAGCAAAGCAGCTGCATGCAAGACTTACATTACCAAGCACAATGCTTTGATCAGTAGGGGCCATGTTTTGATCAGTGCAGTCAGAATGCAGAGAAGCCCCTTGATCCCTGGAGCAAAATGTCAAAAGAGTTTAATTTTACCCTTGGCAAAGCTGAGATTATCATGGGGTGCAGGCTGCTCTCATGGAAAGTGTTATGCATATGGTTTGTGGAACCACTGTTCTATGATCTGGGGAGAGCTTGGAGGGGAGTAACTAAGCAAACACCTGGTTCCTCACTAGTGCCCCTAATGCTGTGGTTAGACTTGAATCCAGGTGGACACCAAGTGCTTCTCTAGGAAGGACCTACAGAGCCATGGCAGCTATTCCTCAAGGGGACAGTGAAGCAGGACTGGCCAGGAACTTGGTAGCAGTAGGGCCACGGATACGGGATCACAGATCAAGTTTCACAGATGCTGGTTCAGACTGAACAGAGAGGTTAGCAGCACAGTTGTGGACCAGACGGATCAGGAAAAGGTACAGGCAGGGTGGATAGGAAAAGCAAGGTGGACTGGAATAGGTGCACATAGAGAGCACAGGTACAGAGACCTTACAACCGAGAAGCAGGAAGTAAAGTGATGAATTAAAGTCGCTAAGGCACCTCCCAATAGGGAAGAGTGCCTTATTTACCAGACGTCTCCCAGCTATTGGCTGGGGATGTTTTAGCAGTGCGTGCTGTTATGAGCTCATTTTCTGCTCCACCAGTTGAGAGTTCCCCTTCCGTTCTCCCTCTGGTGGTGACGGGAGGTGGTGAGGTTGGTTTGAGTGGTAGTGATCTGCCACCTGGTGAGGAAGATAGTGATTGGATCTCTGGAGTATCAGACTGGATATAGACAGCCGACGCCCTATCCTGTTGCTGGTGATTCAGTCTGCTTCTCAGGTCTAGGACTCAGCTCTGTTTCAGTCTTCTAAAGATAAGTTTATTTTTTGCTAATGTTCACACTTGCTCTTGTTGGTCTTTTCAGTTTTTTGTGTGGTCAGCCAGCCCGGCTGGGCTGTGCTGAATTTCAACTCTTATTTGGCAAATTGCCTTTTTTTTGTTCCTCATTAGATTGGCCTCTTTTTGCTCTGTCTCAGAATATTTCAGAGTGCTGATATAGTGGGAGAAGTCTAGTGACTTCAGGGTTAATTTTGCTATCAGTTGTGTTGGACATTTTGTAGGGTTTTTTGGCAGACTGCAGACAGTGTCTTTCCTTTCCTGTCCTTTCTAGTTAGTCTGGCCCCATCGTTTGCTCAGCCTCTTTTCCTGCCTTTGTTTGTGTTTTCATCTTTTTTCACCGTCAATACATGTGGGGGGCTGTCTCTCCTTTGGGGTCTGCTCTGGGGCAGTTAGTTTTCCCCTTTTCCTGCTTTAGGCTTATTTAGTTTCTCCGGTTGTGACGAGGCATCTAGGACCACCATAGGAACGCTCCACGACTGCTGCTAGTTGCGTGTTAGGATCAGGGGTCTGCAGAGTTACCAACCTCTTTGGTTTTCTGAGACTTAGTTTGTGTTGTTTTTTATTTCCTCCTCGGCTACCCATTCATAACAGCGTGTGCTGGTTTTTAAAAAAGGCATGGAGTGCGAGTGCTCTACACACACTCCCAGGAGACAGATACCAAGGGAGCTCGGACAGGTAAGTCAGCATCCCTAAAGAGGAAGGAAGGGGTTATGTGCAGGAGTGCCAGTGCTGTTCTAACATAAAGGATACGAACAGTATAAACAAGGTTATTTGTCAACAACTGCATTTTGGCACTGGACTAGTGCCTTTCTGAAGTTAAAAAACTTAGTGAACTCCTTGGCTTTATTTAGTTCTGTTCCACTCTACTTGGAGAGGGAGAAGAGCACAGCAGAGAATGTGCCTCTAGAAAGTCTGCATGCCAATAAACCTGCCTCTCTATAGAGAGCCAAAGTCAATCTTGGCTGAAGTAGCACAGCATGTGGGTGAGCTTTTCTGACCCTTTGTTTAAATTACTACTATTAATCCCAGTGTAGCACTCACAGGTACGGGGGATGCAGTGAAGAGGCGCGAGACGGTTTGAGCTTTAAGGTGTAACTTTTATATCTATAGATGCCTTTGGGGCTGTCTTGAGCAACCAAACAAGATAACAATAACTGCCCACGCAGGGGATCAATACAAGAAACACACGGTTGTTATGAATGAGTCACCGTAGGAGGCAAAAACAGAAATACTAGCTAAGTCCAGAAAACCAGAGAAGTTGGCAGCTATCGGATTGCAGACCCCTGAACCTAACAACAACAACTAGCAGTAGCCGTGGGGGGTTCCTACGGTGCCCTAAACCCCTCGATCACAGCCAGAGAACTACATAGCCTAAAGACAGAAAGGGAAATCTAAACTGCCCCAGAGCAGACCCCAAAGCAATAGGCAGCCCCCAACATATAATGACGATGAAGGAAGATGAAAAAACACTCACACAGAAAGAAAGATAGGCTGTGCAAATGATGGGGCCCAAGCTAACTAAATAGGACAGAATAGAAAAGCTGCTGTCTGCAATCCGCCAAAACCCTCTCAAAACAAGAGCCAACAGACTGATAGGGAAAAAAGCCCTGAAGACGCTAGGCTTCAAAAAGACTATATCAGTACTCAGGTATTTTCTGAGACAGAGCAAAAAGGAATTCAGCTCACCCAGCAGGGGAAGGCAGAAATCCAGAAAAACAAGGCAAAACAAAACCAAAACACAAATGCAAAAAGCAGAGCAGAAAACTTAGCTTTTGAGGAGCAGGAAACAGACTGGTCTCCTAGAATCCCTCAGAGAAATCACCCGCAAGGCAGAAGGGCGTCGGCTGCCTATATCCAGTCAGCACTTCCAGTCACCCAGTCATCATCATTCTGCTCAGGTGCTTTGTAATCAGCCTCACTACCTTCCTTCACCAGAAGAGGGAGTTCATCAGACCTCAATGGTGAAGGGGAAAATGAACTCACAACAGTACCTCCCCCTTGAGGAGGGGTCACCGAACCCTCATCCACGCCACCAGGGCGATCAGGGTGAGCCCGATGAAAGGCACGCACCAATCTTTTGGCATGAATATCAGAGGCAGAGACCCAGGAATTATCCTCCTGACCATAACCCCTCCACTTAACCAAATACTGGAGTCTCCGTCTAGCCAGACGGAATCCAGTTTCTTCTCTACCTCATATTCCATGTTACCTTCAACTAATACAGGGTCCGGAGGTGCCACCCCAGGAACAACTGGTTCAACAAACCTCTTCAACAAGAACTTATGAAACACATTATGAATTTTAAATGTGACAGGAAGAGCCAAATGAAAAGAGACCGGATTAATAATCTCCAAAATCTTGTAAGGTCCAATAAATCTAGGCATAAACTTAGGAGAAGCCACCTTCATAGCGATATTTTTTGATGATAACCAAACCATATCACCAACCTTAAACTGGGGACCAATGGTCCTATGTCGGTTGGAAAACCGCTGGGCCTTTTCCTGGGGGAGAGATAACTTATCCACCACTTGGTCCCAGATCTGGTGCATTCTCTCCACCACAGTGTCAACACCTGGGCAGGCAGAAGGCTCCACCTGCCCTGAAGAAAATCGAGGATGAAACCCAAAGTTACAAAAAAAAGGTGACATCAAAGTGGCAGAACTAGCTCTATTATTTAAAGCAAATTCGGCCAAGGGCAAAAATGAAACCTAATCATCCTGATCAGCGGAAATAAAACATCTCAAATACGACTCCAAGGTCTGGTTTGTTCTCTCCGTCTGCCCATTGGTCTGAGGGTGAAAAGCAGAGGAGAAGGACAACTGAATTCCCAGCTTGGAACAGAAAGTCCTCCAAAATCTAGACACAAACTGAACTCCTCTGTCAGATACAATGTTCTCAGGAATCCCGTGCAAGCGAACCACCTGTTGCAAAAACAGGGGCACCAACTCAGAGGAAGATGGCAACTTAGGGGGTGGTACAAGATGAACCATCTTAGAGAACCTATCACAAATCACCGAAATAACAGTCATTCTCTGAGAGACAGGCATATCAGAGATGAAATCCATTGAAATATGGGTCCATGGCCTCCTGGGGACCGGCAAAGGCATCAACAACCCACTAGAGCGAGAACAAGGTTTAGATCGGGAGCAAGTCCCACAGGACTGCACAAAATTCCTGACATCACGAGACAAGACGGGCCACCAAAAAGACCGACTCACCAAATCTCTAGTACCAAAAATACCTGGATGACCAGCCAATGCAGACCAATGAACTTCAGACATCACTTTCTTCTTCCACTGGTCAGGAACATACAACGTTCCACTGGGACAACGCTCAGGTTTGTCCTCCTGGAACTTTTCCAGAGCACGTCTCAAATCGGGCAAGATGGCAGAAAGAACTACCCCTTCGCCTAAGATGTTAGCAGACTTGGTCACCACAGGAGAATCAGCAAAGAAGCTCCTAGAGAGGGCGTCTGCCTTGACATTCTTAGTGCCAGGAAGAAAGGAGACCACAAAGTCAAAACATGTAAAAAACAAGGCCCACCTAGCCTGTCTAGGGTTCAAGCGTTTGGCCGACTCCAGGTAAATCAAATTCTTGTGGTCAGTGAGGACCACGACTTGATGTTTAGCTCCCTCCAACCAATGTCTCCACTTCTCAAATGCCCATTTCATGGCTAACAGTTCCCGATTCCCCACATCATAGTTACGTTCAGATGGAGAGAACTTTCGGGAAAAGAAAGCACAGGGATTCATTTTAGATGTTACAGGATCCTTTTGGGACAAAACAGCTCCTGCACCAATCTCAGAAGCGTCCACCTCTACCTGGAACGGGAGTGAGACATCAGGTTGCTGCAAAACCGGGGCAGAAGTGAATCTTCGCTTCAGCTCCTGAAAGGAAGAAACAGCCTCCGGAGACCAATTCAACACATCAGCACCCTTCTTAGTCAGATCAGTCAATGGCTTGGCAATACTAGAAAATTTTGCTATAAATTTCTGATAAAAATTAGCAAAGCCCAAAAACTTCTGGAGGGCCTTCAAAGAAGTGGGCTGAACCCAATCATAAATGGCCTGTACCTTGGCTGGGTCCATTTCAATAGTTCACGGAGACAAAATGAATCCCAAAAATGAAATCCTCCGTACCCCAAAAAGGCATTTCGATCCTTTGACATACAGGGAATTCTCCCTCAAGATCCGGAACACAGTCCGAACATGTTCCACATGAGAATCCCAATCCTTGGAGAAGATCAAAATATCATCCAGATAGATAATCAAAAATTTATCCACAAAGTCTCGGAAAATGTCGTTCATGAAGCACTGGAAGACAGAAGGGGCATTAGTGAGCCCAAAAGGCAACACCAGGTACTCAAAATGTCCCTCCGGAGTATTAAACGCCATCTTCCATTCATCCCCATGCTTAATGCGGATAAGATTATACACCCCCCTGAGGTCAAGCTTGGTAAACCAGCAAGCACCTTTAACTGTGGAGAATAGATCCGAAATCAGGGGTAACGGATACTGATATTTAATAGTAATTTTGTTGAGGGCACGATAATCAATACAAGGCCTTAGTGAACCATCCTTTTTGGCCACGAAAAAAAACCCGGCACCTCAGGGTGAAGAGGGTGGTCTAATATGACCCTTCTCCAATGCCTCCTTAATATAGGATCGCATAGCCTCGTGCTCGGGTACAGATAAATTGAAGAGCCGACCCTTGGGAAATTTACACCCCGGGCTCAGTTCAATTGCACAGTCATAACTCCTATGAGGAGGCAAAGACGCAGACTCATTCTCACTAAATACATCATAAAAGTCCGCCAAATAGTCAAGAACATCATGCGACTGAGGAGAGGTGGAAAAAACTGGAGCCTCACTAAGGGCACACCGACAACCCCAACTCACCACAGACACAGATTTCCAATCCAAAACTGGATTATGAATTTGCAACCAGGGAAACCCCAGAACAATGGTATCATGCAAATTATGCAACACCAAAAATCTGCAATTTTCTTGATGGTCTGGGGCGACCCACATTACCACCTGGGTCCAAAATTGAGGTTTATTTTTCGCCAAAGGAGTAGCATCAATCCCCCTCAAAGGGATAGGCGTCCGCAGAGGTGTTATCGGAAATCCACAACGTTTAGCAAAATCCAAGTCCATTAGGTTCATGGCTGCTCCTGAATCCACAAAAGCCTTGGCGGAAAATGTGGACAGGGAGCAGATCAAAGTAATTGCCAGAAGAAACTTAGGTTGAACACCACCCACAGAAAACGTGTGTGCAAAACGTTTCTCTCGTTTAGGACAGACAGAAATAATATGCGAGGCATCTCCACAAAAAAAACACAGCTTATTACGCCTTCTGAACTCCTGACGTTGCTCCCTGGACAAAACTCATCACATTGCATAGGTTCAGACACTTGTTCAACAGGTGGCAACCCCTCTCGTGCAGTCTTGCGTTCACGTAAACGCCGATCAACCTGAATGGCTAATGACATAGAATCGTCAAGACCAGAGGGAACAGGAAATCCCACCATAGTATCTTTTACGGCTTCTGACAAACCCTTCCGAAAGAGAGCTGCCAAGGCATTATCATTCCAGGTAGTAAGGACCGCCCACTTTTGGAATTTTTGGCAGTACAATTCTGCAGAATCTCGACCCTGGCTCAATGCCAACAGGGTCTTTTCAGCCTGATCAATAGCATTAGGTTCGTCATACAACAACCCCAAGGCTTGAAAAAATGCGTTCACATTAGACAGAATAGGATCATCTGGTTTCAAAGAAAACGCCCAATCCTGGGGATCGCCACGCAGCAAAGAGATGACTATTTTAACCTGCTGTGCGGAGCTCCCTGACGAGTTAGGCTTCAAGGCAAAAAATAATTTACAATTATTTTTGAAATTCAAAAATTTAGACCGATCCCCAAAAAACACATCAGGAGTAGGGATCTTTGGTTCAGCAGCATGTGAATGAGCAAGGTAGGCGGAAATTCCCCGCACTTCCGCAGCAAGCTGCTCCACACGATCAGACAATTGCTTTATCTCCATTGAGAGAAAAAAAAATTCCCCCTACGGCCTCAGAGATATAGAGGAAAAAATATACACACTCTTTTTTTTTTTTTTTTTTACAATTCTTTACTGCTATTGAGTACCCTAAGATCTGCGGTATGGCAGGGTGATTCTGTTATGAATGAGTCACCGTAGGAGGCAAAAACAGAAATACTAGCTAAGTCCAGAAAACCAGAGAAGTTGGCAGCTATCGGATTGCAGACCCCTGAACCTAACAACAACTAGCAGTAGCCGTGGGGGGTTCCTACGGTGCCCTAGACCCCTCGATCACAGCCGGAGAACTACATAGCCTAAAGACAGAAAGGGAAAACTAAACTGCCCCAGAGCAGACCCTAAAGCAATAGGCAGCCCCCAACATATAATGACGGTGAAGCAAGATGAAAAAACACTCACACAGATAGAAAGATAGGCTGAGCAAATGATGGGGCCCAAGCTAACTAAATAGGACAGAATAGAAAAGCTGCTGTCTGCAATCCGCCAAAACCCTCTCAAAACAAGAGCCAACAGACTGATAGGGAAAAAAGCCCTGAAGACGCTAGGCTTCAAAAAGACTATATCAGTACTCAGGTATTTTCTGAAGACAGAGCAAAAAGGAATTCAGCTCACCCAGCAGGGGAAGGCAGAAATCCAGAAAAACAAGGCAAAGCAAAACCAAAACACAAATGCAAAAAGCAGAGCAGAAAACTTAGCTTTTGAGGAGCAGGAAACAGACTGGTCTCCTAGAATCCCTCAGAGAAATCACCCGCAAGGCAGAAGGGCGTCGGCTGCCTATATCCAATCAGCAATTCCAGTCACCCAGTCATCATCATTCTGCTCAGGTGCTTTGTAATCAGCCTCACTACCTTCCTTCACCAGAAGAGGGAGTTCATCAGACCTCAATGGTGAAGGGGAAAATGAACTCACAATAAACGGTAATGCGAACACGACTAACCCGACAAACGATGATGCTTCGGCGTTGCAGCCGCTGGGCCCAGCCGACGAGGATCTGAAGAAGACTTCGGGCGTTCCTGTGCCCAGGCGAGGTGGGGGCACAACAGGCCCCGGAAGAGTTCCACAAGGCGGCGCCCCCCGGTGGAGGCAGTGCACTGCCACTTGGGGGCTGAAGAATGGAGGACGCAGCCCTGAATGGTGCTGCAGGGACCGTGGCTGGCAGCGGACAGGCCGCAGCCGCGAACTGGAGTGATGCAGTGTCGGCCGTGGGTGACAGCAGGTAGGCCGCAGCCGCGAACTGGAGTGAGGCAGTGTCGGCCGCGGGTGACAGCAGGTAGGCCGCAGCCACGAACTGGAGCGGGGCATCATCTGCTGCTGGTGGGAGCGGACGGGCCGCACCCGCGGGATGAGTCGGGCGGCAGCTGCCGCGGGCGCGGGGTGGAGTCGTGCGGTAGTGGCCACTAGGAGCGTGGCTGAACGGTCGGCGTCTCCATCCTGGTTGGCTAGGTGCCGTCTCCCTTCTGCCTGTGGTGAGTCTCCCTGTGGTCTCTCTTGTCGCTGCTCTCCCCGCTCTGCTCTGGCTTTTGCTCTGGCTCTCTGGCGCTTCCTGGCTTTCTTCCTCCAGTTCTCCTGTTCTGCTGACTCACTGTGACTAGTGTTCTCCTCCCATCTTATATCGGCTCCTCCCCCAGCCGATCTGTCAGTCTCAACGGTCCGGCCCTGAACTCTGTCCCCCGGAAACAACCTGCCCCAGAACTAGCAAACAAGTTCAGGTCTTTAATCGCCACAAATGTATTAAAATTAGATTTAGGAGAAAAAGTAAGACCTCTATTCAGTAATGACAAGTCAGAATCAGTCAATTGATAAGAGCTTAATTGATTACCTTATGACTATTTTTCTTTCGTTCAGGTGATTTGAATTGCATCCTCTTGTAAGGATGAAAATTCACGTCTCTCACCCTTTTGGGCCGAGACCAGATTTTGTCGTCATTGAAGAGGTTGACCAATCAGATGAGTCAATGATAGAAGAGAGGGAACTCACTAAGGGTGCCTCCTGTAGCTTTAGATTATAGGTATTTGGTTTTCTCCAAAAATATACATTCTTACTTGCAAAATCTTTACTGTCTCGTTGCAGCTTAGAAGATTGTTTCCTGTGGATCTTACTAACACACACATCCAAATTCTTCTCAATTCGAGACTCATATCCCGCCATTTTGTCAGATGGACAAACTGCCTTAAATTTACGTTCCAACTCATATATGGATTTATCCAAGTCCACAATAGTTTTAGAATTATGTTCAATAAGTAGCTGCATTAAAGAGGAGCAGCAACAACCACATGCCTCCTCCCACCGTCCAATAAAATCCTTATCATCCACAGGAAAGGATGGGGTCACCCGGACTCTAAGTCCTCTTGGAATCATTTTTGAGGAAACATACTTCTCCAGAAAGGCCCAATTCCACCATATTTTAGTCCGTTTCAATAATAACCTTTCAATTTCTAAGACCTGATTGTCAAGGCTTTGATCCACTGATGGCTGTGACTCATTCCCACCTGTTCCGAATACCTGGTCAATTTGGCCGAGCCAGGCTTTGTTATTGGCTATGAAGTTCATATCCAAGAAACAAACACAACCTGTGCATAACACAGTAAAAATAAATCATAATAGTTTCATGAAAAACCACCCCATTTAAATAAATCAAACAGAAGCATACAAATGTATCACTACATGAGTGGGTATTGTTGTGGACATAACAGGACAATCGCAAATATATATATACATTTTTTCGTGGTTTCTTTCTCATATATTTTTCTTACAATTTATGACTTGTCAGATGTTGGCAAAGTTCACACATCGGCTGCTGCAATTCACTCCTGTGGTTTTCAACTGCCTCAGCACCCACCCTGTTCCCCTGATTTGGCTCCCTCGGACTATCACCTATTCCCACAGATGAAAAAGCACCTTGGTGGAAGTTGGAATTGCAGCCATTGCAGCCATTGCGACAGCCGATGTGTGAACTTTGCCAACTTCACCATTTCCATACTTCAGCCTTGCGACCCAACTTTAAAATGCTGTAACAGAAACAAAAAAAATCCAAATAAATCCAGATTGCTCATGAGACCATTCAACTAACTAAATAACATATTGCATTGCAAAACAAAACCATGCAAAAAAGATTTCATGGGTGGGCCTCAAAGTTTTCATGCGCCCCTCGTATATGCAATATATATGTAATTTAGATGGATAAAGCTATAAATATCATGGGACCTAAGGAGAGAAATTATTAGAACTTCTTTACCAAGTCCACATCTTGATACAAACTTTTCTATCCACTAAGATAAAGGACATATAATGTCCTCCATCTATGCAATGGAATTTACTCTTATGTTAGTCCAAAATCAACCCAATTGAGGCAGTAAAATTGGCTTGCAATCTAGCACATTGTCAGGGTGTACCATAAACATTCCACAAATTATTGCTTGGCATTTTTCATAACTTCTATGTACCACAAATTACTAAGGGATTTGTTGCAGCTCTGAGCCTGCTGGAGTTTAAATGTAGTTCTTTTCCTTTAGTCCAGCAAGAGTTAATGTCAGTCTCTCGCTTGCAGTATCTTTTAGGCTGGTCAGCTGATGATGGTCGGTAACCACTCCCACTTCCCTTTAAATAGTCATATGACCCATCAACTGATCGTTGTTTCTAGAGTTAATTCTATGCAAACCAGCTAGGTGGGTGGAGTTCTCCTTTGGCTGTGGTTTTATCAATGTTGGAGTCCTGTTTACCTGGTGCCATTTACTTTGCTGCTGTGGAGCGTAGCAGCAGATTGTTAGCTAAATTGTATTCTTTCTGTAAGTCGCTTGTGTGACTCTTTGTCTGTTTAATGTTACCTGTAGTGGCAAGACTAGCATCCTTACCGGCCAGTGTACTAGCCACGATTACTTGCGGTGACAGCCAGAGACTCACATAGGGCATTAGGGGAGCTTAGGGACAGGCAGAGGATGTTGTCAGGAGTTGTCCCATTCCCCTCTCCCTTTATCATCATATTGTATGTATATGTTGTGTTGTCAGTCAGTCATTCCCGTGTCCATTCGTGACACCATGTTAATAAATTGCGAAAGCCACACATGCACTACAACCTCTCCACTCCTAACAATGCACAATGGGTGGTTGTTGTCTAAATCTGGCCATACTTTACAGATTTTGACTATATTCTGAATGATTTATCATAGTTAGACTTTGAAGACAGCTGTACTGACAAATTGTAACGTAATCTCTATCTTTCTATGTGATGTTTGCTGAGATTCTATTGATAAGATAAGAAAGATGTGTATAGACTCTTTCCTCCCTGTATTTGAACATATCCAATTGTGGAGATTTATCACATCGTGATCAACTTTCTAATTATGGACAACCGTACCTGTCAATGTTGGGAAAATCCAACTGGACTTTCTACATACTGTGGATGATGTCTTGCTCTTTTAGGTTTCCAAATGACGCTGACAGTTGGAAGATAATAGTATAAATTTATTCCATGGAATAGCAGAGTATTTTATTACTGGTTATTTGCTCATTTGTTTTTTTACCTTTGATTCTATCTGTTAAATGGCCACTGTGTGAATGCACACCTATGTATTGCACTTATACCACTAAGTGCTCTGGCTCATTTTTTGGTTTTGTTTAAGTTTTTTGTGCTTTGTACAAACAGGAACATGGCTATCCTTTTGCGCCATCCCTTTTGTTTATATACCTTTCCACGAACAGGCAGGTGCACAGTTGGAATCGGAGTCTTGCTATGCCCTTATCTATTTTTACATCTGCTGACACATAGTGATTTGAACTACAAGACTTAAGGCCCCGTCTCACATAACGAGATCGTTAGCGAGATCGCTGAAATGTCACAGATTTTGTGACACAACAGCGACCTCGCCAGCGATCTCGCTACGTGTGATACATAGTGGCGATCGGCCCCCCGCTGGATATTGCTGATCGCGCTCGAATGTCCTGGGCCATTTTTTAATCATTGGCGTCCCGCTGGCCAGCATGCATCGCTGTGTTTGATGCCGACGAGCGACCTCGTTGGCGACGCAGAACTCAGGGACGCAGGTGTGAGTCGTCAGAATAGCTGCTGTGTAACAAGGTACCAACGACTGCCGCGGTCATTATACGGATCGCCAGATCATTGCTGCACGTTGAATATATCTACCTGTTTGACAGCTTACTAGCGACCATGTAGCAATGCACTAGCGATCCTTACCAGGTCGTATCGTTGTCGGGATCGCTGGAGCGTCGCTATGTGAAATGGGACCCTTAGACACTGTTCAAATTGGGTATACCTTTTTACACTGGGATGGCTGTATGGCTTCCATGCTTTTTTGATCAAAATAGTGTTAACTACTGTAAGTACCCTATGTTATCTACTATTACTATTCATTTACTTATTACAGGGTATTTGCGTATTTTGTTTTTATCTTGGGTTCTCTTTGTCAAATATCTACACCTACGCATTGCACTTATACCAACATAAGCTCAGGCTCATTTTTTTAATTTATTCCATGGAGTAACTTCAAAGTATGAACATCCCAAACCAAGCATCTGTCCGCCAGGTGAATCCACTGAGTATGGTTGATCTCAATTTTACCACAAACCCTGGTTGGAAAATGGCATAGCTCTGCAGGTGACCAACTATTTTATTTTGAGGAATGGCATCATTAGAAACAAAATTCTTTAACATGATTAAAAAATATTATTGTGATTTATTGATAATGTTAGTTTTTCAGAAGTGCACAAAATCTCCACCTACACAATCACATTATCTTCACATTGGCCTCATCAAACAAAATAAAATAATTGGGTCTTTCAAGGTCAGGTAAAAAAAACTATTGAATTTTACAATGGTGCAGAGACAGAACAGGAATACAAGAACATAATTTATAGTAGAGTTTCAAAGATTTGCATAGAGCTGCCTCTAATAAACTTTGTAATAAAATGGCAGTGCTCCACACAAGTTGTATAGGCTTTCTGGATTGATAGGATAGTTTGCCAGTGGTTAGTTTACAAATTGCTACATCTGTATTTTTTGGGGGTTGGGGAATTTGTTTGGACTCTTAAATACATAAATGTTTTGCATACTAAAAAAATCAGATTTTAAATTGATTGTATATTTCTATTGTTAATTTTTGCATAGTACTGTCACGATCTACCAAGCACTGGAGATTTATTACCTGTTGCATGTCACTAATCCTTTGTGTCAGTTAATTGACTTACTGAAAATGCACACATTTTAATATTTCCCCGGAGCACAAAGTGTCAAACTTTCATAATATAAACTGCAAGATCGGTTATTCATGTGTTCAAGCAAATCAATCCCTTTGCAACCAATTATATTTTATTTTAACATACATGAATCTTTTATACTAGCACAGTTTTTACAGTGTAGAGACCTTGTTAAATAAAACTTGAATTTTCTCGTAAAAGAAAACACATAAAGTCCTATTACTTTATATTGTGGTGTGGGAGTTGAACTTTGTCACTTCTACTTTTATAGTATTCAAGGTGGTAAAGTATTTTTAGGCTAAGACTGAATCCCAGCAATTTCCAATATGTAAGGGGTTAAGTTCAATGTGTCACTTATGCTAGCTACTTACTACTCTTGGGGATAACATTAATTAGGATCATTTGAAAGTGTTAACATGTGCCTGCTATTGATAAGTCATGGGCCTAGATGAGAAAAAAGGACAAGTAGAAAGAAGTCTTTATAGTGAAGAACCCCTTTTTATAAATTTGACTTTGTATTTTAGGAGCCACAGTAGTCTAAGTTGGGCATGTGAATGACATGGGATTCCCTCTGCAAGTGAATAGTCCTGACTCTCGCAATTCCATTATCAACGTTCATTTTTTCAGCTCTGTAAAGGTACTGTCACACTTAGCGATGTACCAGCGATCCCGACCAGCGATATGACGCAGTCAGGATCGCTGGTACATCGCTAAGTGGTCGCTAGTGAGCTGCCACACAGGCAGATCAAACCAGCGACATCGCAGGGGACGGGGATCGCTACTTACCTGTCAGACGAGGCGATCCTGACGTCCTCCCACCCGCGTCGCTCGTCGTCACAGCAGGAAGCCCAGCAGGAAGCTGACGATGAGAAGTGGCCCAGGACGTTCTCGCGCGATCAGCGATAAACAGCGGGGGAGCGGTCGCAGGTAAGTATCAGACATAGCGATATCACTATAACGTCACAAAAACCAGTGACGTTATAGCGATATTGCTAGCGATATCACTTAGTGTGACAGTACCTTAAGTCACCGTAACAACTCACTGCACTCAATCTCCAAAGGAAAGGGGGATTAGCCATGATAACAGTTATTTTGCAATATCTGGAACTACTGTACTAGTTTTTCCATGAATCCTCGCAGCTACCACTACCTTTCATCGAATTCCTCTTATTCTCTAACCAGTAGGTCAATACACAGGGAATGTAATGCACCAAAGAGTATTAAGGATGTTTATCCACTGGGGTAAATTGGCAAAGCTTCAAAGGGCAACTTTTAGTCCAAGTAAACAACAGAGCCACTGGAACACCACTCTGACATTATCGCCACTCATGAAAATGTCTTTTAATGAGAAAGCTTTTAAAGATAACTTGAGAAAATGTATGCGCATCCATAAAGTATTTATTAACTATCCTTTGGACAGTTGGTAACTCATTGTTATTGAAATAGCCCTTTGAATTGTATCACTTAAAATTTGAAGCATAGTAATCATCATAAAGAAAAGTAATTGTAACTAAAGTTGGTAATGTGGGATAGCATAAAATGCAAGTAGCTATTCAGCTAAGCCTAATGGACACTGTGGATGTTATAATGGTGAGAAGTAAGACAAATGGCTACTTGTGCACCGTGGTGCTGCTTACAAGCCATGGAAGCAAAGAACTGCACCAGACCTGCCTGGAGTTACTCAGACTGTCCCTAAACATAAATGATTGACAATGGATGAATATAAACATCTCATGAGTATCCCACTGAACAACACCTTTAAAATTAATATGGTTAGTGAAAGCCTATCACGTTCTACATACACCTAAAATTAATTTACTACAATGTCCCCATCTTGAAATAGTTACTTACTATAATATTTTACAAGAAGTTATCCACGATTGGTCAACTTCTTCTTAAATGCAAAAGTTATCCAGATAAAATGAAAAATTAAACAGATATTCAGCTCCCGAACTGTCACCACTCCAGCTATTTCGGCACTGTTCCTCTGATCATTGTTATGTCATATGAGCGCTGCAGTCTATCAGTGGCCACTGATGGGCTCCAGCCTTCACAGTTCATCAGACAGAACAGTTGTTCAGTAATTGAGAACACTTTTAACACTTTTTCTGAAGTTGAAATCAATAAATGATAACATAGGACAGCAAGGAATAAAAAAAATCACCAAAGGAATCCAATATACGGCCAAAAATTGAGGAGTTGGTATTAGATCAAATAAAACATTTAAAATAACAAAAAAACAGGAACCAGCAGATGTCGCTGCAGCCACATGGAGGAACCACCCTTATCTTACACAAATTTGTGCTTCCTTGCACAACTTGCTGAGGCGAGCAATCCAACATACACCTACTAAATCACCGGTTTGGTTGATCTACACTAGGAGAGCTTTTCTTTCTTCATTTGTATTTGATCAAATTATTACATAAAAAAGTGAAACATCTGCACTAATAAAATAATTACGCCATTTACAATACTGGCACCTTCTGGCTGAGAGGCATTGTGGCTTCAAGACTCTCAAGACTCAGGTACAATTACTCTCTATGTTTCCTCTGTAGCAAAATTCTTAGTATGCATCAAATATCATAAAAAAAATCTGGTGTTATAAAGTTACATTTTACACTTTAACAAAAATGTAACAATTTCCATCTTTTTTACACTAGGTTTGTTTTTTAAAGCATGTGGGAACTAGTGGAAGGGGGAGTTGCTGAGTGAAGCCCATCAGATTCATTACAATTTACACCATAAATGTAACAGAAATCATAGCAGCAATGTACTGCAGCCTGTAGGTGTGCCTCTTGATACATCCTCAAGCAGATCCTGGATCAAAACTGGAGTACAAAATAGTCATTATGAATTGCCCCTTGGACTAAAAAATATGCCTGCAATACATGTCAAGACAGTTTAAAGAGTTTTCCACTTTCAAAAAAATGGAACCCAAATGTTTTTATATACCTAACATAACAAACAGAGCAAATACTCACCTTCAACAGGTCCCATCTTTGCTCGGGTCTTGGTGCTTTGGTTGCAGTGGTGACTCACGTAGAAAGTGCGCATCACCACTGTTGCCAATCACAGAGCTCCGAGGCAGTACCAAGGTACAAAGGTACATGGCATGAGCCTGTGAGCTCAGAGAGGTTCATTGTGAACATGAAGTCACAGCCAAAACACCAAATCCAAAGGCAGAGAACAGGCACTAAACCTAGGAAAAGAAGTACCTGCTCAGTTTGTTATTTTGGTATTTGAGTGTTTCTAGTTCACTTTCATGAAAGTGGAAAACCCCTTTAGGTGAGCTGAGGTGATTATTGCTAGTGATGTCAATCACTGGTGTCTCATTACTCTTTCCAATGATACGTCTATGGTGAAGTTGTGAAAGTTATTTTACTTTTTGAGCTCCACCATTCCATTTTGGTACTTAATGACTGCCTATGGCTCTTTTTGTAATGAAGACCAAGCAAGGTCAAACTCCCTCAATCCCTTTCTGATTTTCCCAACGCACATAGAAGTTTGTTCGTGAAGGGAACTGATTTCTTCTTAAACTTTTGGTTCCATTTTTATTTTTCAGATTTAGATATAATGATAACACTTTATTATACGGATGGGATCTTCTCTCATAAATCGGCAGTGATTAGAGCAGTAAAAATGTTATGTTCCTAGTTAATAATATATTAATATTACAGAATAATGTCACTTGTGGCCAATAAGCAAGATTTCTTACTGCAGCCCTACACCTTGGAGGCATATTGAGAAAACTATGATATTCACTGCAAATGTAACCATTCACATTCTGCTGATCAAAATGTAAAGTGAAACCTGCTCCAATGTACTCAGCTGTTCTTATAGAACAAACTACGGTAATTATAAAATGACGTCAATATCACAATAATGTATCAGTAATTATATCTTCATATTCTATACATTTTGATGGTATTTTTTAGTTTTACGGTCCCATGAGCAACCCATGAATACTTCTTTAATATCAACACAGATTTGATCTGTCACTATTGTGCCATTGCTGTGGCAGCAAATTGACTCAGAAAATGCCCGTTGACACAACTTTAGTTCCGTACGTCATCGCTCTGTGATGGACTTGAGAAGAGCTCTGAGCAATATACCAAGGTTCACAAACAAGTGATGTGATGGAAGAAAAGTACAATGAATTGATATGGAAGATATTGGGTATGTAGGGGATGAAGGGAGATAATTGAATTTATATTCATATTTTTTTTTTTACAAAATCTGGCAAATGCTGCAAATAAAACAATACAGCAGCATTCTGTAAGCGCCAAGATGTCTGCAAACATTGAATATATGAAATCTGAACTGCGTTACTATTATATGGAATATACTTATGTAAATGAAGGCCCTTAGCCCATAAATTGGCCATTTCATGAGAGCCCATCAGCCATCACATGGCATACCTTTCTTTGATGGAACCCTAAATCTAGTATTTATCAAATATGCCTTTAAATTTAAAAGGCAGGTAGGATCCAGCATTAATTAAAAACAGCCTTATGTTGATGGTAGGACTGCTCAGTCCAGCCAATTCTGTCACGTTAGCCTGCATCGGATTGCTTATGGATAAATTGTTTTATTTAGTCCCAAACTTTTAAGTGAATTGAAATTACTGGCTTTAGGCAATTAAACATAAAATATTCTCCCTAAAAAAACCTATTAATTTTAAAATCTGCTTGCAGCCAGCTATAGATGCATTCTTGTTTACCTCTAGAGGAATAAAAGGATTGCTCATGTTTTTTTAATATCCTACTGGGTCATTTTCACCATTAGTTTTGGGACTTCAATGAATCAGCCAGATTGCCGGAGCAATAAACCTCTGTAGAAACCAGCATTCCAACCATTTGATGCATTGATTCCTCCACTGGGAACTGAACACTGTTGATTTACACATCCATCAAAGTGAAATCATAGGACCAGCTCATTTTTTGGGGAGGCTTCTATATAAAAGGCAATGCAGGTGTTATCTTTAAATTCCTTTTATCCGTAAAATTTTATGCAGCCCAGAAAAGTATGTCCCAACAAGTGTTTTCCTTGAACCTAGTTAAGTGTTCTTCAAAAAACAACAATAGTAAGAGGTTCTTTGCCATAGTCTTACCAGAACCCCATTGTTTTTACATATCAATGCTACAAGAGGTTGTTTGCCACTGTCGTATCCAGAACCATAGTGTTTTTACGTATAAATGCTATTAGGGATTCTCTGCCATTTTCTTATCCAGAACCTCAGTGTTTTTACGTAGCAATTAGGGTTGATCGAATAGCTTCAGATAAGTGCTTATCCGAAGAGCTATAATGCTTCCCGAATAGCTGCCTCGGTAACCTGGATACCTGGAGCGCTCCCAATAATCAGGTGTTCGGCGCTGCATCTGCATGTGTCACGGCAATGTGACAGTGACAGCACAGGCATGGAGAGCCCAGCAAACAAGTACTTTTCTCTGTGTGTGTTTATTTCTTGACTACGGGGTTAGAAATGTAGGTGTCTTATAGATGCCTCTTTATTGCTAACACCTGGGCTCTATGTCAGCTGACATTACAAAGCTGACATCAACCCTAAAGCCATTGCCCTGCTTGCCAATGCACAAGGGCAAGTGGGAAGAGCCAGCACTAAAAGGAGAATTAGCTTATCTAATGGATGCTCAATTTCTGGGGCAGTTGAGGGTTAGTCTTATTAAGCTGGGTAGGGCCCAATATCCATGGACCTTCCCAGCTTAATATCAGCCCCCAGCTGTCTGCTTTGCCTTTACTGGTTATTAAAAATTAGCGAGACCCCATGCCATTTTTTCATTTAATTTTATATTTCTTTTCATATTAGCTAAACACATGTACAGTAAACTACACATGCACTGCACTAATTATATATTTCACTGACTTCTTTATCTCTATTCTATCTATATATATCTATTCTTTTCTATTCACTGTGAATTTTTGGCACCCCAGGAGTCCGGTTGCCACAGTGACATTGCCTCGCCCCCAGGGGGTGATGCCATGCCTGGAAGCAGAGAGGAGTTAGCTGGTCAGGTAACTACAACGCACAATACTTTCCTTACTCCAGACCAGAAAAGGGAGCTCTAAACCCTGTTTTGGGGGAGCTTCCCTGAAGGTTCTGGGCTGGAGGAGGAGTTAGGGAGTCTGAGTAAGGGAGTGAGAGAAGCAGGAAGCAGGAGAAGCTGCTCCCCAGACTAGGGCAGAAAACAAGAGAGAGGAAAAGAAGTTAAGGACAGCCTGGGGCACTGGAGCTATGAGAAAGCTCACCCCAGGTCTGAGCTCTTGGTACTGGACACCGGAGTCCATGGCTGTCTGGGAACGACAGTCCCAGTGTTACAGGCTGGCGGAACGCACCAAATAATAAAGAAGGTATAAGGTGCTTTCGCAGCCCAGGGTCCACTGTGCAGAGATGTTATCTGCTGCTAGACAATGACGGACAGAACATAACAGAAGGTAGCCGGACACTGGTGGGGAACCACTGACCCGGTGCGTGTGAGAACGAACTCTGTTACTCCACAGAGTTTGACCTAGCCGGCGTGTAGAGCGTGCCCTGTTATGCATCACAGGGAGCGACAAAGTAAAGCTTACTGCCTTGAGCAGGTACAACGTCTACCCTGGTGGACGCCACTATCCAGCATAAGCTTAGCGCTGGAAAGCGCACCTAACTGCGCACGGCGCCACTCTGATAGACGCTGCGGTACCAGCAGTATTGGAGCCACGTGGTGACTGACGCCCTCAGGCGCTAATGGTCAAGAGAAGCAGAGTGCACTGCGGTGCTAGGCGGTGCCAGTACTCAGTGCTGACTCTACACTGGATCCCTAACTCACATGCGTATCAAAGGGAGGGAGTATTTAATGAGTCATTCACCAGATTCAGACATCCATCATCATACACACAACTATAGCCAAAGAGTAAATCTCTATATTAGCGCATAGCCGGGTGACCATGCAAAACCTTTTATAGCTGCAGCCTTCCAGGAGCTTCCTGGTGGTCCAATCGAAGCAGCAACAGGAGCTGAGCATGTGATCTCCAACCTCCAATGAGAGGTCATCTCACGGGCATGCTCAGTAGGGAAAAAGCAGGACTTAGTCCCAGGAGCATCTGCTTGCTGCTGTCTCACGCATGATACAATAGCAGAGCCAGAAGGAGGAACCAGACACCTAGCATTAGCCTGGGCAAGGTGCTGGGATGCTGAGCAGTCTCCTCTCTGGCTGGAGAGGAATGGGAGACCGCAGAAGGCAAGGCTTGAGTTCCCTCCTGTGCAGAGGCAGGAAACCGACGCCTAACACCCAGTAGCTGAATCCGGAGGGCAGGAGAGTGCAGGCCTCCTGGTCCCACTAAAACCCCGAAGGCACAGTAGCATATGAGAGCCTGGAGCCACCACAGAGAAGTGACACCTGTAAAAGGCTCAAGCTGCCTGCCATATGGGCAAGTACTAAGGACTGTAGAGAGCAGAGGACTGAGCATAGCTTCAAGCTGCAGAGACCTCAGAAACTAGCGCAGGAAGGAGGCCTCCAACACCACTTGGCTAAGGGGACTCTGATCTGCTTTCAGGCTGCCGGAACTCCAATTCCATCTGTACCAGTGCTCCGGTCTGCACCACAAGCCTTCAGTAAAGGTAAAGGAAACAGCAATCTGTGTATCTGCAGTTATTGACCCTATACACAGTCCTGCACCTCCATTATCCCCATCCTTCATCTAACAACTTCCTTGGGGACTAGCGCCACCTGTGGGGATCTGAACCAACTCTGCTGCATTGCCATCATCCCCAGTGGTCTGAACAGCAGCGTTGGCCTACACCTAAATTGCCGAACACCACAGATGGCGTCATTAACTTATCCCCACATAAACTTTATTCCTCATGAAACCTTATTTCACTGGACACTAGGGCCACGGATTGAGTCTCCTCTGCTGTGACACTTCCCCTTTAAGTACCGACCCGGTACCGAGTATCCCATGGCCGTAGGGGCGCTCCAAATTTACTGTATTCTCCTGATAAAAGGTTGGGCTTCCTAAGAGATGGGTGCGTAAAACCGGACGGCACACGCATTGTCTGTGTGCCATGTGATTTTTTTTCTCACACCCATGATTGATTGCATTAGCGAGTCTCAGCCATTTTACATGGCCATACACAGCATGCTGGGACTTTTTCCTTACCCCAATTCTAGGTCGCAGATGAACACTGCATTAATTGAATAACAATGTTGCGAGTGCAATGCAATTTTTTTCTCACATTGCACCTGGTGATTTTATACACAGATGTGAGCAAACCCCTAGTTAACTTCTCAGCACTTGTAATACCACATTTCCACTGCAGTGGCCACTTCTGCAAAAAATATAAGGGGTGAATTCAGCGAATGAACGTTGGCAATGCCAGCTGATCAAAAAAGAGTCTTCAGAAGCAGATCCCCAGTATCTACTGCATCCTATAGTTATTTTTGTTTTTTTGTATCATAGTTCCTTAGGTTGAAAAAAGACCTAGGTCCATCAAGTTCAACCTTTCTCCACTAATTATACATTTTGTCACTAAATTATCTTTAACCCACAATGTTATGTGTACTGAGGAAATAATCTATACCTTATATATAAGCTGTCATAGTGTCTGCTATTACTACCTCTTGTGGAAGGGCATTCCACAGTCTGATTGCTCTAACTGTAAAGAATTGCCTTTCTTCCACCCATAATGTGTGCCCCCTGGTCCTTAGTATGGTTTTTGAAAGGAATAAGTTGTGTGTCAGTCCTTTGTATTTATCACACATATACTTATACATTATGGAAGGTCAGTTCACTTAGCTGCTTCTTGAGGTAGATACAGTAACACTTTATATGAAAATCTCTGGGTGGGTGGTTTATTGCTTCATAAGCCATAAAGCCAAAATAGTAACACAAAAACAGCCTTTCTGGCACAAATGAAAATAAAAAAGTCCATACAAAGTCCTTCCCAGTATGGCTCCAACTTTCGCGGACAAACACACTGCAACTCCCGCAGGATCGTCAGCCTGGAGGCTTCCTTCCTCCAGACAGACCAGACAGAAAAAAACAGTTTCTGTACATTTAACTCCCTCCAATCACACCCTTGAGGTGGAGATATGGTGAGTCAGTGCCTCGCCCATCTCTTATATCTGATCACAAGAAAACACAGAACACAGAACCTGGTAACTGATGGTTTACTCTTGGCACATATCATGCTGGAGGGAAACTTATGGGTTTCACATCACACAGGATAACAACCTCCGTGACACATATCTCATGAAATACAGCGCCAGTGACCCTGTTACACATCCCCACCTCTGCCCAAAACTGGGGGTTTTGGCACCTTCGGACTTTGCGAGGGGGCATCTGCTTTACTGTGTAACTTCCTTGGTCTATAAGGTTCTACATGGAACCTGAAATCCTGGAAGCCTAAAAACAACCTAGTCACTCAAGTATTCTTACTCTTCTTTTCCTTTAACATGTCAGAGGGGCATGGTCTCACACAAGTTTGAATGTCTGGCCTAGTAGGCAATACTTCAATGTATCTACAGCCCAATTTATAGCTAAACACTCCTTCTCGATAATGGTATCACTTTTCTTGTATAACGAGAGCTTCCGGCTCAGATACAAGATAGGATGTTCTTCTTCATTTACTTATTGAGACAGCAGACTCCCAAGCCGACTTCTGACGCACCTGTCTGGACAACAAATTCTTTGCAGAATTCTGGGACAACCAGAATCGGATGTTTACACAGAGCCCGCTTCAGCTCCTAGAAAGCCATCTCTATCTCAGCAGTCCATTTAATCATTGGTTTTAATGCCTTTAAGGAGATCCATTAATGGTCCTGCAATTATGGCGAAACGTGAGATAAATTGCTGATAATATCCCATAATTACAAGAAACGCCCTCACTTGCTTCTTGGAAAGCATTTGCAGCCACTTCTGAATCGCCTTTACCTTGTTTATGTCACGATAAAAAATGGATTGTGACAGTTTATTTGTGGCTTGATTTGGCCCCTCCCAACAACATAGCCTAAGTATTTGGCCTCTTCCTTCCCTATGGCACCATTTTTTGGATTTATGGTGAACCTCGCTTTTTTCAAAGCATGAAGAACAGCCTGTACCTTTGGCAGATGACTAGCCCAGTCAGAGTTGAAGACCACAATGTTATCAAGGTACGCTGTGGCATGCTTCTTATACTGAGCTAGGATCTGATCCATAGCTCTCCGGAAGATGGTTGGGGCCCCCTGCAGTCCAAAGGGCATTCTGGTATAATGAAAACACCAATCAGGCATCGAGAAGGCCTTCTGGGACATGGGGATCTACCAATAGCCCTTTGTCAGGTCAAGGGTTGCTATGTGCCTCTCAGGTCCAAGTCTCTCAATGTGTTCATCCATGCGGGGCATTGTATATACATCAAAACTAGAGACATCATTCAGCCTGCGGTAGTTGTTACAAAACTGCTACTTCTTGATGCCTCCTCCTGATCCTTGATAGTTTGTAGCATTTGGTGTGTTATAGAGGCCTGATCCAGAGGCCACAAATAATTCTTCTGTTCCTAGTGTCATACAGTATGGGACCTGACTTTAAGATAGATTGTAGCATCTACTGTGTTATAGAGGCCTGATCCAGAGGCCACAAAAACATTCTTCTGTTCCTAGTGTCATACAGTATGGTACTTGACTTTAAAATAGTTTGTAGCATCTAGTATGTTATAAAAGGCTGATTTTAAGGCCACAAAAAATTCTTCTGTTCCTAGTGTCATAGAGTAGGAGATCTGACTTTCAAATAGTTTGCAGCATCTAGTGTGTTATAGAAGCCTTATCCAGAGGCCACCAAAAAATTCTTGCGTTCCAAATGTGATACAGTAGGGGACTTCTGACTTTCAAATTGTTTGTAGCATATCTTCTTTGTCATACAGGCCTTATCCACTCTCAAACAATTCTGCCTTCTATGACTAACACGATACAGCACACCATATTTCAGTTTGGAAATTACTGTCGCTGAAATTCAGCTGCTTGCAGAGGTAGTGCAGAGTTTAAAATCTTATTTTTTGTTGCTAATTCTGGGCTCTTACCACACTATCTGAGCAACATGAGTGGGAAAAATCGAGGCCGTGGTGGAAGTGGAATTAGGCTTGGTGTTCAAGGTGTACGTGAGGTAAGTGGTAATGTTTGTGAAAGCCCTAGTGAACCAACGTCACGTCCTATGCAAAGACAACTGATGACTTCTTCTACTAGATGGGCTACTCCACTATTTTTCTTTGGCAGACGCACAGCAGTACACTATGTTGTTGAGGCCCAAAAAGAGCATGTGCTTGAGTGTATGGCAAGTGCAGCTTCAAGTGGCCTCTCCTCCTCTTCCTCCATCTCAGCATCACACCTAGTACAGTTCACAGAGGTGGCTCCCAAATACCCCTTACTTCACCCCATGTCTCAACTCTCCAGCCGTACAACTGACTGTAGGGAACCACAGATGGGTGTGTCTGAAGAGCTGTTCACACATTCTATGAAATTGTAATCAGAAGTGTACTCAAAAGCTTCACACAGTCAAAAGGGGGAAATCTGCGCCGATGCAAAAAAATTTTTTTTAGCTTGGATCTGGGGCAGGATGAAGTAGGGTTCAAACAGCATCTTGACCCTCGTCATCAGATGTTAACCCCTGGAGGGAGGTGATCCTGATGAGACTCAGATATCTGAGGCTCATGCAGACTGTACTGTGCCGTCAGGGCAGGAAGAGGAGGAGGGTGACTCCAAGGGCGAGGAATGTGATAACACAGAGGATGATGATGATGAGTTGGCTGATCCCAGGTGGTGTGAACATAGAGGCACACAGCTGAGTAGGTCATCTTGAGGAGGAAGATGAGGAGGTTACGCTGCGCCGTACGTCGCAAACAACTAGTGATGCAGCCACGACAAGCAATGCATCCTCAGCCACAATTGTGGCTGTGATCAGCAGTGTCCGCGAGTCTGTAGCTTGCAGGGGTGGCAAGGGTTGCCAATCCTGGGTAACTTTTGACACTGCAAAGGAGGAGCCAAATCACATCAAAGTAAAAAGTGCAATAATTTGATTACTACATGTATGAACCTTCACATGCGCAATCAACATGCGTTACTGTGGGAATCCTACTGCACAAAAATGCAGACCAGCAGACCTCAACAACCATTAGCCGCCCCTTCAATCACATCTGCTGCTTCTTCCTCCTCCTCTGTTACCGTGCCAACTATTGAGATGCAGGTCTTTAACTGCAGAACCTCGGGTTATTTACGCTGAGTGAGACCCCGCCATCAGCCGTAACGGAAGTGGACATGCCTTCTATTTGTGACCAATATCAGAGAATGAGCACACTACAAGTTTCTCAATCCACAATAACATCTCTGCCTGCAACTCTCTCACTGTCCAACAGCTTGTCCGGTTCACCATACTCTGCCCTCCCTCAGCACTGCAGCCAGCCCACGGTACCACAGTTGTGGTCACGTAAAAGATTCTTTTTTCCTACGCATGACAAAGCTAAGAGGTTGAGCTCCACCATTTCCAATCTGTTGGCCATGGAAATGCTGCCTTTCCGCCTGGTAGACACAGATGGTTTCCAAAAGCTGATGGTCATCACAGTCCCCCAGTACCAATTGCCCAGTTATCATAACTTTCTAAAGAAAGCTATGCCTGCGTTACACCATCATGTCGCAGACAACATCACATTCCTTGACTAAATCTCTCTCTGCAAGGGTGCATTTCACCACACACACTTGGATGAGTAAGCATGGCTAAGGGCATTACATCTCACTCACTGGGCACTGGGTGATTCTGGTGGCTGTGGGGGCAGGTGCTGCTCCAGAATTCTTGGAATCCTCAAGGCTTGCAGGACAAACCTCTACATTTAACAGTTCCTCCACTGCTTCTGCAGTTTGCCTTCTTCAACAATTCAGTGAAAACCCCCCTTTTTTGCCCTATGGAACATATTGTTTCCAATTGATTTAACAGCACAGCACCCTGAAAGGAGAGCTGGAAGCTCACCTTACACCTGCACCATATTTTGAAGCAGGTATTCACTAAAGATACTTTACTCGTGGACATACGTTGGTTCATTCCATCGTGATAGTAGTAGTGGACTGACGAAGGCCAATGTAGGCCGAAACGTTTTTTGTAGGACTGCATACAAATAAAAACTTCATTTGTAAAGGATCATTCAGTTGAGTGCCAAGTTACTTTATTATTTGCTAGGGTCTGGGTAACCTACTTGTGCACCTTGTGGTAGTGCCACGCTATACTTGACAAAGCAAAAACACAGTCACTTCTCTAGAGTGTTCTTCTCCGGACACTGAACACTGCCGCCTTTGAAGACAGCTACTTAAGCCCCAGATGACACCCTGGGGTGGAGAAAAGGTGGACATCCTCCTACCCACTCTTTAGATGTCCACATAAAAGCCAGCCCATTATCCAAATAAGCCTCACCGAACTTAATGTGCTAGAGGAAAAACTGTGTTTTTTATCATTGACGCCATTAAGCGTAGTGAAACATATCTCCCCTCCAACATTTTACCAGTGACTTTGTCACAGCAGCTCTAGGATTACTCCTTCCTAGGTGCATTACTCTTCTCTTTTCAACATTAAGTCTTGTTTGCCAAGTGTTTGCCCATTCAGACATCTTATCCAGATCATTTTTTAATATTGTAATGTCAAGGTCAGTTTTTAATAACTTACATAGTTTGGTGTCATCAGCAAAGATTGACACTTTACTCTGAATCCCATCCACAAGGTTGTTAATAAAGAGATTATTGAAAATTTATTCATTTTTCTCAGCATGCAAACGTAACTACTCATTTAAACTAAAGATTAAATCAAATGATATTTATTTTATAAAACATCTTTGCTACTGTAGATCTGGCATTAATCTGAAAAGTAGTTGTTTCTTTATAGATAGAGTGGTGTACTCCACTACAGTAATAGTACATAATACATACAGTATCTCTGCACTAATATTTCAAAAGTAACAACAATATTTTAAGGTGTTGCATATGTAACAAGTGTCCTCCAGTCATCTTCAGCAAAATCATCCAAATCAATACTTTGTTCAAAATGATATGTTGCATTGTGGCAATATGCGTTAGTACACATCCACCAATTCACAGTTGTTTCATTATTGTACTTTTGCCTGTACATCTGTATAAAGATAAGAAGAAAACTTGCATAAACAATATATTAAAGCAAAATAAACAATTCCAATCCTAGATCATTTTAAAGCAGAAATAGGCTACTAATGTTCATGACAGTTTATCATAAATGTTTATGGAAAAAATACAACTAAAATCTGAATAGAAGCAAATGTTCATTGTGCTATCTCACTTATGATGGATAATACAAGATGTTCCTATTTAGAATATCCTGCGATGAAAATGGCAATTGCACGTAAGACATATCATAATTTCTCCGCTTTATGTGGCAGCGTGAGAAATAAAAAAACATGATGAAATACAAAAGATCAAGATAAGTAATAACGTTTTATTATGGAAACGCTGCTAATCTGCAACACACTCCAGAGATGTATGAAGTACAATTCAATGCTGGTGTATACAGCTAAAAAATATAATGTATTTTATCACATGCTGCAGATTTCCAGCATGCAAAATTAAAAATGTTATGATGAAATTCACAGCAAAATATCCATGTAATACAAACTAACTTTTGTTGTGGATTTTATTTGAATTTGTAAACATATAGTGGTACTTAAAAGTTAAAATCCTTCAGAATTTTAAATATGTCTGCATAGATTTAACCTAAAACTACATCAGATCTTTACTTAAAAGGAATTTGTCAGCAGGTTTTCAGCACCTCATCTGAGAGCACCCTGATGTAGGCAAAGAGAAGCTGAATCCAACTATGTATCGCTTAGTTTACTGGGTGCAGCAGTTCTGACAGAGTTTTTAGATTTAGCAATACAGCAGAGCTGAGGAAGCTAACCCCACCCACACCAGACTCTGTTTATTTAGTGTGCAGAGAAAGTTAGGTGCCTTTCACAGGAGGGGGTGGAGCCGGATCAGGAGGCAAGCACTGCTGTGTTCCAGCAATGATAAGCTTCTGGTGCTAAAACATTCATTACAAGCAAACAAAACCATAGAGCTTGATAAGAAAGGCATCACTGAAATCTGTGTTTTAATCCCTACCTCATGCTGTCTTCAGATTACAAAGCAAAAACCTGCTGACAAATTCGCTTTAAGCCCTAAAAGTAGAACCAAATCAAACAAAAGATTAAAAAATCATAGCCTTTGTTATTTTTTATTGATGAAAATTAGCCATTATAAAATGTCTGTGAAGCCAAGGTTTGTGAACCTTAGCTTTTAGTATCTGCTGTGTTCTCTTGTGCAGCAATACCTGCATTAAAAGCAATTCCAGTAATTGTTGATTAGCCCTGCTCATCGGCTTGGAGGAATTTTAGTTGATTCGTCCATATGAAATGGCTTTAGTTCTGCTATGTTGGTGGGTTTTCTCCCATGAACTGCATACTTGAGGTCCTTCCACAATATTTCTATGGGATTAAGGTGAGGACTTTGAATTGACCATTCCAAAACCTTAAAGGGGTGGTCCATAGTAATTTTCCTCCTAAATTCCTATTTATTTGGTGCCATAATCTAAACTATTTTCTAATATACTTGTATTAAAAGTTCTCTATCCTCTCCTAACTACACAAACAAAGCATGATCAAGGGGCAGAGGCTGCGGTACTGTGCAATTTCTCATCCCTCTCTGAAATGAAGCCTCAACAGTGACGCTTGTTTCAGGGGTCACTGTGAAATCTGCACAATGACAGCTAGCTCTCTGTTGCTGGCTCCGATCAGCAGTAAAGAGACTGCAACAAGGCACGTTGTCAGAATACCTAGCGTGCAAAGACCAGTGACATCACTTGAGGGGGCAGCGCTGGTCTCTGAATGCTGGATATTTTCACAATGCCCTCTGTTGCTGACTCTTTACTGCTGATCTGAGCTAGCAACAGAGAGTGCGCTGTCATTGTACACAAAGCACAGTACACAACATTCAGGAACCAACCTTGCCCCTGGAAGGAGCGTCCTTGATGATGCTTCCTTGCAGTGACCGCAGTCTCTGCTCCGTAATGATGCTTTGCGTAATGATAATGTAAAGTGTCATGTATTTTTCCCTATTATCACTACTTCTGGACCATTCCAGAATCTGCTATTCACATACTGAACTCTGCTATGCCAGTAGTGAGGGTTTGACCCCTGTGTTCTTTTCACTTTGTCTATCATGCCTGCAAATTTCTTCTCACTCACAGCCTGACACTCTCTACCCCCTTGCTTCCCCCCCAGCCTGCACACACACTCAGTGTAACCTGAGACACCAGTGAGGGATTTCCCTCCTCACAGCAGGGAGCTTCTTTGTCTTTCCACCACGTGAGGACTTCCTATAGACAATAATGGGAATCTAATCATTTGGTCATAAAGCGATGTGAGGTGGTGATAGAAAAATAAAAACTACATATCTGGGACGTGCGTCGACTAAGCTTCATATCCCGAGTTTTTCCTGGTTCCAGTCCTAACAGAACTGGAGAAATGGATTTCTCCTGAACCGAGTGGAATAACTAGTCCGAGTTTGGAATCATTGGAAAGCTAATTTCTGACGATATTCTGCTAGGTTCTCAAGCCCAGTTATGATCGTTATAAGTTTTCAGAACCAAATCTGTAACTCTGAGCTAGGGGAGGACTGTCACAAGCCAGTCCCTTTAGTGATGTCACAAGTCACTTTCACACAGGACAGCCCTCATTCTAGCCTGGGAAGCTGCTGCAACCAGACTTCAATGCATTGTGACGTCGGGCTCCTACCCCCAGCATGTGTCACGTCGGCGTCAGACCGGGGCCTACTGTTCCTGCCCCAGCCACTGGGAGGCACCGTGGTTCGCCTCCGAGTGATGGCGGCGACAGAGAAGGGGCTCCAGCCCAGGCATCTGATGGATGTAGGCTCTGCTCCCCTGTCGGTCATGGAGGGCTTGGTGCATTGCCATCTGGCCTGGTCCTGGTGGCGGCCCTGATGACATCATCAGTCCGGGAGCCTGTGAAGGATGACCTGATCCCTCAAATACCTTGGGACTGGTCTTGCAAGCCGCCAGATATATTCTTGGTTCCCCTATGTGCTACTGTGTGATTTGCTATTGTTTGACTCTGACCTCAGCCTGGATTTCTGACCCCTCTACTGCCTGACGATTTTGTACCTCTGCTATTCTCCCAGTTTGTGACCTTGGCCTGGATATTCGACTCTGCTACTGCCTGCCATTTTTGTACCTTTACCGCCCTCCCGTTTTGTGACCTTGGCCAGGACTCTCGACTCTGCCACTGCCTGCCGTTTCTGTACCTCCGTTGCTCGCCTGGTTTCTGACTACGTTTTTGGTTCCCTGCCTTCTTCCCTATTGGCGACCGTCCTGCTCTGGCACACTGTTTCTAGACAGCCACCCCCTGGGCCTTGCTACAATTCCAGATCCCTGTATAGGGGTTAAGGGTCTCGGGGTTTCTCGGGGTGCTGTCCCTACTGCAGCCTAGATCCGCGGACGTCACATTTTATCCGGCCATAAAAACTGCTTCTTGTGTATATATCCAACATATACAAAAGCAGTCTCCCTGAACTTTTTTTTTTCCCTTCTCCTGCCTGAGCTGATTTTTGGCCTGAACACCTGTTACTTGCTTCAGTTCACAGTCTGGAGGATCACTCTTATCTTCCTGCAAGCATGCTGCAGTCTGAAGACTTCAGGGAGAAAGCTGAACATCAGAGATCCATACTCCTGGTACATCGGCCACTGGGCAGCTCTGGCCTTGGTTGCCCAGGGGCTCAGGTACTGCCCACAGATGCGGCTAAAGTTTTATTACCTATCTCTCTTTCATTTGGTCAGAAATCTCTGTGTTTAAAAGCTTATGTGGATTGTGGATCTGAAGGAAATTTTATGGATTCTTTGGCTGCTAGGAATCTTGGTGTACCGCTACTAAGACTTAATGCCCCAATTAAAACCAAGGCTATTAATGGCATATCTATTATTCAGGAGGGGGTTAAATTTGTTACTGCTAAAATTGCTATGTCTGTGGGAGCGTTACATACCGAGCTTATGTCATTTTTTGTGATGGATAATTTATCTTCTGCAGTTATTTGGGGATGCCGTGGTTACGCCAGCACAATCCTGTCATCGACTGGCACCTGGGTGATGTTGTACGCTGGAGTTCGCAGTGTCAGGATAACTGCATATCATTAGCAGTAAAGCAAGTTAAGGTTAAAAACCCCCTCATACCGTTTGCTTTCAGAGACTATGAGGATGTCTTTTCTATTGTAGAATCTGAGAAGCTACCCCCTCACAGAGAGTATGATTGCCCTATAGACCTGATTCCGGATGCCCGTCTCCCAAAAGGGAGAATATTTAATCTCTCCGGTCCAGAGCATCAGGCCATGAATGACTATATAGCAGACAGCTTAAAAAAGGGTTTATTAGACCATCCATTTCACCAGTTGGAGCTGGGTTCTTCTTTGTAGAGAAGAAAGATGGTGGTCTCAGACCCTGCACTGATTACCGGGAATTAAACGCAATCACTATAAAGAACCAATATCTGCTTCCACTCATCCCTGATCTTTTTAATCAGCTAATGGGAGCCCGTTGGAATTACTAAACTTGACCTCCAGGGGGCATATAATCTGGTCCGCATAAGAGACAGTGATGAGTGGAAAACTGCGTTTAATACACCTCTTGGTCACTTTGAGGACCTTGTAATGCCGTTCGGACTCAGTAACGCACCTGCCGTGTTTCAGAACTTTGTTAATGATATTTTCAGAGACATTTGTGGGGTGTATGTCGTTGTGTATTTAGATAACATTTTGATTTACCCTGTGACACATGCTCAACACATCTGTTCTTTGCTGCAGAGACTGCGAGAACACTCCTTGTTTGCTAAACTCGAGAAATGTGTTTTTTTTGCTGAGGAGGTACAGTTTTTAGGGTACATGGTCTCAGGCAGAGGGTTCCGCATGGATCCTGCCAAGATCCAACCTATTAAAGCTTGGGTGCAACCCAAATCGCTAAAAGCGCTGCAGCAATTTTTAGGGTTTGCTAATTACTACCGCAAGTTCATCAGGGGTTTCTTAGAAATTGCCAGACCACTCATGGATTTGACCCGGAAAGGGGCAGACGTGGCCAATTGGAACCCTGAAGCAATTCAGGCATTTTCTACGCTAAAGGAGTGCTTTGTGGCCAACCCGGTTTTGGTTCAGCCTGATCTGGACCGCCCATTTATTGTAGAAGTAGATGCTTCTGAAGTCGGAGTGGGAACAGTGCTATCGCAAGGCACAGCATCCCTCACTCAGCTTCGCCCATGTGCTTTTTTTCCCGCAAATTCTCTGCCACTGAAAAAAACTATGACATAGGTAATCGGGAATTATTGGCAATCAAATGGGCCATCAAGGAATGGCGCCACTTCCTCGAAGGCCCCAAACATGAGATCACTGTAATTACTGATCACAAGAACCTGACCTACCTGGAGTCAGCTAAAAGACTAAATCCTAGAAAGGCAAGGTGGGCCTTGTTCTTCTCTAGGTTTGATTTTTTAATCACCTTTCGCCCTGGTACTAAAAATGTGAGGGCCGATGCCCTCTCTCGCAGTTTTTGCCCCTCACAAGCTGAGGACTGTGAGCCAGTCCCGATATTGGCCAATGGGACTGTTTTGTCGGCAGTGTCTTTGGACCTTCTGGAGGAGATCCGTAGGTCCCCAGAACAAGCTCCTGACACTACGCCCCCCCAAAATTGTTCGCCCCGGCTACGTTTTGCCTACAAGTTCTTAAAGAATCGCATGACTCTGTTCTGGCAGGCCATCCTGGTCTCAATAATACCACTAGACTGATAACTAGGAACTTTTGGTGGCCGACGGTGGTTAAGGACTGTAAAGACTATGTTTTAGTGTGTGAAGTCTGTGCCCGCGCCAAGTTCCCCCATAATCGCCCTGCCGGCTGGCTCCAGTCCTTGCCCACCCCTGAGAATCCATGGACCCACATCTCTATGGACTTCATTACGGACCTGCTGCCCTCAGATGGGAAAACGTGTATCTGGGTGGTGGTGGACACGTTCTACAAACAGTGTCATTTTGTCCCCCTGTCTGGGTTACCTAACTCCGGAACCTTGAGTAAACTGTTCATTGTGCATTTTGTACATCTTCACAGTGCTCCGGTGAATATTGTGTCTGACAGAGGTACCCAGTTCATCTCAAAATTCTGGAGGGCGTTCTGCAAACGCATTGGTATTGAGTTGTCCTTCTCCTCCGCCTACCACCCCGAAATCAATGGTCAAACCGAGCGTACCAACCAGGCCCTGGAGCAATACCTCCGCTGTTATGTGTCAGAGCATCAGTCCGATTGGGTGGAACATCTGCCACTAGCTGAGTTTGCCCTAAATAATTGATACCAGGACTCCATTAAGACTACCCCCTTTCTCTGCAACCATGGACTGCATCCGCGCTTTGGTTCATTCTCGGCCAGGATGTCGGAGCTCCCTGGGGTAGAGAAAAATATACATCGCTTAAAAACGATTTGGTATGAGGTAAACTCGAACTTGAAATGGGCCCAGGTTAGACAGGCTTTGGCTGCAAACAGACGGCGATCTAAGGGGCCGCACTTGGGAGTTGGAGACAAGGTTTGGCTCTCTACCAAAGACATCAAGCTTAAAGTGCCATCTGCCAAACTGGGTCCCAGATTTATTGGCACATACGAAATTATAGAGATGGTTAACCTGGTAGCCTTCCGTTTAAAACTTCCTCAGTCATTTAAGTTGACCAACGTGTTCCACAAGTCTCTCCTCAAGCTGTATCGCTCTCCAATTCACCCTGTCCAGTCCCCTCCTCCTCCTGTTTCGGTCGGGGGGACCTTGGAGTATGAAGTCCAGGGTATCCTTGACTCCCGCCTTGTGAGAGGCTCCATACAGTATCTTGTACACTGGAAGGGCTACGGCCCGGAGGAAAGGTCCTGGGTTCCCGCGGGGAACATCCATGCCAAAGCATTAATTAGGAGATTTCATCTCCTTCATCCTGACAAACTGGGTTTTGAGGGTCCGGAGGCCCCTCTTAGAGCGGGGGGGTACTGTCACGTCGCCGTCAGACTCGGGGCCTGCTGTCCCGGCCTCGGCCACTAGGAGGCGCCGGACTGTCATGTCACCGTCAGACTCAGGGCCTGCTGTCCTGACCTCGGCCACTAGGAGGTGCCGGACTGTCACATCGCCGTCAGACTCGGGGCCTGCTGTCCCGGCCTCGGCCACTAGGAGGTGCCGGACTGTCTCATCGCCGTCAGACTCGGGGCCTGCTGTTCCTGCCTCAGCCACTGGGAGGCGTCGTGGTTCGCCCCCGAGTGATGGAGGCGACAGAGAAGAGGCTCCTGCGCAGGCATCTGATGGACGCAGACTCCACTCCTCTGTCAGTCATGGAGGGGTTGGTGCATCGCCATCTGGCCTGGTCCTGGGGGCAGTCCTGATGACATTATAAGTCTGGGAGCCTGTGAGGGATGACCTGATCCCTCAAATACCTTGGGACTGGTCTTGCAAGCCACCGGATATATTCTTGGTTCCCCTATGTGTTACTGTGTGATTTGCTATTGTTTGACTCTGACCTCAGCCTGGATTTCTGACCCTTCTACTGCCTGATGATTTTGTACCTCTGCTATTCTCCCGGTTTGTGACCTTGGCCTGGATATTCGACTCTGTTACTGCCTGCCGTTTTTGTACCTTTACCGCCCTCCCATTTTGTGACCTTGGCCAGGACTCTCGACTCTGCCACTGCCTGCCAGTTCTGTACCTCTGCTGCTCGCCTGGTTTCTGACTATGTTTTTGGTTCCCTGCCTTCTTCCCTATTGGCGACCGTCCTCCTCTGGCGCACTGCTTCTAGACAGCCACCCCCTGGGCCTTGCTACAATTCCAGATCCCTGTATAGGGGTTAAGGGTCTCGGGGTTTCTCGGGGTGCTGTCCCTACTGCAGCCCAGATCCACGGACGGATGTCATAGCATGGTTCTGCCTAAGATGATCTAAGCAACATTTGAGTTTTATTCCTTCTCTTAATCCCTTTAATTTGTATTCACATTGTACATATTTTAATTGTCTCATTTTGTAAAATCTTTTTGTATCTCTGTAAACGCTGCCTATCTTTTGCAATTAAAATATAAAATTATTAGTTCTGTTTCCTTGCTCTACACCAAATTTTTATGTGCCTAGAAGTTAATTGCGCTACTAATTTGGGTTGGCTTCATACCCCTTTATTAATTTTGAATATTAATGGAGAGATCGGAAGCTGGTGGCAGCAAAGTGTGTTTTGGCTAGGTGGGTAGCGCTGGCAGTGACGGAGTGGGTTTTATAAGCTGATTGTGTGGCTGCAGCCAAAGCATTGATAATTCCCTCGCAGCAGCGTGCCTAATAGCCAGCGCACATCACGTGGCCCGTCCGGCAACTAATTATCCTAGGTGCAGTTCTCTGACTGACCTGAGGGTAAAGGGGCACCAGAGAGCTGCAAGTTCCAAAGTGGAACTGGAAGGTGGGATATACTGTACATAAATCCCGGCAGTTCGTGATATGGTGAGGCAGTGGTGGGATAACAAAATTGTTAGGGCAAGACTAGCTTGCTGTTTTTCATCACATTGTGGGTGGGATCACAGTGGTGGGATAACTAAGATAAGCCCCCTGCACATGTGATAGCCGTGTGCAGCCAAAGGTCAAACAACCCCTATCCCTGCACTTTGGGATTCTGAAATGAAGCATCGTCATAAAGGAAGTTCAAAATTAGAAAAGCAGTTAGTGTTGTTAAGAAAGGATAGGGAATTTTTAATTCAGGTATATTAGAAATTATGTAGATTATGGCACCAATTAGATAAGGATTTAGGAGCAAAATTACTTTGAACCTCGTACCACTGCTTTAACTTTATTTGGTATGTAGTCTAATTTAAAAAAGAGTTTGGTAAGAACTTGAAACGCTTAACAAAGTTACTATGAAATGTATGGAACAACTACGTTCCAGCAGCAACAAGGTCAACTAGAAATGTCCATCTCCTTTTATTCCTCCATATATTTGCAGATGAAGATTTCCTTCTACCCACAGGTGAACAATGGGGTTCTATCCCGTGTACTCTATGGGCATCCAATGGGGTTGTAACATGCACAATCTGGCCAGGTGAGTACCCCCTCACCTCCCCCTAACTTCCTCAACCCAATAGTGTATCACCCTATATGCAATTGTCTCTCTTTTGTATCTTCTACAATATTATATACATTGTAACTTCATGATTAATCAAGTTCTGTTCTGGAACATTCAAGCAATGGCACCTCCTGGGTGAACTGCAATCAACAAGCTCCTTTAGTAACTATAAGATGACATGAGTTACTTCACAATACACAATGACGAGTATGTGCAAATGACATGTTGCACAAATGTGAAAACTCCAAGAGGAAGCCACTTGTCTATGTTTTTGTCCCGAAGCATTTTTGGGAGGCTTTTTTAATTGTTTCCTGAACACTTGCTTTAATGTTTTTGACAGCTGGTGTTCTTTTTGAGTGTTTTTTCATTGTTTTATGCTGTCCTTTCCAGTTACATTTTTTCTGCATTCAACAATGAAAAAAACATAAGCAGTTTCTGAAGTGAAAAAGCTGAGAAAATGTTTGAAAAAATGCCCCGGCGTCTTCCAGACTTCTTTTGAACCTTCCCATTGACGTGTATAGTAAAATATAGAGCTTTTGAAGAATGATCTGCTCACTTCTTTTAGCTTCTTGCCATCTTTTGAATCCTGAAGTGATTAAAAGACACCGAAAAGCCTGAATATATGCTCTGTAAGTCTTTTTATATAAAAATGTCAATGTTTTTTTTTTTTCAGAGTTTACTGTGCGATTTTGAAGGTGGGTTTTGGAACAGACACACTTTAAAAAGATATTATGTGCACATATATTAACAGTGCCTGGATAGTAATTATATCTAAATTTTAATACAGATAAAACTGTAGGCGCAGGTTTGTGGTAAGGAGTCCTGTTTGTTCATTATTAATTGCTATTTAAAAGTTCTCTCAAATGCACTTTTGGATCCACAAGTCAATGCAATAAATTGGATGCATAGAATTTTAAACATGAAAAAAGTTTAATAATTCATAGAATTATCAACAGTTGAATTAAAACACCATTAATTATTTCCCCAGAGACGAAGCTTCAGGAGACTTGTTAAACTTTGTATAGAACTCTCAAAATATGTGAAGGCTGGCACTCTATAAAAATAAGAAGGGAGCTGGCTGATCAAGCATCTAAGTGAGGCACATAGCATGTGGTTGTATTATTCCCTTTAGGGCTCATGCAGACGACCGTATTTTCAGTCGATGTATGATCCGCGGCTAGTGTCGATTAGAGATGAGCGACTTTGCCTTTTTTAGGGTTGAGTCGGGTTTCATGAAACCCGACCTTCTCAAAAGTCGAGTAGAGCCGACTAGAGTTGAGCGAATCGGGTCGAAAAATTTCAAAAGTCGCCGACTTTTGGCAAAGTCGGGTTTCATGAAACGAAACCCGACCCTAGGATGAGGTCGGCCACGAGGTCGTCGACTTACGCGCCAAAGTCGCGTTTCAAAAGTTTGTTTTGCGCTCTTTTTCAGCCAATCAGGATCCACGGACACTGTGGGCAACGTGATGACATAGGCACGGGTCACCACCATCTTTCAGAAGGGCATGCAAGTGATTGGCTTGCTTTGGTGGGCGTCACAGGGGGTATAAAAGGGCGTGCACGCCGACCGCCATCTTACTTCTGCCGATCTTAGCATAGGGAGAGGTTGCTGCTGATTCTGTAGGGAGAGTGTTAGGCAGGGAAGAAGAAAAAAAAACTGCTTCTGCTGCTAGCGATTGTGCCTGTACAACACACCAGTCACTGTGTGTGCAGTGCAAGGGGAGGCTATATTGTGGTGTATCAGTGGTGTTGGTTGTTGGGCTGCCTTCTAAGGCTTCCTGACAGCTGCATTGCTGTTTACCCACTGCTCTGCAAACTGCTTTTTTAAAAGCAATCCCAATTTTTTTTTTTTGTCCTGCTGAGGCACTGAGCGTGCATTTTTTCACACCATACAGCAGTGTACGCTCCTCACACAGTACCGTGTAACGGCTGTTATCACAGCCACAGTGAAGCTATCTGTGTCACTCTGTGAGAATAAGTCGAGGACATGTTCCGTCCTTACAGACCTGCACTCTAGGGAGATTCCTACTCTGCCCAATTCTACATACACCTTGTAGTTTGTGATACACTAGCCAATTTCTGCCTGTGACATAGCGCTGTGATATTCAGTGGGCCTCACACAATCCAAAAGTGTCCAGTGTCCACAAGTGTCTGCAGAAATTCAAAATCTCCCTTATCCTCTAGTCACTTTGGTCACAGCTGTGCCATCGAGCCTGTGACATAGCGCTCAGATATTCAGTGGGCCTCACACAATCCAAAAGTGTCCAGTGTCTGCAGAAATTCAAAATGTCACTTATCCTCTAGTCACTTTGGTCACAGCTGTGCCATCGAGCCTGTGACATAACGCTCAGATATTCAGTGGGCCTCACACAATCCAAAAGTGTCCAGTGTCCACAAGTGTCTGCAGAAATTCAAAATCTCACTTATCCTCTAGTCACTTTGGTCACAGCTGTGCCATCGAGCCTGTGACATAGCGCTCAGTTATTCAGTGGGCCTCACACAATCCAAAAGTGTCCAGTGTCCACAAGTGTCTGCAGAAATTCAAAATCTCACTTATCCTCTAGTCACTTTGGTCACAGCTGTGCCATCGAGCCTGTGACATAGCGCTCAGATATTCAGTGGGCCTCACACAATCCAAAAGTGTCCAGTGTCCACAAGTGACACCTTGTACCTTGTTTTACATTACTATATAGTTTGTTGGATTTTGTCTACATTTCTACCAAAAATGAGGAAGGCTGGTGGAAGAGGCCGTGGAATTGGGCGGGGCTTGGCAGCTGGTAATGATGGTTTTGTCTTACATTGCTGACTCAGCCTCCAGCTCTATCGCCTCCTCTTCTTCAGTTGTAAAAAGTAAAAGCACTGAGTCGTCATTGGAGGCTCATGTTCATGAACCACACCTTTCCTTGTGTCCTTCACCCCAACCAAGATTGAAGGATGATGCAGGCCATACTACTGATTACTCCATGGAGCTGTTTTCACATACCATGCCAGGATTATCAAGTCAAATGGTGAATTACCCAGGCCAAGATGAATCTGACATGGAGTGCACAGATGCACAGCCGCTGATGGATGATTCTGCTGGTACATTCACTCAGAGCACTACATTGTCCACGCAGTGTACAGAGCCAGATTCTGACCCTGATGAGACTCAGGTGCCCCTTCCCGCACACTATACCACCATACACGGTGACACAGAGGAAGGTGCACATGACATTGAAGAGGAGGTGATGGATGACCCAGTTGTTGACCCAGATTGGCATCCATTGGGGGAAGAGGGTGCTGCTTCCAATAGCTCAGATGAGGAGCATCCACAGCAGACATCGACATCGCAACAGCTGTTATCTGGACAGCTTGTCCAGAGGGTCAAAAGATCACAGCGTGCTAGGCCGCAAAATGTCTGACAAAGTAGGAAGAGTGCAGTGTGGCACTTTTTTGAACAAAATCCTCATGATCAGGCCAAGGTTATCTGTAAGAAGTGCGCAAAGACCCTTAGCCGAGGGAAAAAACTGAAAAATTTGAATACCAGTTGCATGCTTAGACATTTAAACACCATGCACTTGCAAGCGTGGACACAACACCAAACCTCAAGTGCCACATGTGCAACTGATCACAACGAAGGTAGTCAGCAACGCTACATTGTTTCCCCCACTGTAAGCCCACCGGTTAGCACAGCAGCAAATGTTGAGGTGTCGTTGCAAGGCCACAGCAGTCAGGGAATCCCACTGTTATATCAACGAAAGACTGATTCTAGGCCATCAGAAAGAACACCAACTCCATTACCATCATCAACCCTCTCTCAGTCCGCCCTATCCACCGCTACTTCCACCATATGCAGCTCTCAAGTCCAGCTCACCCTCTCAGACACTATGAGTAGGTCAAGAAAGTACTCAGTCTCTCATCCGCGTACACTGGGTTTGAACGCCCACATTGCCAAACTAATCTCGTTTGAGATGATGCCCTTTCGGTTGGTGCAAAGCGCAGCTTTCCGCGAACTCATGGCCTATGCAGTACCACGCTATGACCTACCCAGTCGCCACTTCTTCTCTCGCAAAGCCATCCCAGCCCTCCACCATCATGTGAAAGACCGCATTGTCCATGCACTCAAGCAGTCAGTGAGCGGAAAGGTGCACCTCACAACTGATGCATGGTCCAGTCGGCATGGCCAGGGCCGTTATGTGTCCATCTCTGCGCACTGGGTTAATGTGGTGGATGCAGGGTCCACAGGGGACAGCGGTATTGGGACAGTGCTGCCTAGCCCACGGTATAGGAAACAGTTGGCTGTAGGCGTTCGACCCTCCTCCTCCTCCTCCAGAAGCGAAAGCTCGTCCACAGAGCGCAGTCGTACGAGCACTCCATCTGCAGCTGCCACTGTTGCACACGAGGTGTCCCCCTATCGAGCAGCTAGTGGAAAGCGTCAGCAGGCTGTGTTGCAGATGATGTGTTTGGGCGACAGACACACCGCCGAGGTGCTGGCCGAGTACTTGAAGCGACAAACTGAGTCATGGCTGGGCAGTGTACATCTTGAGGCAGGCAAGGTAGTTAGTGATAACGGCCGTAATTTTGTGGCAGCCATAGCCCTTTCAAAACTCAGCCACATACCTTGCTTGGCTCACACCTTGAACCTGGTGGTGCAGTGCTTCCTCAAAAATTATCCGGAGTTAACAGCCCTGCTCCAGAAGGTGCGAAGACTGTGCGCGCACATCCGCCGGTCGCCTGTACACTCCGTTCGTATGCAGAAGCTGCAGCGATTGCTCCACCTTCCCAACCACCGCCTCATTATCGACATTGCAACAAGGTGGAACTCCACCCTGCACATGGTGGAGCGGCTGTGCGAGCAGAGGCAGGCCATAATGCATTTGTGGGAGGATACACGGCCAGGCACTTTGAGAGCAGACATGGAGTTGACAGGTGTGCAGTGGTCGAAGCTGAAAGACCTCTGTAAAGTCCTTCAGTGTTTTGAGGAATGCACACGGCTGGTAAGCGCAGACAACGCCATCCTAAGCATGAGCATCCCACTTATGCGTCTGCTCATGCAAACTTTGACGCACCTTAAGGAGCAGGCTTCTGCAGCCAATGTTGATGAGGAGGAAGAGGAGGAGGGAATCCTTGATGACATTCAGCCATTGTCTGCTCAGGTACCTCTCCTGGACGAGGTGGAGGAAGAAGAGGAGGAGGAGGATGATGAACGATGACGACTACTGGTTGGCCAGCATCTTGGATCCACGCTATAAAGGCAAATTACAAAACATCATGCCACAGGAGAACCTTGACCTAATATTGGCTAAAAAACAAGCAACTCTGGTAAATCGGTTGCTTGAAGCATTCCCAGCACACAGCAGCGGTGATGGTTCTCACACGAGCCGTACGGGCCGGGGTCAGCTTGGCAGAGGTGTTCGTGGTGCACACAGCAGAAGTGGCGTTGGAGACAGGGGTTTCATGACAATGTTGTGGACTGATTTTTCAAGTACCGCTCACACAACTGGTAATACTGCATCGATGGAAAGTGACAGGAGACAGCAGTTGTCAACTATGGTTACAAAATACTTTTCCTCCCATATCGATGTTCTCCCACACAGGTCATTCCCCTTTGACTATTGGGCCGCTAAACTGGACACCTGGCCTGAATTGGCACAATATGCCTTACAGGAGCTCGCTTGCCCAGCTGCAAGTGTGCTATCGGAAAGAGTCTTCAGTGCAGCTGGATCAATCCTGACTAGAGTTGAGCGATACCAGCCGATACTTGAAAATATCGGATCGGAATGGATCGGCCGATCTTAAAAAAAAGTATCGGTATCGCCGATTCCGATACCGGGAACCAATGCAAGTCAATGGGGCCAAAATATCGGAATTAAAAAAAAACCTTTCTTTCCTTGTAGGTTAATTCTACATGAAGAAAAACAACTAAGAATAATGTAGAATGTATTGTGGGAGGTGGAGGAGACATTAAAGCCATAGAGGTTTAGCCCAATCAAATGGAATAGCAGGAATTAAACTTTTTTTTTAAAGATGTTAGGAGTTACAAAGATATTGACTATGTTAGCCTCATTTATATTTTGCCAGACATGTATGTCTTCTTCTTCTTTCTTCTTCTTTCTTATTCTTCTTCCTTTTTTTTACCTTCTTCTTCTTCTTATTCCTTTTTTTACATTCTTCTTCTTCCTCCTTTTTTTACATTCTTCTACTTCCTTTTTTTACATTCTTCTTCTTCCTTTTTTTACATTCTTCTTCTTCTTCCTTTTCTTACATTCTTCATATTCTTCTTATTCAACAATTATTATTCTACATATTCAACTTCTTCATCTTCTTCCTATTCTTCTTCATCATATTCTTGTTTGTGTCAGGCATTCCTGTAGTTGTTATCTGGAAAAGTTAGAAGTTTACACCTTCCGTTCTGCCTGTCACAAAAGATTTACAACAGGATTTGTCCGCGTTCAGTTTGGCCTGCAGCAGCAGGCCTTTTCCAGGGGCACCACGAGGAGGAACGGACTCACCCCCATACACTGCTTAGTCTTCTTCTGCTTATAAATAAGATAATATCATTTGCTCAGAGTATTAGTCTTATGCTTAATGTTCTTCTGCTTTGTTTTTTTTATGCTTCTTGGTCTTCTCTCTCTTGTTGTTCTGCATCTTGGTGGTTGTCTTCCTGTTCTTTGTCCTCTTGAACCAGCTGACGGTACTGGCACCGGGAGGGGCAGCAGAAGGAGCAAGAGCCAATGGCACTACCGAGGACCAGCTGACGGTGCTGGAACCCGGTTACTAAGCAGGAGGTACCTGTGCTACAAAGCACTACCAAGGACCAGCAGACGTTGCCGGAACTCGGATACCGAGATGGAGGCACCTAGGCCAAAGGCTCTGACGAGAACCAGCTGACGGTGCTGGAACCCGGAGGGGTAGCATAAGCTGCAAGAGCAAATGGAAATAGCGAGGACCAGCTGACAGTGCTGGCACCCGGAGGGGCAGCAGAAGGAATAAGAGCCAATGGCACAACCAAGGACCAGCTGACGGTGCTGGAACCCGGTTACTAAGCAGGAGGTACCTGTGCTACAAAGCACTACCAAGGACCAGCAGACGTTGCCGGAACTCGGATACCGAGATGGAGGCACCTAGGCCAAAGGCTCTGACGAGAACCAGCTGACGGTGCTGGAACCCGGAGGGGTAGCATAAGCTGCAAGAGCAAATGGAAATAGCGAGGACCAGCTGACAGTGCTGGCACCCGGAGGGGCAGCAGAAGGAATAAGAGCCAATGGCACAACCAAGGACCAGCTGACGGTGCTGGAACCCGGTTACTAAGCAGGAGGTACCTGTGCTACAAAGCACTACCAAGGACCAGCAGACGTTGCCGGAACTCGGATACCGAGATGGAGGCACCTAGGCCAAAGGCTCTGCCGAGAACCAGCTGACGGTGCAGGAACCCGGAGGGGTAGCATAAGCTGCAAGAGCAAATGGAAATAGCGAGGACCAGCTGACAGTGCTGGCACCCGGAGGGGCAGCAGAAGGAATAAGAGCCAATGGCACAACCGAGGACCAGCTGACGGTGCTGGAACCCGGTTACTAAGCAGGAGGTACCTGTGCTACAAAGCACTACCAAGGACCAGCAGACGTTGCCGGAACTCGGATACCGAGATGGAGGCACCTAGGCCAAAGGCTCTGACGAGAACCAGCTGACGGTGCTGGAACACGGAGGGGTATCAGAAGTTACCCCTGAAAAGCAAAGTTGGCATGCCGCAAGCTGGCCGCAGTTACCAAATCACACAGTCCTACAGGGGGTGCTTGTCCTACTGGCACTATGGAACAAGCCTTTCTTACCAGAACCCGCAGTCCACATAGGAAGCACCTAAACTGCTGGCACCCTAGCCTCGGCTAACCCAACCGCAACACGACATGGCAACTTGGGGTGGCAAACTGACATTGACACTTCCCGGAAACAGCAGGCAGGGCTGGAACCAAGCTGGGCAGGAGGGAGTACCCGTGCCAAAGTCAGTTATGAGCAGCAACTGGCGATGTTGGAGCCCAGGACAAGCACTTAGCAGGCTGAGGCCTGATGTGCTGTCAATTGGGAGGCAGCAGGACAGATTGCCATCAAAACAGCAGGGGAACAGCTGACGTTACTGAACCCCACAAACACAGGAGCTAGTGTTTTACTCTGTGAAGACGGCACTTCCGAGCAACAACTGGCTGTGTTGAAGCCCAGGGACAAGCACGGAGCAGGCTGAGGCTGCATTGAAGAAATTTTAAGATCGGTTGTAGACTACTAATTTGAACCAAGCTCCACTTAGGCCTGTGGCTTCACTGATTTTCGTATTTCCCCTGTCCTCCAACCCCGCCAGTTACAGCTCCGAAGTGGCGTCTGCACAATCCACACTTGTTCCTGTGTTACAGGTGTTCAGTCCGGTCAGTTAATCCCCTGATGTGTGTCCGGCAATGTCGCCTGCTCTGTCCACATTCCCATAATGGGAATGTGGACAGAGCAGGCGACATTGCCGGACACACATCAGGGGATTAACTGACCGGACTGAACACCTGTAACACAGGAACAAGTGTGGATTGTGCAGACGCCACTTCGGAGCTGTAACTGGCGGGGTTGGAGGACAGGGGAAATACGAGAGACAGTGGAGCCACAGGCCTAATTGGAGCACGGTTAAAAATCAGTAGTGGTATGACTGTGTAGGCAGCAGGAGACTTTGCCATCTACACAGCAGGGGATCAGCTGACGTTACTGAACCCCACTGAGACACGGGAGCAAGTGTCTCTTTCCGTGTGGACGGCACTTCCGAACTACAACTGGCTGTGTTGAAGCCCAGGAAATAGGAGGGTGTAGGCAGAGGTCTACTGTATTTTGAATGAGGTGACAGCAGGAGAGACTGCCATCCACAAAGCAGGGGATCAGCTGACGTTACTGAACCCCACTGAGACACGGGAGCAAGTGTCTCTTTCCGTGTGGACGGCACTTCCGAACTACAACTGGCTGTGTTGAAGCCCAGGAAATAGGAGGGTGTAGGCAGAGGCCTACTGTATTTTGAATGAGGTGACAGCAGGAGAGACTGCCATCCACACAGCAGGGGATCAGCTGACGTTACTGAACCCCACTGAGACACGGGAGCAAGTGTCTCTTTCCGTGTGGACGGCACTTCCGAACTACAACTGGCTGTGTTGAAGCCCAGGAAATAGGAGGGTGTAGGCAGAGGCCTACTGTATTTTGAATGAGGTGACAGCAGGAGAGACTGCCATCCACACAGCAGGGGATCAGCTGACGTTACTGAACCCCACTGAGACACGGGAGCAAGTGTCTCTTTCCGTGTGGACGGCACTTCCGAACTACAACTGGCTGTGTTGAAGCCCAGGAAATAGGAGGGTGTAGGCAGAGGCCTACTGTATTTTGAAAGAGGTGACAGCAGGAGAGACTGCCATCCACACAGCAGGGGATCAGCTGACGTTACTGAACCCCACTGAGACACGGGAGAGAGTGTCTCTTTCCGTGTGGACGGCACTTCCGAACTACAACTGGCTGTGTTGAAGCCCAGGAAATAGGATGGTGTAGGCAGAGGCCTACTGTATTTTGAATGAGGTGACAGCAGGAGAGACTGCCATCCACACAGCAGGGGATCAGCTGACGTTACTGAACCCCACTGAGACACGGGAGCAAGTGTCTCTTTCCGTGTGGACGGCACTTCCGAACTACAACTGGCTGTGTTGAAGCCCAGGAAATAGGATGGTGTAGGCAGAGGCCTACTGTATTTTGAATGAGGTGACAGCAGGAGAGACTGCCATCCACACAGCAGGGGATCAGCTGACGTTACTGAACCCCACTGAGACACGGGAGCAAGTGTCTCTTTCCGTGTGGACGGCACTTCCGAACTACAACTGGCTGTGTTGAAGCCCAGGAAATAGGAGGGTGTAGGCAGAGGCCTACTGTATTTTGAAAGAGGTGACAGCAGGAGAGACTGCCATCCACACAGCAGGGGATCAGCTGACGTTACTGAACCCCACTGAGACACGGGAGCAAGTGTCTCTTTCCGTGTGGACGGCACTTCCGAACTACAACTGGCTGTGTTGAAGCCCAGGAAATAGGAGGGTGTAGGCAGAGGCCTACTGTATTTTGAATGAGGTGACAGCAGGAGAGACTGCCATCCACACAGCAGGGGATCAGCTGACGTTACTGAACCCCACTGAGACACGGGAGCAAGTGTCTCTTTCCGTGTGGACGGCACTTCCGAACTACAACTGGCTGTGTTGAAGCCCAGGAAATAGGAGGGTGTAGGCAGAGGCCTACTGTATTTTGAAAGAGGTGACAGCAGGAGAGACTGCCATCCACACAGCAGGGGATCAGCTGACGTTACTGAACCCCACTGAGACACGGGAGCAAGTGTCTCTTTCCGTGTGGACGGCACTTCCGAACTACAACTGGCTGTGTTGAAGCCCAGGAAATAGGATGGTGTAGGCAGAGGCCTACTGTATTTTGAATGAGGTGACAGCAGGAGAGACTGCCATCCACACAGCAGGGGATCAGCTGACGTTACTGAACCCCACTGAGACACGGGAGCAAGTGTCTCTTTCCGTGTGGACGGCACTTCCGAACTACAACTGGCTGTGTTGAAGCCCAGGAAATAGGATGGTGTAGGCAGAGGCCTACTGTATTTTGAATGAGGTGACAGCAGGAGAGACTGCCATCCACACAGCAGGGGATCAGCTGACGTTACTGAACCCCACTGAGACACGGGAGCAAGTGTCTCTTTCCGTGTGGACGGCACTTCCGAACTACAACTGGCTGTGTTGAAGCCCAGGAAATAGGAGGGTGTAGGCAGAGGCCTACTGTATTTTGAATGAGGTGACAGCAGGAGAGACTGCCATCCACACAGCAGGGGATCAGCTGACGTTACTGAACCCCACTGAGACACGGGAGCAAGTGTCTCTTTCCGTGTGGACGGCACTTCCGAACTACAACTGGCTGTGTTGAAGCCCAGGAAATAGGAGGGTGTAGGCAGAGGCCTACTGTATTTTGAAAGAGGTGACAGCAGGAGAGACTGCCATCCACAAAGCAGGGGATCAGCTGACGTTACTGAACCCCACTGAGACACGGGAGCAAGTGTCTCTTTCCGTGTGGACGGCACTTCCGAACTACAACTGTCTGTGTTGAAGCCCAGGAAATAGGAGGGTGTAGGCAGAGGCCTACTGTATTTTGAATGAGGTGACAGCAGGAGAGACTGCCATCCACACAGCAGGGGATCAGCTGACGTTACTGAACCCCACTGAGACACGGGAGCAAGTGTCTCTTTCCGTGTGGACGGCACTTCCGAACTACAACTGGCTGTGTTGAAGCCCAGGAAATAGGAGGGTGTAGGCAGAGGCCTACTGTATTTTGAATGAGGTGACAGCAGGAGAGACTGCCATCCACACAGCAGGGGATCAGCTGACGTTACTGAACCCCACTGAGACACGGGAGCAAGTGTCTCTTTCCGTGTGGACGGCACTTCCGAACTACAACTGGCTGTGTTGAAGCCCAGGAAATAGGAGGGTGTAGGCAGAGGCCTACTGTATTTTGAATGAGGTGACAGCAGGAGAGACTGCCATCCACACAGCAGGGGATCAGCTGACGTTACTGAACCCCACTGAGACACGGGAGCAAGTATCTCTTTCCGTGTGGACGGCACTTCCGAGCTACAACTGGCTGTGTTGAAGCCCAGGAAATAGGAGGGTGTAGGCAGAGGCCTACTGTATTTTGAATGAGGTGACAGCAGGAGAGACTGCCATCCACAAAGCAGGGGATCAGCTGACGTTACTGAACCCCACTGAGACACGGGAGCAAGTGTCTCTTTCCGTGTGGACGGCACTTCCGAGCTACAACTGGCTGTGTTGAAGCCCAGGAAATAGGAGGGTGTAGGCAGAGGCCTACTGTCTTTGTAATGCGGAGACAGCAGGAGAGACTGCCATCTCCACAGCAGGGGAACAGCTGGCAGTGCTGAACCCCACTAACACTTGAACGAATGTGTTTGGCTCTGTGGAGACGACACTTCTGAACACCAACTGACGCTGTTGGAGCCCAGGATTAGGCGAGGAGCAGGCTGGGGCCTACTGGATTTTGGCAGGTGAATGCAGCAGGAGACTTGCCATCTCCACAGCAGGGGAACAGCTGACAGTGCTGAACCCCACTAACACTTGAACGAATGTGTTTGGCTCTGTGGAGACGACACTTCTGAACACCAACTGACGCTGTTGGAGCCCAGGATTAGGCGAGGAGCAGGCTGGGGCCTACTGGATTTTGGCAGGTGAAGGCAGCAGGAGACTTGCCATCTCCACAGCAGGGGAACAGCTGACAGTGCTGAACCCCACTAACACTTGAACGAATGTGTTTGGCTCTGTGGAGACGACACTTCTGAACACCAACTGACGCTGTTGGAGCCCAGGATTAGGCGAGGAGCAGGCTGGGGCCTACTGGATTTTGGCAGGTGAAGGCAGCAGGAGACTTGCCATCTCCACAGCAGGGGAACAGCTGACAGTGCTGAACCCCACTAACACTTGAACGAATGTGTTTGGCTCTGTGGAGACGACACTTCTGAACACCAACTGACGCTGTTGGAGCCCAGGATTAGGCGAGGAGCAGGCTGGGGCCTACTGGATTTTGGCAGGTGAATGCAGCAGGAGACTTGCCATCTCCACAGCAGGGGATCAGCTGACAGTGCTGAACCCCACTAACACTTGAACGAATGTGTTTGGCTCTGTGGAGACGACACTTCTGAACACCAACTGACGCTGTTGGAGCCCAGGATTAGGCGAGGAGCAGGCTGGGGCCTACTGGATTTTGGCAGGTGAATGCAGCAGGAGACTTGCCATCTCCACAGCAGGGGAACAGCTGACAGTGCTGAACCCCACTAACACTTGAACGAATGTGTTTGGCTCTGTGGAGACGACACTTCTGAACACCAACTGACGCTGTTGGAGCCCAGGATTAGGCGAGGAGCAGGCTGGGGCCTACTGGATTTTGGCAGGTGAAGGCAGCAGGAGACTTGCCATCTCCACAGCAGGGGAACAGCTGACAGTGCTGAACCCCACTAACACTTGAACGAATGTGTTTGGCTCTGTGGAGACGACACTTCTGAACACCAACTGACGCTGTTGGAGCCCAGGATTAGGCGAGGAGCAGGCTGGGGCCTACTGGATTTTGGCAGGTGAATGCAGCAGGAGACTTGCCATCTCCACAGCAGAGGAACAGCTGACAGTGCTGAACCCCACTAACACTTGAACGAATGTGTTTGGCTCTGTGGAGACGACACTTCTGAACACCAACTGACGCTGTTGGAGCCCAGGATTAGGCGAGGAGCAGGCTGGGGCCTACTGGATTTTGGCAGGTGAATGCAGCAGGAGACTTGCCATCTCCACAGCAGGGGAACAGCTGACAGTGCTAAACCCCACTAACACTTGAACGAATGTGTTTGGCTCTGTGGAGACGACACTTCTGAACACCAACTGACGCTGTTGGAGCCCAGGATTAGGCGAGGAGCAGGCTGGGGCCTACTGGATTTTGGCAGGTGAAGGCAGCAGGAGACTTGCCATCTCCACAGCAGGGGAACAGCTGACAGTGCTGAACCCCACTAACACTTGAACGAATGTGTTTGGCTCTGTGGAGACGACACTTCTGAACACCAACTGACGCTGTTGGAGCCCAGGATTAGGCGAGGAGCAGGCTGGGGCCTACTGGATTTTGGCAGGTGAAGGCAGCAGGAGACTTGCCATCTCCACAGCAGGGGAACAGCTGGCAGTGCTGAACCCCACTAACACTTGAACGAATGTGTTTGGCTCTGTGGAGACGACACTTCTGAACACCAACTGACGCTGTTGGAGCCCAGGATTATGCATGCCGCATGCAGAGGCCAATGGGCATCGGTTTTTATGGAGGTTGTGGACTACTACTGATTCTAACCATGCTCCACTTAGGCCTCTGGCTCCACTGTCTACTATTTACCCTGGCCTCCAACCCCGCCAGCTACATCTCTGAAGTGGCGTCAGCACAATCTACACTTGTTCCTGTGTTACTGGTGCTCAGTCCCATCAGTTGATCCCCTGATGTTTGTCCGGCAAGTTCGCCAGCTCTGTCCTCATTCCCACTACTGGTTATGGGAATGTGGACAGAGCAGGAGACCTTGCCGGACACACATCAGGGGATAAACTGATGGGACTGAGCCACAGGAACACAGGAACAAGTGTAGATTGTGCTGACGCCACTTCAGAGATGTAGATGGCGGGGTTGGAGGTCAGGGGAAATAGTAGAGACAGTGGAGCCAGAGACCTAAGTTGGGCACGGTTAAAAATCAGTAGTGGTTTGAATGTTGATGGAGCTGGTGACTCTGCCGTCCACACAGCAGGGGATCAGCTGGCATTACTGAACCCCAGTAACACAGGAGCTAGTGTGTTTCTCTGTGCAGACGACACATCTGAGCGACAACTGGCTGTGTTGAAGCACAGGGATTATAGTTCAGGTGGTAGAAAAATGAACACACCAGCAGACCTGGATACAGTTGCCAACCACTAATTTAGTCTGTAAGAGGAATGGCAAAGTCTTTGGAGATCCAGGCCTTGTTCATTTTCAGAAAAGTCAGCCGGTCAACATTATCGGAAGATAGTCGCGTGCGACGGTCTGTTAGTACACCACCTGTGGCACTAAAGACACGTTCCGATAATACACTGGCAGCAGGGCAAGCCAGCACCTCCAATGCATACTGGCTAAGCTCTGGCCATGTATCCAGCTTAGAGACCCAAAACTTGAAGGGGGAAGAGCCATCTGGGAGCACAGCGACAGGGCAAGACATGTAGTCTGACACCATCTGACGGAAGCGTTGCCTCCTGCTGACTCGAGGCGTCGCTGATGGTGTAGACAATTGTGGTAGACACACAAAACTTTGCCACATTTGGGCCATAGTGGTCTTGCCTTGTGCTGCGGCACTGCCTCTGCTCCCTCTTTGTGCAGAGTTTCCTCCACTGCCTCGACGCACAGAGCTGCTTTGTAAAGCACTAGCAACAATGCTGTCGGGTGGAATGGAAAACATTATGGACTGCACCAGTGACTCTTCGTACTCCCGCATTTTACGCTCCCGGTTCAACGTTGGTATGAGCCTTTGTACGCTGTCCCGGTAGCGAGGATCTAGGAGGGTGTACACCCAATAATCAGCCGAGACGAGAATGTGGGCGATGCGGCGGTCGTTTCTCAGGCACTGCAGCATGAAATCAACCATGTGCTGCAGACTCCCAACTGCCAAAGAACCGCTGTCCCCTGTTTGAGGCGTGACCTCGACCTGCTCTGCATCACCCCACCCTCGCTGTACATACTGAGTAGAGGTTTGTGTACCTCCCTCCTCTGGAGAGATGTCTTCCTCCTCCATCGACTCCTCCTCATCCTCCTCACAAAGTGTCCCCTGCCTAGGCCTTTGTGAGGAAACACGTAGCGCAGACTGTCCAGAAGCAGATGGCATTTGGGACTCCTCATCCTCCACCTCTTCTGAAACCTCATCCCTTAGTGCTTGCAGTGTTTGTTGAAGCAGGCAGATAAGGGGGACAGTCATGCTGACTAGTGCATCATCTGCACTCGCCATCCGCGTGGATTCATCGAAGGCACGCAAAACGAGGCAGATGTCCTTCATAGAGGCCCACTCAATGGTGCTGAAGTGTGAACGGCGCACAGTGCGACTTGTTTGCGCCTGATGCAGCTGGTACTCCATGACTGCTGCCTGCTGCTCACACAACCGCTCCAACATATGTAACGTTGAATTCCACCGGGTGGGTAGGTCACATATGATGCGATGTTCCGGAAGGCCAAATCGTCGCTGCAGAGCAGCGAGGCGCGATCTTGCCGTGCTGGAACGTCGCAAGTGAGCGCACTCTATGCGGACCTTGTGTAACAGTGCATCAAGATCCGGATAGTCCCTCAGAAAGCTCTGCACGACCAAGTTAAGAACATGTGCCAGACATGGGATGTGTGTGAGGTTGCCTAGACCAAGAGCTGCCACCAGATTTCGGCCATTGTCACACACTACCAAGCCCGGCTGGAGATTCGCTGGCCCAAACCACACATCGCTCTCCAGCTTGATAGCATTCCAGAGCTCCTGCGCTGTGTGGCTTCGATTCCCCAAAGAAATTAATTTGAGTACAGCCTGTTGACGTTTGGCCACGGCTGTGCTCATATCGGTCGTAACAGGCTCCTGCTCTGCTGTTTCTGAGGAACTTGAGTAGGAGGAGGAGTCTATGTGTACAGACTGGAGTCCTGCAATCCGTGGCGTTGGAAGAACACGTACAGCGCCACTCTCCAGATCCGTACCCGGCTCCACAACATTGACCCAGTGGGCAGTGAGGGAAAGGTATCGTCCCTGTCCATGGTTACTGGTCCACGCATCGGTGGTCAGGTGGACCTTGCTACTAACGGCGTTTAGTAGCGCATGTTTTATTTTGCCCTCAACATGTTTCTGCAGGGCAGGGACGGCTCGCCTGCTGAAATAAAAGCGGCTGGGCACGTTGTATTGGGGGACTGCCAATGCCATTAAGTCCCGGAAGGTGTCAGTGTCCACCAGCCTGAATGACAGCATTTCAACTGCCAGAAGTTTGGCAATGCCAGCATTCAGAGACTGTGCTCGGGGATGGTTTGCCGAGTAAGGGCGCCTTTTATCCCATGCCTGTGCTACCGATGGCTGTGATGGATGGGAACGTGCTGTTATGGGTGGAATCTGACAGGGTCTCCGGACAACAGTGGCAGAGGTTCTTCCTTGGCGATCCTGTGAGGAAGCCGAACCAGCAGTGTGTGAGCTGGAGGAAGAGGGCCCAACACGAACTGAAGAGGTGGTAGGTGGTGCTGTACGTTGGCCTACGTCTTCAGGGTGTCTCTGCAACTCCAACTCGTGCTTGGTGCGCACATGTTTCCACATATTTGTGGTATTGAGGTTGCTGACATTTCTCCCTCTTTTGACTCTCTGATGACACAGCTTGCATTTGACAAAGCAAATGTCATCTGCAACTGTGTCAAAAAAGGACCACGCACTGCAACTCTTGTGAGCGCCCGGTTTGCCTTTGGAAGGAGGAATGCTCCTAACGGGTGCCGAAGTGGAGGGTACAGGCAACCAAGTCTTCCCCCTCCCTCTGCCTCCTGTTTTGGCCGGTAGGGGAATCTCTTCCTCAGAGCTGCTACCACCACCTTCCTGTTGCTCACGCCATGATGGGTCAAGGACCTCATCATCTTCCCTCCCCTCTTCAAACAGCTGCTTCTCCGGGGTTGTCTCGCCAGCACCGTACGCACCAGAAAGTGGCAACTGAGTCTCGTCATCATCTGATGCGTACTGAGGTGTGCTGACCATAGGCACTGGCCTACTCGCCTCTTCAGATTCAGAGGGACAAAGAAGTTGCGCATCACTGCATACTCCCTCTTCTTCACATTCAGGAATGCTGCTTGGCTGGCCCCCTCTTTCCAAGCCAACAGATTCCGAGAACAGAAGTAGAGACTGTGATGGCTCCTGTCCATGTCTCTCTGACTGCCTGGGCACTTTGGCAGGTGGTGAAGAGACAGATGGTTGCTCTTCGGTGCTCTGACCCTGAGAGGATGCGGAAGTAATTGAAGTCGATGCGTTAGCTGCCATCCATCCGACAACGGCTTCAATTTGTTCCTTCCGCAGCAGTGGGGTACGTTGAGGTCCTACAAAGCTGCGCATAAAGGACTGTTGCCTGCTAAAACTGGGGGATGCTGAGCCACTGGTGCCCGCAGCAGGCCCAGAATCCCCACGTCCTCTACCTGTAGAATCCCCACGTCCTCTCCCTGCAGAATCCCCACGTCCTCTCCCTGCTGAAACTCCACGCCCACGCCCCCGCGCCTTACTCCCTGCCTTCTTCATCTTGCAAGACTGCTTAAGATAGGCAAAAAAGTACAAAGGGGGGCCTTAGTGTGCTTATTCCTGAACAGCTGGTTACAGGTACAAGAAACACTAATTTTATGAAGTGTGTGTGTGTGGACTAGACTTTAATAGGAGCTGATGTGGCCTACACAAGTTCAAAATGTAGTGTTTGGTGAACTTTTTATGTGGTTTCTTTGTTTGAAACAAACTCAAAGTATGAGAACAAAGAATTGAAACTGATAGTATCACCAACTTTTTGGAGCTATTACAATGCAGGCAGGTAACCTACAATGCAAAAGATGAGGCTCCCAAAAAATTGGGTAATACTAATCTGGCTGCGCCGGCAGGGCACAAGCCAGAAAAAAAGGCTCCTCTATCTACTCCTATATAGTGTTTGCAACCAACCAATGTTGATGGATACGGATGGATGCACACTAATAGGAGAAGAAAAAATGAGCTGCACTCAAAGACAAATATGTGTGAGGCAGTGACGCACGTTGAGCGTCCTACAACCAGACGTAGCTGCAGGACACTCTACTCAGCGTGAGCTGCACTCACACACAGTCAGAGACCTCTCAGACAGCCGTCAACAGTGCAGCTAAGTGGGCACTGGCACTGACAGGCTGCAGAAAGGCTCCGCTGTGTACTCCTATATAGTGTTTGCAACCACCGTAGATGGAGACGGATGGATGCACACTAATAGAAGAAAAAATGAGCTGCACTCAAATAAAAATATGTGTGAGGCAGTGACGCACGCTGAGCGTCCTACAGCCAGACGTAGCTGCAGGACACACTACTCAGCGTGAGCTGCACTCACACACAGTCAGAGACCTCTCAGACAGCCGTGAACAGTGCAGCAAAGTGGACACTAGCACTGAAAGGCTGCAGAAAGGCTCCGCTGTCTACTACTAGTGTTTGCAACCAACGTATATGGATACGGATGGAAGCACACTAGATTGAAATTATTTAAAAAATGCAGCTCAAAAAATAAAAGATGTATGAGGCAGCAGTGATCACACTGGGTGGCCTACAGCCTGACGTGGCTGCAGGACCCACTCCACAGCGTGAGCTGCACTCACACAGCCCTTGCAGACAGCTGTGAACACTGCTGCTAGGGCAAAGAACGCTACAGTGGTGGTTTATGTAGCCTGGGTAAAGCACTAGATGTTTGGTGGAATCGCTATTTCTAACTGTCCCTCACAGTCTTCTACAGCAGCCTGTCCCTAACTGAATTCACAGCAGAGTGACCAGAAATGGCGGCTGCGGTGGCTTTTATAGTGCATCATGACATCATTTCGGCAGCCAATCACAGCCATGCCAATAGTTAACATGCCTACATGCCTAACAGGATGTGCCCACACTTCGGAGGATTCCCATTGGCTTAATCAAAGCAAGCAGGCTCATAGCATGATGGGAACTTCCTATTCCGATTCCGATCCCGGAATCCGATATGAAAAAAGTATCGGAATTAAGTATCGGAATTCCGATACCGCTAATATCGGCCGATACCCGATACTTGCGGTATCGGAATGCTCAACACTAATCCTGACAGAAAAAAGGACCCGTCTGTCAACCCAAAATGTGGATGATGTAATCTTCATTAAAATGAACCATGCATGGGTTTCCAAGGATTTTGTCCCACCTTCCCCTGATGACACATAGGGTGACAGAAAAATGGCTTGCTTTGTTCCAACTCTTCCTGGGACTTGACCTATTTCGCCTTTTGCATCAGCTGAATGTCCAACATCAACATATGCCACTTTCTAAAACTCCCTAACTGTGCTGCCTCCCCCCCATGGCCGGGGTCACCACCTAGCGCACGACACCGTGCGAGTGCCGTTGCCCTGGACAGGTGGGTAGGCCAACTCTTGGGCGCAGGCACTGGCACAGGGTCCCTCATAGTGCAATCAAGTGTCTCTGACGGTGGTGGTGCACACCCGCCGTCAGACACACCGCCGTACTATGAGGGGCCCAGTGCCAGTACCGACGCCCACGAGTGGGCCCCCCTTGCTTGGGCAGGGATCCAGCATTTGCAATCTTTACCTCTCCCTGCTCCTACGCTGTGTAGTCTGGGCCGTCAAATCCATACTGTGCCTGACACCGTTTGAGCCTGCCTCCTGATGTATAGATATATATTTTGAATGTGTACGCTATCCATACATGTTATCTGGGGATACGGTACCCTTTCTCACCTTTGTGCAATCACGTGCAATCCATACTGGGCCTAACACCGTCTGAGCCTGCCTCCTGATGTATAGACATATATTTTGAATGTGTACACTATCCATACATGTTATCTGGGGATACGGTACCCTTTCTCACCTTTGTGCAATCACGTGCAATCCATACTGGGCCTAACACCGTCTGAGCCTGCCTCCTGATGTATAGACATATATTTTGAATGTGTACGCTATCCATACATGTTATCTGTGGATACGGTACCCTTTCTAACCTTTGTGCAATCACGTGCAATCCATACTGGGCCTAACACCGTCTGAGCCTGCCTCCTGATGTATAGACATATATTTTGAATGTGTACGCTCTCCATACATGTTATCTGGGGATACGGTACCCTTTCTAACCTTTGTGCAATCACGTGCAATCCATACTGGGCCTAACACCGTCTGAGCCTGCCTCCTGATGTATAGACATATATTTTGAATGTGTACGCTATCCATACATGTTATCTGGGGATACGGTACCCTTTCTAACCTTTGTGCAATCACGTGCAATCCATACTGGGCCTAACACCGTCTGAGCCTGCCTCCTGATGTATAGACATATATTTTGAATGTGTACGCTATCCATACATGTTATCTGGGGATACGGTACCCTTTCTAACCTTTGTGCAATCACGTGCAATCCATACTGGGCCTAACACCGTCTGAGCCTGCCTCCTGATGTATAGACATATATTTTGAATGTGTACGCTATCCATACATGTTATCTGGGGATACGGTACCCTTACTAACCTTTGTGCAATCACGTGCAATCCATACTGGGCCTAACACCGTCTGAGCCTGCCTCCTGATGTATAGACATATATTTTGAATGTGTACGCTATCCATACATGTTATCTGGGGATACGGTACCCTTTCTAACCTTTGTGCAATCACGTGCAATCCATACTGGGCCTAACACCGTCTGAGCCTGCCTCCTGATGTATAGACATATATTTTGAATATGTACGCTATCCATACATGTTATCTGGGGATACGGTACCCTTTCTAACCTTTGTGCAATCACGTGCAATCCATACTGGGCCTAACACCGTCTGAGCCTGCCTCCTGAAGTATAGACATATATTTTGAATGTGTACGCTCTCCATACATGTTATCTGGGGATACGGTACCCTTTCTCACCTTTGTGCAATCACGTGTAATCCATACTGGGCGTGAGAACGGCTGGCGAGCTGTTAAGCAAGCTACAGCACCTGTGGTTTGCACACGTAAGTTTTTCATTTTTTCAGGAATGACGGTTAGGCCTAATTCCGGAACTGCGGTTTACCTGCACTTACTGGGAAATCATTGTTCGCGGGTAATAATTGTAATCAGTGATCCCCATCACTAACGTTGTTCAGCGGGTTATCTGCATCTGTAAGCGACAACCGCTGGCCTTTTCTGTGTAGCGCACATGCAGCCACGGACATGTAAGGGCATGACACACCAGTTATTGGCCAATCTCATGTGCCAGAGCCTCACGTGTCCCTCTAGTAAGCCGGACTCGGACCGCGGGGCATGACGGAGTCTCGTTCGTTACCGGAATTAAGCTTGCAATGTGTGCATCTGTTCTGTAGCTGGCATGGTTGAGGTTTCCCAGGTGGAGTCGAATTTAACCGTAGGCTCCACTCCTGGTGGTGCCCTTCTGGACATTCCTTTAAGGTTCAGCTTTGCAACCATACTGCCCACGTAAAACAAACACTTTGCCTTCATGAACGCTGTTTGGAGGGTCATGACTCGTGGGAATAACGCCGCCCAATCAGTTAACCTGCTAGAGAGATCCTTCGTTGCTCCCAAGCATGACATCACACTCCCTAGGAAGAAGGTAATGCCACTGTGGCGACCGTACTCCTGGGGGCGACACAAGTGCACTGATGCCCAGCCACTGCTCGATGAATCTGCTGGTACATTGACCCAGACCACTACATTCCCCTCGCACGCTACACGGCCTGAATCTGACCCTGATGAAACTCAGGTTACCCTTCCCATATACAGTTCCATCTTACACGGTGACAAAGAGGAAGCTGCAGATGAAAGTGCAGGTTCGGCCCACCCGCTATCAGACACACCACCGTGCTATCAGGGGCCCTGTGCCAGTGCCGTCGCCAACGAGTGGGCCCCCCCTGCTTGCTCAGGATCACAGCACTTGCAAAGTTGAAATACTGTGCAGTGAGATGGAAGATGGGGACGACGAGGAGTCCAGACAAGTACAGGGATTCCCTAGCGAGGAGACTTATTTGATTGTTTTCAATGTTGGGACAGCAATTTTTGGGGAGCACTATACTCTGGAGAATGATAGATGGGGCCCACCATACACTGGAACATTCCAAAGGTGGACATCAGACACTGGAGCAGCATTTACAGGGCCCATTATACACTAGAGCATTAGAAATGGGGCCCATTATGTTTGGAGCATTATTTGGGCCCATAAGACAGTGGAGCTTCATCCATGGGGACCAACATATACTGTAGCATTATGTGGAGCTCATCATATACTGTTTCAAACATTATATGGGACCAATGATTCTGTATGGAGAAATAGATGGGCCTCGTCATGAGATGTAAAAAGTGAAGTATTTTTCATTGTACTATACCGCTATTTCTCTGCCGTATCGGAGCATGATGAGTTGTGGTATGTGTTAAAGGGGCGCTCTTTCGCCCAGGGCACATGAAAACCTGGAGCCAGCCCACCCCCCCACAACTATAGCTAAATAACCCCCTTTTTTCAGTGCGTAACTTGTATTATGAAGTTAATTAAGGTTGACAAGCTTAAGTAAGAAGAATTGATGCTTTTGGCATTCAAATGGGCACTGTTGGTGTGTTTCCTGTCCTCCTCTCACTGCCGACTTTTATTCCCCATTGACTTACATTGGGTTTCGTGTTTCGGGACGACCCCGACTTTTCCCTATAATCGGACGATCTTGCTCGACTCGACTTTTGGAAAAGTCGGGTTTCACAAAACGAAACGCGACCCTAAAAAACCAAAAGTCGCTCAACTCTAGAGCCGACTATAGGGAAAAGTCAGGGTCCAACTGAAACACGAAACCCAATGCAAGTCAATGGGGAAGCAAAGTCGGCAGTGAGTGGAGAACAGTAAACACACCTACAGTTCCCATTTCAGTGCCAACAACATCAATTCTTATTACTTAAGCTTGTCAACCTTAATTTACTTTATAATAATAGTTACACATTGAAAACTGGGGGTTATTTGGCTAAAGTTGTGGGGGGGTAGGGCTGGCTCCAGGTTTTCATGTTCCCCGGGCCAATGAGTGTCTGTGCGCCCCTTTAACACATACCACAATAAATGATGCTCCGATACGGCACAAATATAGGTATAGTACAATGAAAAATACTTCACTTCTTACATGACATGACTGATATCTATTTTAAAGTCTACAATAGCTCAAAAAACGGACAGTATATTACTCCATACAGTATTATGGCCACCACATGGTGCGCCATACAGAATAATGAGCCCCATATATTTCTCCATACAGAATAATTAGTCCCATATAATGTTCCATACAGTATATGATGAGCTCCACATAATGCTACAGTATATGATGGTCTCCATGGATGATGCTCCAGTGTGTTATGGGCCCAAATAATGCTCCATATATAATGGGCCCCATTTCTAATGCTTCAGTGTATAATGGGCCCCATAGATGCTGCTCCAGTGTCTGATCTGCCTCATTTGGAATGCTCCAGTATATGATGGGCCCCATGGATGATGCTCCAGTGTCTTATGGGCCCAAATAATGCTCCATATATAATGAGCCCCATTTCTAATGCTCCAAGTGTATAAAGGGCTCCTTAAATGCTGCTCCAGTGTCTGATGTCCCCCATTTGGAATGCTCCAGTCTATGATGGGCCTCATGGATGATGCTCCAGTGTCTTATGGGCCCATATAATGCTCCAAATATAATGTGCCCCATTTAGAATGAACCCAGGCATGGTATGTGAAAAGAGCTCCATGGAGTAAACTGAAGTGTGGGCTGCCTCATCCTTCATTTTTGGTGTGGGTGAAGGACCCAAGGAAAGGGGTTGCTCCTGACCAGAAGCCTGCACTGATGACTCAGTGCTTGCATTTTTTTAAACTTCAGAAGAGGCGGCGATAGAGCTGGAGGCTGTTTCAGCAATGTAAGGCAAAACCAGTTCCTGATGCTCCGGCTTTAAAAGCAGTTTACCTATTCCCAGAAAAGGGAGCCTTACAGGCCTTCTGGAGCCAGACCATGACACAGGCTCAACATCTCCTGCCTTAGCTGCTATTGTGCTTTTGGCACTACCAGCAGATGCACCACTACCACCATCAGTACCAGCTCACCCCCCACGTCCACGTCCATGGTCTCTTCCACCATACTTACTATTTATTGTGAAAGTGTACCCAAAATACCAGCAGATATATGGTACTGTATCAGAAGCGTGCAGCTCTATACAGTCTAGGGATAATTGTAAATCTCCGTATATATTTCATGAGTAGTGTTGAGCATTTCGATACTGCAATATCGGGTATCGGCCGATATTCGCGGTATCGGAGTTCCGATACTGAGTTCCGATACTTTTAGAATATCGAATATCGGAATCGGAAGTTCCCGTAATGCAATGAGCCAGTTTGATTTTATTCAGCCAATGAGGAATCCTAAGAAGTGTGAGCAAATCCTGTTATGCATGTTAGGCATGCTAACTAATGGCATGGCTGTGATTGGCTGATGAAATGATGTCATGATGCACTATAAAAGCCGCCGCCGCCATTTTGGGTTCACTCTGCTGTGAATTTACTTAGGGACAGGACGCTTGCTGTTCTGACTCTGAGGGACAGTTTGAGCTAGCGATTTGCTTTATTGTGCTTTACCCAGGCTACTTTAGCAACCGCTGTGTGAGAAGCTTTCTTTTGCCTTGCAGCGCTGTTCATGGCTATCTGCGAAGTCTCTGTGTGTGAGTGCAGCTCACGCTGTAGTGTGCTCTGCAGACACCTCCGGTTGAAGTCCGCTCAGCATGCGTCACTGCCTCATACATTGTCCTTTTTTGCATTAGTGCTGCTCATTTTTCCTGATTTCTCCTATTAGTGTGGTTCCATCCGTATCCAGCTAGAATATTTGCAAACACTATATAGGAGTAACTAGAGGAGCCTTTCTGCTGGCTTGTGCCCTGCAGCCCCAGCCAGATTAGTATTAGCCTATTTTATGGAGCCTCATCTATTGCATTGTAGATTACCTTCCTGCATTGTAATAGCTACAAAAAGTTTGTGATACTATAGGTTTTACATCTTTGGGCACATCCAGTGTCTTTTTGTTAAAAAAAAAGTTAATAAAGTTCACCAAACACTCCACTTTACAGTTGTGTAGGCCACATTAGCTCATATTAAAGTCTAGTCCACACTTTATAAAATTAGTGTTTCTTATACCTGTTAGCAGCTGTTCAGGAATAAGCACACTAAACCCTTAGTACTTTTCTGCCTATCTTTATCAGTCTACCAAGATGAAGAAGGCAGGGAGTAAGGCATGTGGTCGTTGGCGTGGAGTTTCTGCAGGGAGAGGACGTGGGGATTCTGTGCCTGCTGCTGGCACCAGTGACTCAGCATCCCCCAGTTTTCCCAGGGAACAGTCCTTTATGCACAGCTTTGTAGGAGCTCGCCGTACCCCATTGCTGCGGGACGAACAAATTGAAGACGTTGTCGGATGGATGGCAGCTAACGCATCAACTTCAATTAGTTCCAGATCCTCTCAGGTCCAGAGCACTGAAGAGCACCCATCTGTCTCTTCACCACCTGCCAAATTGCCCAGGCAGTCAGAGAGCCCTGGACAGGAGCCAACTCTACTTCTGTTCTCTGAATTTGTTGGCTTGGAAAGAGGGTGCCAGCCAAGCAGCATTCAAGAATTTGAAGAAGAGGTAGTATGCAGTGATGCGCAACAGCTTTGTCTCTCTGAATCTGAAGGGGCGGGTGACCAGTGCCTATGGTCAGCACACCTCAGTACGCATCTGATGATGAGACTCAGGTGCCACTTTCTGGTGCGTACTGTGCTGTCGAGACTACCCAGGAGAAGCAGTTGTTTGAAGAGGGTAGTGTAGATGATGAGGTCCTTGACCCATCATGGCGTGAGGTACAGGAAGGTGGTGGGAGTAGCTCTGAGGAAGAGATTCCCCAAACAGCCAAAAAAAAGGAGGGAGAGGGAGGGGGCAGACTCAGTTGCCTGTAGCCTCCACTTCGGCACCCATTAGGAGCATGCCGCTTCCAAAACCCAAAACGGGCGCTCCCAAGACTTGCAGTGCCTGGTCCTTTTTTGACACAGTTGCAGATGACATTTGCTTTGTCAATTGCAAGCTGTGTAATCAGAAAGTGAAAAGAGGGAAAAGTGTCAGCAACCTCAATACAACAAATATGTGGAAACATGTGCGGACCAAGGATGTGGTGGAGTTACAAAGACACACAGAAGACCTAGGCCAACCTACAGCGCACCTACCACCTCTTCAGCTCGTGTTGTAGCCTCTTCCTCCAGCTCACACACAGCTGGTTCGGCTTCCTCACAGGATCGCCATGGAAGAACCTCTGGCACTGTTGTACAGAAGCACAGTGTCATTCCACCCACAGCACCACGTTCCCTGTCATCCTCACACTCCCAGGCCAGTCTACAGCCATCTGTAGCACAGGCATGGGAGAAAAGGTGCCCATACTCGGCAAACCACCCCCGAGCACAGGCTCTGAATGCTGGCGTTGCAAAACTACTGTCCTTTGAAATGCTCTCATTCAGGCTGGTGGAGACTGACACCTTCTGAAACTTCATGGCATTGGCAGTCCCACAATACAACGTGCCCAGCCGCTTTTATTTCAGCAGGCAAGCTGTCCCTGCCCTGCAAAAGCATGTGGAGGGAAAAATTAAACATGCGCTACTAAACGCCATCAGTAGCAAGGTCCACCTGACCACCGATGCGTGGACCAGTAACCATGGACGGGGACAATATCTTTCCCTCACTGCCCATTGGGTAAATGTTGTGGAGCCGGGTACAGATCTTGAGAGTGGCGCTGTACGTGTTGTGCCAACTCCAAGGATTGCAGGAATCCAGTCTGTACACATTGACTCCTCCTCATACTCCAGTTCCTCTGAATCAGCGCTGCAGGAGCCGTCACAGTCTACCTCCACATGGACCCGTGAACGCTTACCTGTTACGACCGATATGAGCACAGCCGTGGCCAAACGTCAACAGGCTGTATTGAAATTAATTTCTTTGGGGAATCGAAGCCACACAACGCAGGAGCTCTGGAATGCCATCAAGCAGGAGAGCGACGTGTGGTTTGTGCCAGCGAATCTCCAGCCAGGCATGGTAGTGTGTGACAATGGCCGAAATCTGGTGGCAGCTTTGGGCCTGGCAACCTCACTCACATCCCATGTCTGGCACATGTGCTCAACTTGGTCGTGCAGAGTTTTTTGAGGGACTATCCGGATCTTAATGCACTGCTGCACAAGGTCCGCATAGAGTGCGCTCACTTGCGGCGTTCCAGCATGGCAAGATCGCACATTGCAGCTCTGCAGCGCCGATTTCGCCTTCCAGAACATCGCATCATATGTGACCTACTCACCACGTGGAATTCAACGTTACATATGTTGGAGAGGTTGTTTGAGCAGCAGGCAGCAGTAGTGTAGTACCAGCTGCATCAGGCGCAAACAAGTCGCACTGCGCGCCTTTCACACTTTACCACCACTGAGTGGGCCTCTATGAAGGACATCTGCCACGTTTTGCGTGCCTTCAATGATTCCATGAGGATGGCGAGTGCAGATGATGCACTAGTCAGCATGACTATCCCCCTTATCTGCCTACTTGAAAAAACACTGCAAGCACTAAGGGAGGAGGTTGTGGAAGAGGTGGAGGATGAGGAGTCACAAATGCCATCTGCTTTTGGACAGTCTGCGCAACGTGGTTCCTCCCAAAGGCCTAGGCAGGGGACACTTTGTGAGGAGGATGAGGAGGAGTCAATGGAGGAGGAAGACATCTGTCCAGAGGAGGGAGGTACACAATGCTCTAGTAGTCAGTATGTAGAGCGAGGGTGGGGTGATGCAGAGCAGGCAGCAGATGACGCCTCAAGCAGGGGACAGCGTTTCTTGGCCAGTTGGCAGTCTGCAGCACATGGTTGATTTCATGCTGCAGTGCCTGAGAAATGACCGCCGCATCGCCCACATTCTCAACACGGCTGATTATTGGGTGTACACTCTCCTAGATTCTCGCTACTGATACACCTTACAAAGCCTCATAACACCATTGAACCGGGAGCATAAAATGCGGGAGTACCAAGACACACTGGTGCATTCCATCATGTTCTCCATTCCACCCGAGAGCAGTGCTGCTATTGCTTTACAAAGCAGCTCAGTGCGTCGCGGCAGTGGAGGAAGTTCTGCACAAAGAGGGAGCAGAAGCAAGTCAAGACCAGTATGGCCCAAATGTGCAAAAGTTTTGTGTCCCCGCCACAAATGTCTACACCATCACAGACAGCTCCAGTCAGCAGGAGGCAACGTTTCCATCAGATGGTGACAGACTACATGTCTTGCCCTCTCAGTGTTCTCCCACACGGCTCTTCCCACTTCAAATTTTGGGTCTCTAAGCTGGATACATTGCCAGAGCTTAGCCAGTATGCATTGGAGGTGCTGGCTTGCCCTGCTGCCAGTGTATTATCGGAAAGCGTCTTTAGTGCCGCAGGTGGTGTACTAACAGACCGTCGCATGCGACTATCCTCCGATAACATTGACCTGCTTACTTTTCTGAAAATGAACAAGGCCTGGATCTTGCAGGAATTTGCCAGTCCTCTTCCAGATTAAATAATTGGTTGGCAACAGTATCCAGGTCTCCTGGTGTGTTCATGTTTCTACCACCTGTTTCTCCTGTAATCCCTGGGCTCCAACACCACCAGTTGCTGCTCAGAAGTGCCGTCTGCAGTCAATACTTGCTCCTGTGTTATTGGGGTTCAGTAACATCAGCTGATCCACTGCTGTGTGTCCGGCAATTTCGCCTGCTCCGTCCACATTCACACTACTACAGATTTTAAACTTGCTCCAATTACGCCTCTGCCTCCACTCTGTTTCTACTGTAATCCCTGGCTCCAACACCGCCAGTTGCTGCTCAGAAGTGCCGTCTACACAGTCAACACATGCTCCAGTGTTATTGGGGTTCTGTAACGTCAGCTGATCCCCTGCTGTGTGTCCTGCAATTTCTCCTGCTCTGACCACAGTCACACTACTACGAGTTATTAAACTTGCTCCAATTAGGCCTGTGGCTACACTCTGTTTCTCCTGTAATTCCTGGGCTCCAACACTGCCAGTTGCTGCTCAGAAGTGCCGTCTGCACAGTCAATACTTGCTCCTGTGTTATTGAGGTTCAGTAACATCAGCTGATCCCCTGCTGTGTGTCCCGCAATTTTGCCTGCTCCATCCACATTCACAATACTACAGATTTTAAACTTGCTCCAATTACGCCTCTGCCTCCACTCTGTTTCTACTGTAATCCCTGGGCTCCAACACCACCAGCTGCTGCTCAGAAGTGCCATCTACCCAGTCAATACTTGCTCCTGTGTTATTGGGGTTCAGTAACGTCAGCTGATCCCCTGCTGTGTGTCCGGCAATTTCGCCTGCTCTGTCCACATTCACACTACTACAGATATTAAACTTGCTCCAATTAGGCCTCTGGCTACACTCTGTTTCTCCTGTAATCCCTGGGCTCCAACACCGCCAATTGCTGCTCAGAAGTGCCATCTGCACAGTCAACACTTGCTCCTGTGTTATTGGGGTTCAGTAACGTCAGCTGATCCCCTGCTGTGTGTCCGGCAATTTCGCCTGCTCTGTCCACATTCACACTACTACAGATATTAAACATGCTCCAATTAGGCCTCTGGCTACACTCTGTTTCTCCTGTAATCCCTGGGCTCCAACACCACCAGTTGCTGCTCTGAAGTGCCGTCTGCACAGTCATCACTTGCTCCTGTTATTGGGGTTCAGTAACGTCAGCTGATCCATTGCTGTGTGTCCCGCAATTTCGCCTGCTCCATCCACATTCACAATACTACAGATTTTAAACTTGCTCCAATTACGCCTCTGCCTCCACTCAGTTTCTGCTGTAATCCCTGGGCTCCAACACCACCAGTTGCTGCTCAGAAGTGCCATCTACACAGTCAATACTTGCTCCTGTGTTATTGGGGTTCAGTAACGTCAGCTGATCCACTGCTGTGTGTCCGGCAATTTCTCCTGCTCCGACCACACTCACACTACTACAGATATTAAACTTGCTCCAATTAGGCCTCTGGCTACACTCTGTTTCTCCTGTAATCCCTGGGCTCCAACACCACCAGTTGCTGCTCAGAAGTGCCATCTGCACAGTCAACACATGCTCCAGTGTTATTGGGGTTCAGTAACGTCAGCTGATCCCCTGCTGTGTGTCTGGCAATTTCGCCTGCTCTGTCCACATTCACAATACTACAGATTTTAAACTTGCTCCAATTACGCCTCTGCCTCCACTCTGTTTCTAGTATTTACCCTGGGCTCCAACATCACCATTTGCTGCTCAGAAATGTCTTTGGAATGGGTACTCCCTCCTGCCCAGCCTGGTTCCAGCATTCCAGCTGTTTCCGGGTAGTGTCAACGTCACTTTGCCTCCAATACGTTGTCCTGTCGTGTTGTCGTCGGGTTAGCCGACTCTAAGGTGCCTGCAGTTTAGGTGCTGCCTATGTGGGCTGCGGGATCTGGCAATGAAGGCTGGTTCCATAGTGCCAATAGGACAAGCTCCCCCTGTAGGACTGTGGGTTTCGGTAACTCCGGCCGGCTCGCGGCCTTGCAACTTTTTTTTTCATGTGTACCTTCTGCTGCCTATATGAGTTCCAGTACCATTAGCTGGTTCTTTGGAAGTCAATCTTGAATATGTCCCCCTGGGTTCCAGTAACGTCAGCTGCTTCCAGACAGAGCCTTTGGCTTAGGTGCCTCCTTCTCAGTATCCGAGTTCCACCAACCTCTGCTGGTCCTTGGTAGTGCTTTCTGGCACAGGTGCCTCCTGCTTAGTAACCGGGTTCCAGTACCATCAGCTGGTCCTCAGTAGTTCCATTGGCTCTTGTACCTTCGGCTACCCATCCAAGTTCCAGTACCGTCAGCTGGCTCTCAGCAGTTCCTCAGCCTTCTTGTACCTTCTGTTACATTTCCAAGTTCAAGCTTTTTGAAATGGTTTTTGGTGATCACTCTGGATCTCCCTGATGATGACCCTAAAGACGACGACCCTGAAGACCACTCCGAAGAAGACGACGACCCCGAAAACGATGACCCTGGAGACGACGATCCTGAAGACCACCCCGAAGAAGACGACAACCCCGAAAACGACGACACTGGAGACGACGACCCTGAAGACCACCACAAAGAAGACGACGACCCTGAAGACCACCGCGAAGAAGACCAAGAAAATGACCCTGAAGAAGATGACCAAGAGGACAAAGATCAAGAAGACAACCACCAATATACAGAAGAACAAGAGACAGAAGACCAAGAAGCAGAAGAACAAGAAGCTGCAGAACAAAAAGTAGAAGAACATTAAGCATAAGACTAAAAATCAGAGCAAAAGATATTATCTAAATTATAAGCAGAAGACTAAGCAGTGTATGGGGGTGAGTCCGTTCCTCCTCGTGGTGCCCCTGGAAAATACCTGCTGCTGCAGGCAAAACTGAACGCGGATAAATCCTGTTGTAAATCTTTAGTGACAGGCAGAACGGAAGGTGTAATCTTCAAACTTGTATAGATAACAACTACAGGAATGCCTGTCACAAATAAGAATATGATGAAGAAGAAGAATAGGAAGAAGATGAAGAAGTAGAATATGAAGAAGAATAATAGTTGAATGAGAAGAATATGAAGAATGTAAAAAAAAAGAATAATAGGAAGATGGTGAAGAAGAAGAAGATGAATAAGGTGAAGAAGAAAATGATGAAAAAGATGCTGCTGCTGAGTATGATGAAGGAGAAAGTGTGGGAGAAGTAAAAAAGAAGGCGAAGAGCATGGAAGTAGTGAAACATAAATATCTGTCAAAATATAAAAAAGCTTAACATAGTCAATATCTTTGTAACTCCGAACGTCTTCAAAAAAAAAAATTATTCCTGCTATTCCATTTGATTGGGCTAAACCTCCATGCCTTTAATGTCTCCTCCACCTCCCCCAATACATTCTACATTATTCTTAGTTGTTTTCCTTCATGTAGAATTAACCTACAAGGAAAGTAAGGGTTTATTTTCATTCTGATATTTGTGTCCCATTGACTTGCATTGGTTTCCGGTATCGGAATTGGCGATATCCGATATTTTTGGGGTATCGGTCCAATCCAATCTGATCCGATATTTCCCGATATCGGAAGGTATCGCTCAACACTATTCATGAGTAGTGTTGAGCATTCCGATACTGCAAATATCGGGTATCGGCCGATATTCGCTGTATCGGAGTTCCGATACCGAGTTCCGATATTTTTACAATATCGAATATCGGAATCGGAAGTTCCCATAATGCAATGAGCCAGTTGTGTTAGCCATGTTAACTAATGGCATGGCTGTGATTGACTGCTGAAATGATGTCATCATGATGCGCGGTCTGTGCGAGCCTGCCGGGGGTCTGTGCGGGCCTGCCGGGGGGTCTGTGCGGGCTGCCGGGGGTCTGTACAGGCCTGCCGGGGGTCTGTGCGGGCTGCCGGGGGTCTGTGTGGGCCTGCCGGGGGTCTGCGCAGGCTGCCGGGGGTCTATGCGGGCCTGCCGGGGGTCTGTGCAGGCTGCTGGGGGTCTGTACGGGCCTGCTGGGGGGTCTGTGCGGGCCTGCCGGGGGTCTGTGCGGGCTGCCAGGGGTCTGTGTGGGTTGTCGGGGGTCTGTGCGGGCCTGCCGGGGGTTGTGTGTGTGTGCAGGCATCGTCCGATGAGACTACAAGTCCCATCGGGCTATGCCTGCTACAATGACAGTGATTGACACATTAGCCAATGATGGGACAGTAGTAGTCCCATCATCTGGCTAATGTGTTGAATGTAAAAAAAAACAAAAAAAAAACATACATACTACATATATACAACTTTCATACAACATACATACACACTGCATAATACATATATACTACATTCATACACCATACATACATACATACTACATACATACTACATATATACTACATTCATACAACATGCATACATACTACATAATACATACATGCTACATATATACTACATTCATACAACATACATACATACATACTACATACATGCTACATATATACAACATTCATACAACATACATACATACTACATACATACTTCATATATACTACATTCATACAACATACATTCATACTACATAATACATACATACTACATATATACTACATTCATACAACATACATACATACATACATACTATATACATATTACATATATACTACATTCATACAACATACATACATACTACATACTACATACATACTACATTCATACAATATACATGCATACATACTACATACTTACTACATACATACAACATGCTACATACATACAACATACATACATACTACATAAATACTACATACATACTACATACAATACATTCATGCATTCATACAATACATACATATAGACATACAGGACATATAACATAGAGTACATACTCACCATCACTTGTCACTTTGATCCCTGAAGCCAATTTCATTCTCACTGTAAAAAATATTAAAATAACAAACAACCGATATACTCCCTGATCCGCAGAAATCCACGAGTGTCCCACGACGATCTCCTGCAGTGCATCACTGAGAGGTTACTATAGTTCACTGGTCTCACTTTATGGTAAAAGCTGCGTGGGAACTTTCTCACACAGCAATGCCAAAAGTGAGACTAGGGACTATTTTTTTACAGTGGCGGAGGAATACAGTGCAGAAGGATACCTGCCTCCCGTCATTGTATTCCTGGAGCCCGTAGAGAGCGGTCGCATCAGCTGATGCTGCTGTTCTCCACGGGAGATCGTCGTGGGACACTCGTGGATTTCTGCGGATCAGGGAGTATATTGGTTTTTTGTTATTTTAATATTTTTTACAGATGAAACTGGCTTCGGGGATCAAAGTGACAAGTGATGATGAATATGTACTCTATGTTATATGTACTGTATGTCTATATGTATGAATGTATAAATGTATTGTATGTAGTATATAGTATGTATGTAGTATGCATGTTGTATGTCTGTAGCATGTTTTATGTATGTTGTATGTATGTAGTATATACTATGTATGTATGTATGTATGTTGTATGAATGTAGTATATATGTAGAATGTATGTAGCATGTATGTATGTTGCATGAATGTAGTATATATGTAGTATGTATGTAGTATGTATGTATGTTGTATGAATGTAGTATATATGAAGTATGTATGTAGTATGTAGTATGTATGTTGTATGAATGTAGTATTTATGTAGTATGTGTGTATGTTGTATGAATGTAGTATACATGTAGTATGTATGCATGTATGTTGTATGAATGTAGTATATATGTAGTATGTATGTAGTATGTATGTTGTATGAATGTAGTATATATGAAGTATGTATGTAGAATGTATGTATGTTGCATGAATGTTGTATATATGTAGTATGTACACTCACTGGCCACTTTATTAGGTACACCATGCTAGTAAGGGGTTGGACCCCCTTTTGCCTTCAGAACTGCCTCAATTCTTCGTGGCAGAGATTCAACAAGGTGCTGGAAGCATTCCTCAGAGATTTTGGACCATATTGACATGATGGCATCACACAGTTGGCGCAGATTTGTCGGCTGCACATCCCTGATGCGAATCTCCCGTTCCACCACATCCCAAAGATGCTCTATTGGATTGAGATCTGGTGACTGAGGAGGCCATTTGAGTACAGTAAACTCATTGTCATGTTCAAGAAACCAATCTGAGATGATTCGAGCTTTATGACATGGCGCATTATCCTGCTGAAAGTAGCCATCAGATGTTGGGTACATTGTGGTCATAAAGGGATGGACATGGTCAGCAACAATACTCAGGTAGGCTGTGGCGTTGCAACGATGCTCAATTGGTACCAAGGGGCCCAAAGAGTGCCCAGAAAAAATTCCCCACACCATGACACCACCACCACCAGCCTGAACCGTTGATACAAGGCAGGATGGATCCATGCTTTCATGTTGTTTACGCCAAATTCTGACCCTACCATCCGAATGTCGCAGCAGAAATCGAGACTCATCAGACCAGGCAACGTTTTTCCAATCTTCTACTGTCCAATTTCGATGAGCTTGTGCAAATTGTAGCCTCAGTTTCCTGTTCTTAGCTGAGAGGAGTGGTACCCGGTGTGGTCTTCTGCTGCTGTAGCCCATCTGCCTCAAAGTTCGACGCACTGTGCGTTCAGAGATGCTCTTCTGCCTACCTTGGTTGTAACGGGTGGCAATTTGAGTCACTGTTGCCTTTCTATCAGCTCGAACCAGTCTGCCCATTCTCCTCTGACCTCTGGCATCAACATGGCATTTCCGGCCACAGAACTGCCGCTCACTGGATTTTTTTTCTTTTTCGGACCATTCTCTGTAAACCCTAGAGATGGTTGTGCATGAAAATCCCAGTAGATCAGCAGTTTCTGAAATTCTCAGACCAGCCCTTCTGGCACCAACAATCATGCCACGTTCAAAGGCACTCAAATCACCTTTCTTCCCCATATTGATGCTCGGTTTGAACTGCAGGAGATTGTCTTGACCATGTCTACATGCCTAAATGCACTGAGTTGCCGCCATGTGATTGGCTGATTAGAAATTAAGTCTTAACACACAGTTGGACAGGTGTACCTAATAAAGTGGCCAGTGAGTGTATGTAGCATGTATGTAGTATGTATGTTTTTTTGTATTTTTTTACATTCAACACATTAGCCGGATGATGGGACTACTACTGTCCCATCATTGGCTAATGTGTCATCACTGTCATTGTAGCAGGCATAGCCCAATGGGACTTGTAGTCCCATCGGGCGATGCCTGCACACACACACAACCCCCGGCAGGCCCGCACAGACCCCCGGCAGCCCCGCACAGACCCCCGGCAGGCCCGCACAGACCCCCGACAGCCCGCACAGACCCCCGGCAGGCCCGCACAGACCCCCGGTAGCCCGCACAAACCCCCGGCAGGCCCGCACAGAACAGACCCCCGGCAGCCCGCACAGACCCCCAGCAGCCCGCACAGACCCCCGGCAGGCCCGCACAGACCCCTGAGAGGCCCGTACAGACCCCGCCCGCACACACACGCACAGTCTCCGCCCACGCACTGCCCACACTCTTCCCCCCTCCCAAACTGGATGTGCAAGGAAAGAAAGGGTTTATTTTCATTCCGATATTTGTGCCCCATTGACTTGCATGGGTTTCCGGTATCGGGGTATCGGTCCGATCCAATCCGATATTTCCCGATATCAACACTATTCATGAGTCATACACAGACGCTCACAGGCTCAGTATGGATTGCACAATAATAAAAAAAAGTTGAAAAAGGGTACAGTATCACCAGATACAAGTATATATAGTATAGTTTAAACATTCTGAATCTCCGTATATATTTCAGGAGGCAGACACAAACGCTCTCAGGCCCAGTATGGATTAGACAAGAATATAAAAAGCAGTAAATAGGTAATGTATCACAAGAGTACAGCTGTATACAGCGTTGGTGTAATCTTAAATCTCCAAATATATTTCCAGAGTAACAGACAGACATTCAAAGGCTCATTATGGATTACACCAGAATCAAAATAGCAAAAAAGGGTACTGTATCAGAAGCGTAGAGCTGTATACAGTGTTGGGCAAATTTGAAATCTCGGTATATATTTCCGGAGTCACCCTCAGACGCTCACTCAGTCTGGATTTGACCATAATACAAAATGTTGAAGAAAAGGTACTGGATAACAAGGTAGCAAGTATATATATTATAGGGTACAATTTAAATCTCTGTATATTTATTCCCGTAGTCACCCTCAGCCGATCACTCAGTATGGATCTGACCATAATACTAAATGTCGAACAAAGGTACTGTATAACAAGATAGAAGCTGTATATAGTATAGGGTAAAATTTTTATCTCCGTATATATAGAAGGAGGAAACAACACACACTCACTCAGTATGGATTATACCGTAATAAAAAATTTAGAACAAAGGTACTGTATCAGCAGATACCAGGTGTATCCAGTCTAGGGGTAATTGTAAATTTTCATCTATAATTCCGGAGTCAGGCACAGACACTCACAGGCTCAGTATGGATTACACCAAAATATAAAAAGTAGAAAAAGGGAGATGTATTCGAAGCGTACACCAGTATACATTGTTGGGGTACATTTAAATCTTCGTATATATTTCATTCTCAGTTAGCCAGTCCAGACTCTCCGCTACTGGAAACTTGATGGATATGAGTACAGACGGAAAGTCGAGTGTTTGCAGAAATTTGGGAATTACTAATCACGGGAAAACCTTGCAGTAGATTTCGCAGAGGCAATGCTGACCCTCAATTACTTTGTCTGTGGAGACAGTGAAAATGGTTATTTGTGAAGAATGGATTGCTGTATCGCAGTAGCATGGATCCCATCACCGTTACTCGTCTCCATCAAATTGTGATCACAGGGAGAGATGTAGACATGGTCCTCACTGCCTATCATGATGTGTCTGGTCACTTTGGAGTGCAAAAGACAGAAACCAGAGGACTTAGGCAATTCTTTTGGATTGGCATGAGAGGAGACATTGAAAAATGCTGGCAGGAATGTCACACGTCTGTGACTATCACAACTGTGAAAGGTGATCGTGAAGCACCACTGCATCCGCTTGTAAGTTGACGTCCATTACAAATGGTAGCCATTGATCATCTGAAGGTAGAGGCCAGCAGGACAGGCCATAGCTACATCTTAACCATCATCGATCAGTTCACTAAATTTGTAGTGGCCGTCCCTGTGAAGTATTTAACTGCCCAGACTACACAGCGGTGGAGCAGGGAGAGGTAAGTACTGCAACTTGCAAGTGCTGTGGCCATGAGCAAGCAGGGGGGGCCCAGTCGTGGGCGACGGTACTGGCACAGGGCCCCTCATACTACGCCGGTGTGTCTGATGGCGAGTGGGCCCCCCCACAGTCAGAGACACTGTATTGTACTATGAGGGACCCTGTGCCAGTGCCATCGGCCAAGAGTGGGCCAACCCACCTGTTCAGAGCAACGGCACTTGCCAGGGTGCGCCAGGTGGTGACCCCAGCCCTTGGGGGGCAGCCCAGTTAGAGAGGTTTGAAAAATGGCATATGTTGATGTGTAAGCTGTACATTCAGCAGCTGCAAATGGATGAATTTGGCAAGTCCGAGGAAGAGGATGACAAAAGCGAGCCAAATTTCTGGCAACCTATGTGTCATCAGGGGAAGGTGGGACAAAATCCTTTGAAACCCATGCATGGTTCATTTTAATGAAGGTTAGATCATCAACATTTTGGGTTGACAGACGGGTCCTTTTTTCTGTCAGGATTGATCCAGCAGCACTGAAGACTCTTTCAGATAGCACACTAGCAGCAGGGCAAGCGAGCTCCTCTAAGGTATATTGTGCCAATTCAGGCCAGGTGTCCAGTTTACAGGCCCAATAGTCAAAGGGGAATGACCTGTGAGGGAGAACATCGATATGGGAGGAGAAGTAGTTTGCAACCATAGTTGACAACTGCTGTCTCCTGTCACTTTTAATCGATGCAGTATTAGCAGTTGAGTGAGCGGTACTTGACCAATCAGTCCACAACATGGTCATGAAACCCCTGTCTCCAACACCACTTCGGCTGTGTGCACCACGAACATCTCTTCCATTTTGCCCACTTCGGCTTGTGGGAGAACCAGCACCGCTGCTGTGTGCTGAAAATGCCTCAAACAAGAGGTTCACCAGAGTTGCTTGTTTGTTAGCCAATATTATCTCTAGGTTCTCCTGTGGCATGATGTTGTGTAATTTGCCTTTATAGCATGGATCGAGGATGCTGGCCAACCAGTAGTCATCATCCTTCATCATTTTGGCAATGCGGGGGTCCCTTTTTAGTATCCGCAAGGCATAATCACACATGTGGGCCAATGTTCCAGGTGTCAATGATGCACTTGCAATGGTGGGTGGAGGAGCACTTTCTGGAAAATCCACATCCCTCCTGTCACGCACAAACCCTGTACCTGACCTTGCCATGCCAACATTTTCTCTTGCCCCCAGATAAGCATCCTCCTCCCCAAAATATTAATCCCCGTCATCCTCCACCTCCACTTCCTCTTCTTCCTCCACCTCATCCAGGACAGTTCCCTGACCAGACAATGGCTGACTGTCATCAAGGCTTCCCTTCTCCTCCTCCTCCTGTTCCTCCTCCTCTGCTGCAGATGCCAGATCCTTAATGTGCATCAAACTTTGCATGAGCAGATGCATTAGTGGGATGCTCATGCTTATGATGGCGTCGTCTGCACTTACCAGCCGTATGCATTCCTCAAAACACTGAAGGACTTTACAGAGGTCTTTCAGCTTTGACCACTGCACACCCGACAATTCCATGTCTTCCCTCAAACTGCCTGCCCGTGTATCCTCCCACAAATGCATTACAGCCTGCCTCTGTTCGCACAGCCTCTCAACCATGTGCAGGGTGGAGTTCCACCTTGTTGCAAAGTCTATGATTAGGCGGTGCTTGGGGAGGTGGAGCAATCACTGCAGCTTCTGCATATGACTGGAGCACAGTCTTCGCACCTTTTGGAGCAGGGCTGTTAACTCTGGATCATTTTTTAGGAAGCACTGCACCACCAGGTTCAAAGTGTGAGCCAGGCAAGGTATGTGTGTGAGTTTTGCAAGGGCTATGTTCTATGAGCTCATTTTCTGCTCTTCCAGTTGAGAGTTCTCCTTCCGTTCTCCCTCTGGTGGTGACAGGCGGTAGTGAGGTTGGTTTAAGTGGGTGATGCAGAGCAGGCAGAGATGACGCCTCAAGCAGGGGACAGCGTTTCTTGGCCAGTTGGCAGTCTGCAGCACATGCTTGATTTCATGCTGCAGTGCCTGAGAAATGACCGCCACATCGCCCACATTCTCAACACGGCTGATTATTGGGTGTACACTCTCCTAGATTCTCGCTACTGGGACACCTTACAAAGCCTCATAACTAGAGTTGAGCGAAACGGGTCGAAAAATTTCAAAAGTCGCCGACTTTTGGCAAAGTCGGGTTTCATGAAACGAAACCCGACCCTAGGATGAGGTCGGCCACGAGGTCGGCGACTTACGCGCCAAAGTCGCGTTTCAAAAGTTTGTTTTGCGCTCTTTTTCAGCCAATCAGGATCCACGGACACTGTGGGCAACGTGATGACATAGGCAGGGGTCACCACCATCTTTAAGAAGGGCATGCAAGTGATTGGCTTGCTTTGGTGGGCGTCACAGGGGTTATAAAAGGACATGCACGCCGACCGCCATCTTACTTCTGCCGATCTTAGCATAGGGAGAGGTTGCTGCTGCTGATTCTGTAGGGAGAGCGTTAGGCAGGGAAGAAGAAAAAAAAACTGCTTCTGCTGCTAGCGATTTTGCCTGTACAACACACCAGTCACTGTGTGTGCAGTGCAAGGGGAGGCTATATTGTGGTGGATCAGCGGTGTTGGTTGTTAGGCTGCCTTCTAAGGCTTCCTGACAGCTGCATTGCTGTTTATCCACTGCTCTGCAAACTGCTTTTTTAAAAGCAATCCCAATTTTTTTTTTGTCCTGCTGAGGTACTGAGCGTGCATTTTTTCACACCATACAGCGGTGTACGCTCCTCACACAGTACCGTGTAACGGCTGTTATCACAGCCACAGTGAAGCTATCTGTGTGTCACTCTGTGATAATAAGTCGAGGACATGTTCCGTTCTTACAGACCTGCACCTACTAGTTTTGTCTAGCTTACAAACAGTTAAATATATTTGCTGTTTGATCACATTCAAAACTATAGAGAGACAGCGTGTGTCAGTCCGTATACTTAAAAAACACGGAGCTTGACAATTTTACGTACACCGGACAGCCGTGTATGTGCACGCTCCTCTCAGTACCGTGTAACGGCTGTTATCACGGCCACAGTGAAGCTATCTGTGTGTCACTCTGTGAGAATAAGTCGAGGACATGTTCCGTTCTTACAGACCTGCACCTACTAGCTTTGTCTAGCTTTCAAACAGTTAAATATATTTGCTGTTTGATCACATTCAAAACTATAGAGAGACAGCGTGTGTCAGTCCGTATACTTAAAAAACACGGAGCTTGACAATTTTACGTACACCGGACAGCCGTGTACGTGCACGCTCCTCTCAGTACCGTGTAACGGCTGTTATCACGGCCACAGTGAAGCTATCTGTGTGTCACTGTGGAAGGATAAGTGGAGGACTTGTTCCGTTCTTACAGACCTTCACTCTAGGGAGATTCCTATTCTGCCCAATTCTACATACACCTTGTAGTTTGTGATACACTAGCCAATTTCTGCCCGTGACATAGCGCTCTGATATTCAGTGGGCCTCACACAATCCAAAAGTGTCCAGTGTCCACTAGTGTGTGCAGAAATTCAAAATCTCCCTTATCCTGTAGTCACTTTTTTCACACCTGTGCCATCGAGCCTGTGACATAGCGCTGTGATATTCAGTGGGCCTCACACAATCCATAAGTGTCCAGTGTCCACAAGTGTGTGCAGAAATTCAAAATCTCTGTGATCCTGTAGTCACTTTTTTCACACCTGTGCCATCGAGCCTGTGACATAGCGCTCTGATATTCAGTGGGCCTCACACAATCCAAAAGTGTCCAGTGTCCACTAGTGTGTGCAGAAATTCAAAATCTCCCTTATCCTGTAGTCACTTTTTTCACACCTGTGCCATCGAGCCTGTGACATAGCGCTGTGATATTCAGTGGGCCTCACACAATCCATAAGTGTCCAGTGTCCACTAGTGTGTGCAGAAATTCAAAATCTCCCTTATCCTGTAGTCACTTTTTTCACACCTGTGCCATCGAGCCTGTGACATAGCGCTCTGATATTCAGTGGGCCTCACACAATCCATAAGTGTCCAGTGTCCACAAGTGTGTGCAGAAATTCAAAATCTCCCTTATCCTGTAGTCACTTTTTTCACACCTGTGCCATCGAGCCTGTGACATAGCGCTGTGATATTCAGTGGGCCTCACACAATCCATAAGTGTCCAGTGTCCACAAGTGTGTGCAGAAATTCAAAATCTCCCTTATCCTGTAGTCACTTTTTTCACACATGTGCCATCGAGCCTGTGACATAGCGCTCTGATATTCAGTGGGCCTCACACAATCCATAAGTGTCCAGTGTCCACAAGTGTGTGCAGAAATTCAAAATCTCCCCTGTCCTATAGACACCTTGTACCTTGTTTTACATTACTATATAGTTTGTTGGATTTTGTCTACATTTCTACAAAAAATGAGGAAGGCTGGTGGAAGAGGCCGTGGAATTGGGCGGGGGTTGGCAGCTGGTAATGATGGTGTTGGTGGTGGATCTGATGGTAGTGGCAAGAGCAAAATAGGACCGAATGCAGGAGGTGTTGAGCCTGCATCATCGTCTGGCTCCATAAGGCTTTGAAGGCTTAGTTTTCTAGGAGTTGGCAAACCGCTTTTAAAGCCAGAGCATCAGGAAAAAGTTTTGTCTTACATTGCTGACTCAGCCTCCAGCTCTATCGCCTCCTCTTCTTCAGTTGTAAAAAGTAAAAGCACTGAGTCGTCATTGGAGGCTCATGTTCATGAACCACACCTTTCCTTGTGTCCTTCACCCCAACCAAGATTGAAGGATGACGCAGGCCATACTACTGATTACTCCATGGAGCTGTTTTCACATACCATGCCTGGATTATCAAGTGAAATGGTGAATTACCCAGGCCAAGATGAATCTGACATGGAGTGCACTGATGCACAGCCGCTGATAGATGATTCTGCTGGTACATTCACTCAGAGCACTACATTGTCCTCGCAGTGTACAGAGCCAGATTCTGACCCTGATGAGACTCAGGTGCCCCTTCCCGCACACTATACCACCATACACGGTGACACAGAGGAAGGTGCACATGACATTGAAGAGGAGGTGATGGATGACCCAGTTGTTGACCCAGATGGGCATCCATTGGGGAAGAGGGTGCTGCTTCCAATAGCTCAGATGAGGAGCATCCACACAGACATCGACATCGCAACAGCTGTTATCTGGCAGGCCCGGAGCACTCCAAGGACAGGTTCCAAAAATCAAAAGAGTTGCTGGACAGCTTGTCCAGAGGGTCAAAAGATCACAGCGTGCTAGGCCGCAAAATGTCTGCCAAAGTAGGAAGAGTGCAGTGTGGCACTTTTTTGAACAAAATCCTCATGATCAGGCCAAGGTTATCTGTAAGAAGTGCGCAAAGACCTTTAGCCGAGGGAAAAATCTGAAAAATTTGAATACCAGTTGCATGCTTAGACATTTAACCACCATGCACTTGCAAGCGTGGACACAACACCAAACCTCAAGTGCCACATGTGCAACTGATCACAAAGAAAGTAGTCAGCAACGCTACATTGTTTCCCCCACTGTAAGCCCACCGGTTAGCATAGCAGCAAATGTTGAGGTGTCGTTGCAAGGCCACAGCAGTCAGGGAATCCCACTGTTATATCAACGAAATACTGAATCTAGGCCATCAGAAAGAATACCAACTCCATCACCATCATCAACCCTCTCTCAGTCCGCCCTGTCCACCGCTACTTCCACCATATGCAGCTCTCAAGTCCAGCTCACCCTCCCAGACACTATGAGTAGGTCAAGAAAGTACTCAGTCTCTCATCCGCGTACACTGGGTTTGAACGCCCACATTGCCAAACTAATCTCGTGTGAGATGATGCCCTATCGGTTGGTGGAAAGCGCAGCTTTCCGCGAACTCATGGCCTATGCAGTACCACGCTATGACCTACTCAGTCGCCACTTCTTCTCTCGCAAAGCCATCCCAGCCCTCCACCATCATGTAAAAGACCGCATTGTCCATGCACTCAAGCAGTCAGTGAGTGGAAAGGTGCACCTCACAACTGATGCATGGTCCAGTCGGCATGGCAAGGGCCGTTACGTGTCCATCACTGCGCACTGGGTTAATGTGGATGCAGGGTCCACAGGGGACAGCGGTGGTGGGACAGTGCTGCCTAGCCCACGGTATAGGAAACAGTTGGCTGTAGGCGTTCGACCCTCCTCCTCTTCCTCCAGAAGCGAAAGCTCGTCCACAGAGCGCAGTCATACGAGCACTCCATCTGCAGCTGACACTGTTGCACACGAGGTGTCCCCCTATCGAGCAGCTAGTGGAAAGCGTCAGCAGGCTGTGTTGCAGATGATGTGTTTGGGCGACAGACACACCGCCGAGGTGCTGGCCGAGTACTTGAAGTGACAAACTGAGTCATGGCTGGGCAGTGTACATCTTGAGGCAGGCAAGGTAGTTAGTGATAACGGCCGTAATTTTGTGGCAGCCATAGCCCTTTCAAAACTCAGCCACATACCTTGCTTGGCTCACACCTTGAACCTGGTGGTGCAGTGCTTCCTCAAAAATTATCCGGAGTTAACAGCCCTGCTCCAGAAGGTGCGAAGACTGTGCGCGCACATCCGCCGGTCGCCTGTACACTCCGTTCGTATGCAGAAGCTGCAGCGATTGCTCCACCTTCCCAACCACCGCCTCATTATCGACATTGCAACAAGGTGGAACTCCACCCTGCACATGGTGGAGCGGCTGTGCGAGTAGAGGCAGGCCATAATGCATTTGTGGGAGGATGCACGGCCAGGCACTTTGAGAGCAGACATGGAGTTGACAGGTGTGCAGTGGTCGAAGCTGAAAGACCTCTGTAAAGTCCTTCAGTGTTTTGAGGAATGCACATGGCTGGTAAGCGCAGACGACGCCATCCTAAGCATGAGCATCCCACTTATGCGTCTGCTCATGCAAACTTTGACGCACCTTAAGGAGCAGGCGTCTGCAGCCAATGTTGACGAGGAGGGAATCCTTGATGACATTCAGCCATTGTCTGCTCAGGGACCTCTCCTGGACGAGGTGGAGGAAGAAGAGGAGGAGGAGGATGATGATGGGGATGATTACTTAGGGGAGGAGGATGCATCTCATGGGGCAAGTGAAAATGTTGGCGTGGCAAGGTCTGGTACAGGGTTTGCGTGACTGGAGGGATGTGGATTTGCCAGAAAGTGCTCCTCCAACCAGCACTCGCAGTGCAGCATTGACACCGGGAACATTGGCCCACATGTCAGATTATGCCTTGCAGATCCTAAAAAGGGACCCCCGCATTGCCAAAATGATGAACAATGACGACTACTGGTTGGCCAGCATCCTGGATCCACGCTATAAATGCAAATTACAAAATATCATGCCACAGGAGAACCTTGATCTAATATTGGCTAATAAACAAGCAACTCTGGTAAATCGGTTGCTTGAGGCATTCCCAGCACACAGCAGCGGTGATGGTTCTCACACGAGCCGTACGGGCCGGGGGCAGCTTGGCAGAGGTGTTCATGGTGCACACAGCAGAAGTGGCGTTGGAGACAGGGGTTTCATGACAATGTTGTGGACTGATTTTTCAAGTACCGCTCACACAACTGGTAATACTGCATCGATGGAAAGTGACAGGAGACAGCAGTTGTCAACTATGGTTACAAACTACTTTTCCTTCCATATCGATGTTCTCCCACACAGGTCATTCCCCTTTGACTATTGGGCCGCTAAACTGGACACCTGGCCTGAATTGGCACAATATGCCTTACAGGAGCTCGCTTGCCCAGCTGCAAGTGTGCTATCGGAAAGAGTCTTCAGTGCAGCTGGATCAATCCTGACAGAAAAAAGGACCCGTCTGTCAACCCAAAATGTGGATGATGTAACCTTCATTAAAATGAACCATGCATGGGTTTCCAAGGATTTTGTCCCACCTTCCCCTGATGACACATAGGGTGACAGAAAAATGGCTTGCTTTGGTCCACCTCTTCCTGGGACTTGACCTATTTCGCCTTTTGCATCAGCTGAATGTCCAACATCAACATATGCCACTTTCTAAAACTCCCTAACTGTGCTGCCTCCCCCCCATGGCCGGGGTCACCACCTAGCGCACGACACCGTGCGAGTGCCATTGCCCTGGACAGGTGGGTAGGCCGACTCTTGGGCGCGGGCACTGGCACAGGGTCCCTCATAGTGCAATCAAGTGTCTCTGACGGTGGTGGTGCACACCCGCCATCAGACACACCGCCGTACTATGAGGGGCCCAGTGCCAGTACCGACGCCCACGAGTGGGCCCCCCTTGCTTGGGCAGGGCCCCAGCATTTGCAATCTTTACCTCTCCCTGCTCCTCCGCTGTGTAGTCTGGGCCGTCAAATCCATACTGTGCCTGACACCGTCTGAGCCTGCCTCCTGATGTATAGACATATATTTTGAATGTGTACGCTATCCATACATGTTATCCGGGGATACGGTACCCTTTCTCACCTTTGTGCAATCACATGCAATCCATACTGGGCCTAACACCGTCTGAGCCTGCCTCCTGATGTATAGACATATATTTTGAATGTGTACGCTATCCATACATGTTATCCGGGGATACGGTACCCTTTCTCACCTTTGTGCAATCACTTGCAATCCATACTGGGCCTAACACCGTCTGAGCCTGCCTCATGATGTATAGACATATATTGTGAATGTGTACGCTATCCATACATGTTATCCGGGGATACGGTACCCTTTCTCATCTTTGTGCAATCACGTGCAAGCCATACTGGGCCTAACACCGTCTGAGCCTGCCTCCTGATGTATAGACATATATTTTGAATGTGTACGCTATCCATACATGTTATCCGGGGATACGGTACCCTTTCTCACCTTTGTGCAATCACGTGTAACCCATACTGGGCATGAGAACGGCTGGCGAGCTGTTAAGCAAGCTCCAGCACCCGTGGTTTGCACACGTAAGTTTTTCATTTTTTCAGGAATGACGGTTAGGCCTAATTCCGGAACTGCGGTTGACCTGCACTTACTGGGAAATCATCGTTCGCGGGTAATTTGTAATCAGTGATCCCCATCAGTAACGTTGTTCAGCGGGTTATCTGCACCTGTAAGTGACAAACGCTTGCCTTTTCAGTGTAGCATGCAGCCACGGACATGTAAGGGCATGACACACCAGTTATTGGCCAATCTCATGTGCCAGAGCCTCATGTGTCCCTCTAGTAAGCCGGACTCGGACCGCGGGGCATTACGGAGTCTCGTTCGTTAACGGAATTAAGCTTGCAATGTGTGCATGTTTTCTGTAGCTGGCATGGTTGAGGTTTCCCAGGTGGAGTCTAATTTAACCGTAGGCTCCACTCCTGGTGGTGCCCTTCTGGACATTCCTTTAAGGTTCAGCTTTGCAACCATACTGCCCACGTAAAACAAACACTTTGCCTTCATGAACGCTGTTTGGAGGGTCATGACTCGTGAGAATAACACCGCCCAATCAGTTAACCTGCTAGAGAGATCCTTCGTTGCTCCCAAGCATGACATCACACTCCCTAGGAGGAAGGTAATGCCACTGTGGCGACCGTACTCCTGGGGGCGACACAAGTGCACTGATGCCCAGCCTCTGCTCGATGAATCTGCTGGTACATTGACCCAGACCACTACATTCCCCTCGCACGCTACACGGCCTGAATCTGACCCTGATGAAACTCAGGTTACCCTTCCCATATACAGTTCCATCTTACACGGTGACAAAGAGGAAGCTGCAGATGAAAGTGCAGGTTCGGCCCACCCGCCATCAGACACACCACTATCAGGGGCCCTGTGCCAGTGCCGTTGCCAACTAGTGGGCTCCCCCTGCTTGCTTAGGATCACAGCACTTGCAAGGTTGAAATACTGTGCAGTGAGATGGAAGATGGGGACGACGAAGAGTCCAGACTAGTACAGGGATTCCCTAGCGAGGAGACTTATTTGATTGTTTTCAATGTTGGGACAGCAATTTTTGGGGAGCACTATACTCTGGAGAATGATAGAAGGGGCCCTCCATACACTGGAACATTCCAAAGGTGGACATCAGACACTGGAGCAGCATTTACAGGGCCCATTATACACTAGAGCATTAGAAATGGGGCCCATTATGTTTGGAGTATTATTTGGGCCCATAAGACAGTGGAGCTTCATCCATGGGGACCAACATATACTGTAGCATTATGTGGAGCTCATCATATACTGTTTCAAACATTATATGGGACCAATGATTCTGTATGGAGAAATAGATGGGCCTCGTCATGAGATATAAAAAGTGAAGTAATTTTCAATGTACTATACCGCTATTTCTCTGCCGTATCGGAGCATGATGAGTTGTGGTATGTGTAAAAGGGGCGCTCTTTCGCCCAGGGCACATGAAAACCTGGAGCCAGCCCTACCCCCCCACAACTTTAGCCAAATAACCCCCATTTTTCAGTGCGTAACTTGTATTATGAAGTTAATTAAGGTTGACAAGCTTAAGTAAGAAGAATTGATGATTTTGGCATTCAAATGGGCACTATAGGTGTGTTTCCTGTCCTCCTCTCACTGCCGACTTTTATTCCCCATTGACTTACATTGGGTTTCGTGTTTCGGGACGACCCCGACTTTTCCCTATAATCGGCCGATCTTGCTCGACCCGACTTTTGGAAAAGTCGGGTTTCACGAAAAGAAACTCGACCCTAAAAAACCAAAAGTCGCTCAACTCTACTCATAACACCATTGAACCGGGAGCATAAAATGCGGGAGTACCAAGACACACTGGTGCATTCCATCATGTTCTCCATTCCACCCGAGAGCAGTGCTGTTATTGCTTTACAAAGCAGCTCAGTGCGTCGTGGCAGTGGAGGAAGTTCTGCACAGAGAGGGAGCAGAAGCAGTGCCTCAGCACAAGGCAAGACCAGTATGGCCCAAATGTGCAAAAGTTTTGTGTCCCCACCACAAATGTCTACACCATCACAGACGGCTCCAGTCAGCAGGAGGCAACGTTTCCATCAGATGGTGACAGACTACATGTCTTGCCCTCTCAGTGTTCTCCCACACGGCTCTTCCCACTTCAAGTTTTGGGTCTCTAAGCAGGATACATTGCCAGAGCTTAGCCAGTATGCATTGGAGGTGCTGGCTTGCACTGCTGCTAGTGTATTATCGGAACGCGCCTTTAGTGCCGCAGGTGGTGTACTAACAGACCGTCGCATGCGACTATCCTCCGATAACATGGACCGGCTTACTTTTCTGAAAATGAACAAGGCCTGGATCTCGCAGGAATTTGCCAGTCCTCTTCCAGATTAAATAATTGGTTGGCAACAGTATCCAGGTCTCCTGTTGTGTTCATGTTTCTACCACCTGTTTCTCCTGTAATCCCTGGGCTCCAACACCGCCAGTTGCTGCTCAGAAGTGCCGTCTGCAGTCAATACTTGCTCCTGTGTTATTGGGGTTCAGTAACATCAGCTGATCCACTGCTGTGTGTCCGGCAATTTCGCCTGCTCCGTCCACATTCACACTACTACAGATTTTAAACTTGCTCCAATTACGCCTCTGCCTCCACTCTGTTTCTACTGTTATCCCTGAGCTCCAACACCGCCAGTTGCTGCTCAGAAGTGCCGTCTACACAGTCAACACATGCTCCAGTGTTATTGGGGTTCAGTAACGTCAGCTGATCCCCTGCTGTGTGTCCGGCAATTTCTCCTGCTCTGACCACACTCACACTACTACGAGTTATTAAACTTGCTCCAATTAGGCCTCTGGCTACACTCTGTTTCTCCTGTAATTCCTGGGCTCCAACACTGCCAGTTGCTGCTCAGAAGTGCCGTCTGCACAGTCAACACTTGCTCCTGTGTTATTGGGGTTCAGTAACGTCAGCTGATCCCCTGCTGTGTGTCCGGCAATTTCGCCTGCTCTGTCCACATTCACACTACTACAGATATTAAACTTGCTCCAATTAGACCTCTGGCTACACTCTGTTTCTCCTGTAATCCCTGGGCTCCAACACCGCCAGTTGCTGCTCTGAAGTGCCATCTGCACAGTCATCACTTGCTCCTGTGTTATTGGGGTTCAGTAACGTCAGCTGATCCATTGCTGTGTGTCCGGCAATTTCTCCTGCTCCGACCACACTCACACTACTACAGATATTAAACTTGCTCCAATTAGGCCTCTGGCTACACTCTGTTTCTCCTGTAATCCCTGGGCTCCAACACCGCCAGTTGCTGCTCAGAAGTGCCGTCTGCACAGTCAACACATGCTCCTGTGTTATTGGGGTTCAGTAACGTCAGCTGATCCCCTGCTGTGTGTCCGGCAATTTTGCCTGCTCTGTCCACATTCACAATACTACAGATTTTAAACTTGCTCCAATTGGGCCTCTGGCTACACTCTGTTTCTACTGCAATCCCTGGGTTCCAACACCGCCAGTTGCTGCTCGCAAGTGCCGTCTGCACAGTCAATACTTGCTCCTGTGTTATTGGGGTTCAGTAACGTCAGCTGATCCCCTGCTGTGTGTCCAGCAATTTCGCCTGCTCTGTCCACATTCACACTACTACAGATATTAAACTTGCTCCAATTAGGCCTCTGGCTACACTCTGTTTCTCCTGTAATCCCTGGGCTCCAACACCGCCAGTTGCTGCTCTGAAGTGCCGTCTGCACAGTCATCACTTGCTCCTGTGTTATTGGGGTTCAGTAACGTCAGCTGATCCATTGCTGTGTGTCCGGCAATTTCTCCTGCTCCGACCACACTCACACTACTACAGATATTAAACTTGCTCCAATTAGGCCTCTGGCTACACTCTGTTTCTCCTGTAATTCCTGGGCTCCAACACTGCCAGTTGCTGCTCAGAAGTGCCGTCTGCACAGTCAATACTTGCTCCTGTGTTATTGAGGTTCAGTAACATCAGCTGATCCACTGCTGTGTGTCCCGCAATTTCGCCTACTCCGTCCACATTCACACTACTACAGATTTTAAACTTGCTCCAATTACGCCTCTGCCTCCACTCTGTTTCTAGTATTTACCCTGGGCTCCAACACCGCCTGTTGTGAGTTCATTTTCCCCTCCACCACTGAGGCCCGATGAACTCCCTCTTCTGGTGAAGAAAGGTAGTGAGCCTGATTATCAAGCACCTGAGACTAATGATGATGACTGGTTGAGTGGAGTTACGGACTGGATATAAGGCCGCCGACGCCCTTCTGCCTGCGGGTTATTTCTCTGTGGGATCCTTGGAGACCAGTCTGAATTCCTGCTCCTCTAAAGCTAAGTTTTCTGCTCAGCTTTTTGCATTTGTGCTTTGACTTTGTTTTGCTTTGTTTTTCTGGATTTCTGCCATTCCCTGCTGGGGTGTGCTGAATTCCTTTAGCTCTGTCTTCAGAAAATACCTGAGTGCTGATATAGTTTTTGAAGCCTAGCTGCTTCAGGGTCTTTTTCCATATCAGCCTGTTGGCTTATGTCTTTGATAGGGTTTTGGCAGATTGAAAACAGCAACCTTCCTTTTCTGCCCTGTATAGTTAGCTTGGGCCCCATCGTTTGCTCAGCCTATCTTTCTGTCTTTGTGAGTGTTTTTTCATCTTGCTTCACCGTCATTATATGTTGGGGGGCTGCCTTTTACTTTGGGGTCTGCTCTGGGGCAGTTTAGATTTCCTTTTCTGTCTTTAGGCTATTTATCTCTCCGGCTGTGATCGAGGGGTCTAGGGCTCCGTAGGAACCCCCCACGGCTACTGCTAGTTGTGTCGATAGGTTCAGGGGTCTGCAATCTGATAGTTGCCAACTTCTCTGGTTTTCTGGACGTAGCTTCTATTCTTGTGTCTGCCTCCTAGGGTGACTCTATCATAACAGAATCACCCGCCATACCGCAGATGCTAGGGTACTCAATAGCAGGAAAGAATTGTAAAAAAAAAAAGTTGTGTATATTTTTTCCTCTATATCTCTGAGGCCGTAGGGGGAATTTTTTTTTTCTCTCAATGGAGATAAAGCAATTGTCTGATCGTGTGGAGCAGCTCGCTGCGGAAGTGCGGGGAATTTCCGCCTACCTTGCTCATTCACATGCTGCTGAACCAAAGATTCCTACACCTGATGTATTTTTTGGGGATCCGTCTAAATTTTTGAATTTCAAAAATAATTGTAAATTATTTTTTGCCTTGAAGCCTAACTCGTCAGGGAGCTCTGCGCAGCAGGTTAAAATTGTCATCTCTTTGCTGCGTGGCGATCCCCAGGATTGGGCATTTTCTTTGAAACCAGATGATCCTATTCTGACTAATGTGAACGCATTTTTTCAAGCCTTGGGGTTGTTGTATGACGAACCTAATGCTATTGATCAGGCTGAAAAGACCCTGCTGGCATTGAACCAGGGTCGAGATTCTGCAGAATTGTACTGTCAAAAATTCCGAAAGTGGGCCGTACTTACTACCTGGAATGATAATGCCTTGGCTGATCTCTATCGGAAGGGTTTGTCAGAAGCCGTAAAAGATACTATGGTGGGATTTCCTGTTCCCTCTGGTCTGGACGATTCTATGTCATTAGCCATTCAGGTTGATCGGCGTTTGCGTGAACGCAGGATTGCACGAGAGGTGTTGCCACCAGTTGAACAGGTGTCTGAACCTATGCAATGTGATAGAGTTTTGTCCAGAGAGCAGCGTCAGGAGTTCAGAAGGCGTAATAAGTTGTGTTTTTTCTGTGGAGATACCTCGCATATGATTTCTGTCTGTCCTAAACGAGAGAAACGCTTTGCACACACGTTTTCTGTTGGTGGTGTTCAACCAAAGTTTCTTCTGGCTATTACTCTGATCTGCTCCCTGTCCACATTTTCCGCCAAGGCTTTTGTGGATTCGGGAGCAGCCCTAAACCTAATGGACTTGGATTTTGCTAAACGTTGTGGATTTCCGATGACACCCCTGCAGACGCCTATCCCTTTGAGGGGATTGATGCTACTCCTTTGGTGAAAAATAAACCTCAGTTTTGGACCCAGGTGGTAATGCGGGTCGCCCCAGACCATCAAGAAAATTGCAGATTTTTGGTGTTGCATAATCTGCATGATACCAATGTTCTGGGGTTTCCCTGGTTACAAATTCATAATCCAGTTTTGGATTGGAAATCTGTGTCTGTGGTGAGTTGGGGTTGTCGGTGTGCCTTTAGTGAGGCTCCGGTGTTTTCCACCTCTCCTCAGTCGCATGATGTTCCTGACTATTTGGCGGACTTTTATGATGTATTTAGTGAGAATGAGTCTGCGTCTCTGCCTCCTCATAGGAGTTATGACTGTGCAATTGAACTGAGCCCGGGGTGTAAATTTCCCAAGGGTCGGCTCTTCAATTTATCTGTACCCGTGCACGAGGCTATGCGATCCTATATTAAGGAGGCGTTGGAGAAGGGTCATATTAGACCATCCTCGTCACCCTTAGGGGCCGTTTTTTTTTTTTGTAGCCAAAAAGGATGGATCATTAAGACCTTGTATTGATTATCGTGCCCTCAACAAAATTACTGTTAAATATCAGTATCCGTTACCCCTGATTTCGGATCTATTCTCTAGAGTTAAAGGTGCTTGCTGGTTTACCAAGCTTGACCTCAGGGGGGCGTATAATCTTATTCGCATTAAGCATGGGGATGAATGGAAGACGGCGTATATTACTCCAGAGGGACATTTTGAGTACCTGGTGATGCCTTTTGGGCTCACTAATGCCCCTTCTGTCTTCCAGTGCTTCATGAACGATATTTTCCGAGATTTTGTCGATAAATTTTTGATTATCTATCTGGATGATATTTTGATCTTCTCCAAGGATTGGGATTTTCATGTGGAACATATTCGGACTGTGTTCCGAATCTTGAGGGAGAATTCCCTGTATGTCAAAGGATCTAAATGCCTTTTTGGAGTACAGAGGATTTCTTTTTTGGGATTTATTTTGTCTCCGTCAACTATTGAAATGGACCCAGCCAAGGTACAGGCCATTTACGATTGGGTTCAGCCCACTTCTTTGAAGGCCCTCCAGAAGTTTTTGGGTTTTGCTAATTTTTATCGGAAATTTATAGCAAAATTTTCTAGTATTGCCAAGCCATTGACTGATTTGACTAAGAAGGGTGCTGATGTGTTAAATTGGTCTCCGGAGGCTGTTTCTTCCTTTCAGGAGCTGAAGCGAAGATTCACCTCCGCCCCGGTTTTGCGGCAACTTGATGTCTCACTTCCGTTCCAGGTAGAGGTGGATGCTTCTGAGATTGGTGCAGGAGCTGTTTTGTCCCAAAGGGATCCTGTAACATCTAAAATGAATCCCTGTGCTTTCTATTCCCGAAAGTTCTCCCCATCTGAACGTAACTATGATGTGGGGAATCGGGAACTGTTGGCCATGAAATGGGCATTTGAGGAGTGGAGACATTGGTTGGAGGGAGCTAAACATCAAGTCGTGGTCCTCACTGACCACAAGAATTTGATTTACCTAGAGTCGGCTAAGCGCTTGAACCCTAGACAGGCTAGGTGGGCCTTGTTTTTTACACGTTTTGATTTTGTGGTTTCTTTTCTTCCTGGAACTAAGAATGTCAAGGCAGATGCCCTCTCTAGGAGCTTCTTTGCTGATTCTCCTGTGGTGACCAAGCCTGCTACCATCTTAGGTGAAGGGGTAGTTCTTTCTGCCATCTCGCCCGATTTGAGACGTGCTCTAGAAGAGTTCCAGGAGGACAAACCTGAGCGTTGTCCCAGTGGAAAGTTGTATGTTCCTGACCAGTGGAAGAAGAGAGTGATGTCTGAAGTTCATTGCTCTGCTTTGGCTGGTCATCCAGGTATTTTTGGTACTAGAGATCTGGTGAGTCAGTCTTTTTGGTGGCCCGCCTTGTCTCGTGATGTCAGGAATTTTGTGCAGTCCTGTGGGACTTGCTCCCGGTCTAAATCGTGTTCTCGCTCTAGTGGGTTGTTGATGCCTTTGCCGGTCCCCAAGAGGCCATGGACCCATATTTCAATGGATTTCATCTCTGATATGCCTGTCTCTCAAAGGATGACTGTTATTTGGGTGATTTGTGATAGGTTCTCTAAGATGGTTTATCTTGTACCACTCCCTAAGTTGCCGTCTTCCTCTGAGTTGGTGCCCCTGTTTTTGCAACAGGTGGTTCGCTTGCACGGGATTCCTGAGAACATTGTATCTGACAGAGGAGTTCAGTTTGTGTCTAGATTTTTGAGAACTTTCTGTTCCAAGCTGGGAATTCAGTTGTCCTTCTCCTCTGCTTTTCACCCTCAGACCAATGGGCAGACAGAGAGAACAAACCAGACCTTGGAGTCGTATTTGAGATGTTTTATTTCCGCTGATCAGGATGATTGGGTTTCATTTTTGCCCTTGCCCGAATTTGCTTTAAATAATAGAGCTAGTTCTGCCACTTTGATGTCACCTTTTTTTTGTAACTTTGGGTTTCATCCTCGATTTTCTTCAGGGCAGGTGGAGCCCTCTGCCTGCCCAGGTGTTGACACTGTGGTGGAGAGAATGCACCAGATCTGGGACCAAGTGGTGGATAAGTTATCTCTCTCCCAGGAAAAGGCCCAGCGGTTTTCCAACCGACATAGGACCATTGGTCCCCAGTTTAAGGTTGGTGATATGGTGTGGTTATCATCAAAAAATATTGCTATGAAGGTGGCTTCTCCTAAGTTTAAGCCTAGATTTATTGGACCTTACAAGATTTTGGAGATTATTAATCCGGTCTCTTATCGTTTGGCTCTTCCTGTCACATTTAAAATCCATAATGTGTTCCATAAGTCTTTGTTGAAGAGGTTTGTTGAACCTGTTGTTCCGGGGGTGGCACCTCCAGACCCTGTATTGGTTGAAGGTAACATGGAATATGAGGTAGAGAAAATACTGGATTCCCGTCTGGCTAGACGGAGACTCCAGTATTTGGTTGTGGAAGGGTTATGGTCAGGAGGATAATTCCTGGGTCTCTGCCTCTGATATTCATGCCAAAAGATTGGTGCGTGCCTTTCATCGGGCTCACCCTGATCGCCCTGGTGGCGTGGTTGAGGGTTCGGTGACCCCTCCTCAAGGGGGAGGTACTGTTGTGAGTTCATTTTCCCCTCCACCACTGAGGCCCGATGAACTCCCTCTTCTGGTGAAGAAAGGTAGTGAACCTGATTATCAAGCACCTGAGACTAATGATGATGACTGGCTGAGTGGAGTTACGGACTGGATATAAGGCCGCCGACGCCCTTCTGCCCTGCGGGTGATTTCTCTGTGGGATCCTTGGAGACCAGTCTGAATTTCTGCTCCTCTAAAGCTAAGTTTTCTGCTCAGCTTTTTGCATTTGTGCTTTGACTTTGTTTTGCTTTGTTTTTCTGGATTTCTGCCATTCCCTGCTGGGGTGTGCTGAATTCCTTTAGCTCTGTCTTCAGAAAATACCTGAGTGCTGATATAGTTTTTGAAGCCTAGCTGCTTCAGGGTCTTTTCCCATATCAGCCTGTTGGCTTATGTCTTTGATAGGGTTTTGGCAGATTGCAGACAGCAACCTTCCTTTCCTGTCCTGTTTAGTTAGCTTGGGCCCCATCGTTTGCTCAGCCTATCTTTCTATCTTTGTGAGTGTTTTTTCATCTTGCTTCACCGTCATTATATGTTGGGGGGCTGCCTTTTACTTTGGGGTCTGCTCTGGGGCAGTTTAGATTTCCTTTTCTGTCTTTAGGCTATTTATCTCTCCGGCTGTGATCGAGGGGTCTAGGGCTCCGTAGGAACCCCCCACGGCTACTGCTAGTTGTGTTGATAGGTTCAGGGGTCTGCAATCTGATAGTTGCCAACTTCTCTGGTTTTCTGGACGTAGCTTCTATTTTTGTGTCTGTCTCCTACGGTGACTCTATCATAACAACCGCCAGTTGCTGCTCAGAAATGTCTTTGGCACGGGTACTCCCTCCTGCCCAGCCTGGTTCCAGCATTCCTGCTGTTTCCGGGTAGTGTCAACGTCACTTTGCCTCCAATACGTTGTCCTGCCTGTGTATGTGTTTTCATCTTGCTTCACCGTCAATACATGTGTGGGGGCTGTCTTTTCCTTTGGGGTCTGCTCTGGGGCAGTTAGTTTTCCCTTTTCTTGCTTTAGGTTTATGTTGTCCTTCGGCGGTGACGAGGCGTCTAGGAACAACGTAGGAATGCTCCACTGCTACTGTTAGTTGTGTGGTTAAGATCAGGGATCTGCAATCTGCATAGTGACCAACCTCTCTGGTTTTCTGGGACTTAGCTTTTTGTTGTTCCTCCTCAGTGACCCATTCATAACAGAATCACCAGCCATACTGCAGATTCTAGGGTACTCAAAAGCAGGGAAAGATTGTTTAAGGGAAAAGGAAAAGAAAAAGAAAAAAAAAAGTGTCAGAATTTTTTTTTTTTGGTATATTTTTTCCTCTTTTTTTTCTGGAGCTTTAGGAGGATTTTTTTTTCTAATGGAGATTAAGCAATTGTCTGATCGTGTGGAGCAACCTTCTGCTGAAGTGCAGGGAATTTCCACCTACCTCATTCAGTCACTTGCTGCTGAACCTAAGATTCCTACTCCTGATGTGTTTTCTGGGGATCGGTCTAAATTTCTGAATTTTAAGAATAATTGTAAATTATTTCTTGCCTTGAAGCCTAGTTCATCGGGGAGCTCTGTGCAGCAGGTTAAAATTGTCATCTCCTTGCTGCGCAGCGATCCCCAGGATTGGGCTTTTTCTCTGACACCTGAAAATCCTATTTTGACAAATGTGGATGCATTTTTTCAACCTTGGGTTTGTTGTATGATGAACCTAATGCTCTTGATCAAGCTGAGAGAACCCTGTTGGCATTAGACCAGGGTCAGGATCCTGCAGAGTTGTACTGTCAAAAATTCTGAAAGTGGGCGGTCCTTACTACATGGAATGATAGTGCATTGGCGGCTCTCTTTCAGAAAGGTTTGTCAGAGACCATAAAAGATGTTATGGTAGGATTTTCTGTTCCTTCTGGTCTGGATGGCTCTATGTCATTAGCCATTCAAGTTGATCGGCGTTTACGTGAATGTAAAACTACACGGGAGGCGCTGCCACCTTTGAACAAATGTCTGAACCTATGCAATGTGATGGGGTTTTGTCTAGGGCGCATTATCGGGAGTTTAGAAGGCGTAATAAGTAGTATTTTTTCTGTGGAGACGCCTCTCATACTATTTCTGTCTGCCCTAAACGAGAGAAAAGTTTTACACACACATTTGCTGTGGGCAGTATACAACCTAAGTTCCTTTTGGCAATTCCTCTGATCTGCTCCTTGTCCACATTTTCCACTAAGGCTTTTGTGGATTCAGGAGCAGCTCTGAATCTGATGGATTTGGACTTTGCTAAACGTTGTGGTTTGTCCATGACTCCTCTGCAGACGCCTATTCCTTTGAGGGGTATTGATGCCACTCCTTTGGTGGAGAATAAACCTCAGTTTTGGACCCAGGTGATAATGCAAGTTGCCCCAGACCACCAAGAAAATTGTAAATTTTTGTTGCTGCATTATTTGCACGATACTATTGTTCTGGGGTTCCCCTGGTTGCAAACTCATAGCCCAGTTTTGGATTGGAAATCTGTCTCTGTGGTGAGTTGGGGTTGTCAGTGTGCTCTTAGGGACGCTCCGGTTTTCTCCACCTCTCCTCAGTCTCATGATGTTCCTGATTATCTGGCTGATTTCTCTGATGTATTTAGTGAGAGTAAGTCTGTGTCTTTGCCTCCTCAAAGGAGTTATGACTGTGCAATTGACTTGATGCCTGGGTGTAAATTTCCCAAGGGTCGGCTTTTCAACTTATCTGTACCCGAACATGATGCTATGTGATCCTATATTAAGGAGTCGTTGGAGAAGGGTCATATTAGACCATCCTCGTCACCTTTAGGTGCTGGGGGGGTTTTTGTGGCCAAGAAAGATGGTTCATTAAGACCGTGTATTAATTATTGTTCCCTTAACAAGATGACGGTTAAATATCAGTACCCATTACCTCTGATGTCTGATTTATTCTCCAGAGTTGAGTGCCTGCTGGTTTACTAAACTTGACCTCAGGGGGGCGTATAACCTTATTCGCATCAAGCAAGGGGATGAATGGAAGACGGCGTTTAATACTCCGGAGGGACATTTTGAGTACCTGGTGATGCCTTTTGGGCTCTCTAATGCCCCTTCTGTCTTCCAGTCCTTTATGAATGATATTTTCCGAGACTTTGTGGATAAGTTTTTGATCATCTATCTGCATGATATTTTGATCTTTTCTAGTGATTGGGATTCCCATGTGGAACATGTCTGGACTGTGTTCCGGATTTTGAGGGAAAATTCCCTGTTTGTTAAGGGATCGAAGTGCCTCTTTGATGTACAGAGGATTTCATTTTTGAGATTTATCTTGTCTCCATCGACTATTGAAATGGACCCGGCCAAGGTACAGGCCATTTATGATTGGGTTCAGCCTACTTCTTTGAAGGCTCTCCAGAAGTTTTTGGGTTTTTCTCATTTCTATCGTAAATTTATAGGTAATTTTTCTAGTATTGTCAAACCACTGACTGATCTGACCAAGAAGGGAGCAGATGTGCTGAATTGGTCTCCTGAGGCTGTCTCAGCATTTCAGGAGCTTAAGCGGAGATTTACTTCAGCCCCAGTTTTACGGCAACCTGACGTCTCACTTCCATTTCAAGTGGAGGTAGACGCTTCTGAGATTGGTGCAGGAGCTGTTTTGTCCCAAAAGACCCTGTGACTTCTAAGATGAATCCCTGTGCCTTCTTTTCTCGAAAGTTTTCCCCATCTGAACGCAACTATGACGTGGGGAATCGGGAATTGTTGGCCATGAAATGGGCATTTGAGGAGTGGAGACATTGGTTGGAGGGAGCTAGACATCAATTTGTGGTCCTCACCGATCACAAGAATCTGATTTATCTGGAGTCGGCCAAATGCTTGAATCCTAGACAGGCTAGATAGGCCTTGTTTTTCACGCGTTTTAATTTTGTGGTCTCTTTTCTTCCGGGCACTAAGAATGTTAAGGCAGACGCCCTTTCTAGGAGTTACTTTGCTGATTCTCTTAATGTGACCGAGCCTACTACTATCCTAGGTGAGGGGGTAGTTCTTTCTGCCATTTCGCCCGATTTGAGACGCGCCCTGGAGGAATTTCAGGAGGATAAACCTGAGCGTTGCCCTATGGGAAGATTTTATGTTCCTGACCAGTGGAGGAAGAGAGTGATGTCTGAAGTCCATTGCTCCGCATTGGCTGGTCATCCAGATATTTTTGGTACCAGAGATTTGGTGAGTCGGTCGTTTTGGTGGCCTGCCTTATCTCATGATGTCAGGAATTTTGTACAGTCCTGTGGGACTTGTTCTCGGTCTAAACTCTGTTCTCGTTCTAGTGGGTTGCTGATGCCCCTGCCGGTGCCCAAGAGGCCATGGACCCATATCTCAATGGATTTTATTTCTGATCTTCCTGTCTCTCAGAGAATGACTGTTGTCTGTGTGATTTGTGATAGATTTTCGAAGATGGTCCATCTTGTACCACTCCCCAAGTTGCCATCTTCCGCTGATTTGGTGCCCTTGTTTTTACAACAGGTGGTTCGGTTGCACGGGATTCCTGAGAACATTGTGTCCGATAGTGGGGTCCAGTTTGTTTCCAGGTTTTGGAAAGCCTTTTGTTCCAATCTGGGAATTCAGTTATCCTTCTCCTCCGCGTTTCATCCTCAGACCAATGGGCAGACTGAGAGAACAAACCAGACCCTGGAGTCTTATTTAAGATGTTTTATATCTGCTGGTCAAGATGATTGGGTCTCATTTTTGCCCTTGGCCGAATTTGCACTGAACAATAGAGCTAGTTCTGCCACCTTGATGTCACCCTTTTTCTGTAATTTTGGGTTTCAGCCTCGATTCTCTTCAGGGCAAGTGGAATCTTCGTCCTGCCCAGGTGTGGACACTGTGGTTGTGAGAATGCAGCAGATATGGGACCAAGTGGTGGATAAGTTGTCACTCTCTCAGGAAAAGGCCCAGCGTTTTTCCAACCGGCATAGGACCATTGGTCCCCTGTTTAAAGTGGGTGATATGGTTTGGCTGTCGTCTAAGAATATTCCTATGAAAGTTGCCTCTCCAAAATTTAAGCCCAGATTTATTGGACCTTATAAGATCTTGGAGATTCTTAATTCTGTTTCTTTTCGATTGGCTCTTCCAGTTACGTTCAAAATCCATAACGTATTTCACAAGTCACTGTTGAAGAGGTTTGTTGAGCCAGTAGTTCCTGTGGCGGCACCTCCTGACCCTGTATTGGTTAAAGGCAATGTGGAATATAAGGTAGAGAAAATATTGGATTCTCGTTTGGTTAGACGGAGACTCCAGTATTTGGTCAAATGGAAGGGTTATGGCCAGGAGGATAATTCTTGGGTCTCTGCCTCTGATATTCATGCCAATAAATTGGTTTGTGCTTTTCACCGGGCCCATTCTGATCAGCCTGGTGGCAAGGATGAGGGTTCGGTGACCCCTCCTCAAGGGGGGGGTACTGTTATGAGCTCATTTTCTGCTCCTCCTGTTGAGAGTTCTCCTTCCGCTCTCCCTCTGGTGGTGACAGGAGGTAGTGAGGTTGGTTTAAGTGGTAGTGATCTGCCACCTGATGAGAAGGATAACGATTGGATCTCTGGAGTATCAGACTGGATATAAAACAGCCGATGCCCTATCCTAGTGCTGGTGATTCAGTCTGCTTCTCAGGTCTTGGACTTCAGCTCTCTTACAGTCTTCTTAAGTTAAGTTTGTTTTTTGCTAATGTTCACACTTGTGCTTGTTGGTCAATTCAGTTTCTTGTGTGGTCAGCTTGCCCCTGCTGGGGCTATGCTGAACTTCCACTCCTATTTATCTGTATTTGCCAATTTGCCTTTTTGTCCCTTATTAGATTGGCCTCTTTTTGCTCTGTTTCAGAATATTTCAGAGTGCTGTTATAGTGGGAGAAGTCTAGTGACTTCAGGGTTAATTTTGCTATCAGACGTGTTGGACATTATTTTTGGTAGGGTTTTTTGGCAGATTGCAGACAGTGGCTTTCCTTTCCTGTCCTTTCTATTTAGTCGGGCCCCATCGTTTGCTCAGCCTATTTTCCTGCCTGTGTATGTGTTTTCATCTTGCTTCACCGTCAATACATGTGTGGGGGCTGTCTTTTCCTTTGGGGTCTGCTCTGGGGCAGTTAGTTTTCCCTTTTCTTGCTTTAGGTTTATGTAGTCCTCTGGCGGTGACGAGGCGTCTAGGAACAATGTAGGAACGCTCCACTGCTACTGTTAGTTGTGTGGTTAAGATCAGGGATCTGCAATCTGCATAGTGACCAACCTCTCTGGTTTTCTGGGACTTAGCTTTTTGATGTTCCTCCTCGGTGACCCATTCATAACAGCTATGGCTGCCACAAAATTCTGGCCATTATCACTGACTACCTTGCCTGGCTCAAGATGTAAACTGCCCAGCCATGACTCAGTTTGTCGCTGCAAGTAGTCGGCCAGTACCTCCACAGAGTGTCTGTTGTCACCCAAAGACATCATCTTTAAAACAGCCTGCTGCCGCTTACCACTAGCTGTTCGATAGTGGGACACCTCGTGTGCAACACTGGCAGCTGCGGATGGAGTGCTCGTGCGACTGCGCTCTGTGGACGAGCTTTCGTTTCTGGAGGAGGAGGAAGGTTGAACGCCTACAGCCAACTGTTTCCTATACCATGGGCTAGGCAGCACTGTTCCACCACCGCTGTCCCCTGTGGAGCCTGCATCCACCACATTAACCCAGTGTGCAGTGATGGACACATAATGGCCCTGGCCATGCCTACTGGACCATTCATCTGTTGTGAGGTGCACCTTTCCACTCACTGATTGTGTGAGTGCATGGACAATGCGGTCTTTCACATGCAGGTGGAGGGCAGGGATGGCTTTTCGAGAAAAGAAGTGCAGACTGGATAGGTCATAGCGTGGGACTGCGTAGGCCATGAGCTCTCGGAAAACTTCACTTTCAACCAAACGGATGGGCATCATCTCTTATGAGATCAGTTTGGCAATGTAGGCATTCAAAGTCTGTGTACGCGGATGAGAGGATGAGTACTTTCTTGTCCTACTCAGAGTGTCTGCTAGGGTGAGCTGGACTTGAGAGCTGCATATGGGGGAACTAGCGGTGGACTTGATGGACTGAGAGGGGTTGGTGATGGTGATGGTGTTGGTGGTGATGGCCTAGATTCAGTGTTTCGTTGCAAAACCATTGTGATTCCCTGACTGCTTTGGCCTTGCGACGACACCTCAACATTTATTGCTGGTGGTGTGCTTACCAGTGGCGGTGGTCTTACAGTGGGGGAAGCGATGGAGCGTTGCTGGCTACCTTCAGTCGGAGCAGGTGCATATGTGGTGCCTGAGGTTTTGTAGTCCGTCCACGCTTGCAAGTGCATGGTGGTTAAATGTCTAAGCATGCAACTGGTATTCAAATTTCTGAGATTTTTCCCTCGGCTAAAGGTCCTTCCGCACTTCTTACAGATGACCTTTGCCTCATCAGTAGGATTTTGGACAAAGAAGTGCCACACTGCACTCTTCCTCCAATGGTATAAATTTTCAGGGCTTGCACGCTGTGCTAATTTGACCGTGTAGCCAAGCTGTCCTGCAGCTCTTTTGGTTTTTGTTCCACATTTTTGGACAGCTACGGGCCTGCCAGATAACCGCTGCTGAGATGTCAATGCCTGCTGCGGATCCTTCTCCTCATCTGAGCTATTGCACCCTCTTCCCCCAATGGATGTCAATCCGGGTCAACAACATGGTCTTCCATCACCTCCTTTTCAATTTAATCTGCATCTTCCTCTGTGTCACCGTGTAAGGTGGTATAGTATGTGGGAAGGGGCACCTGAGTTTCATCAGGGTCAGATTCTGGCTCAGTAGACTGCGAGGGCAATGTAGTGCTGTGGGTCAATGTACCAGCAGAATCATCTAGCAGTGGCTGTGCATCAGTGCACTCCATGTCAGATTCATGTTGGACTGGGGAATTCAGGATTTGACTTGATAACCCAGGCATGGTATGTGAAAAGAGCTCCATGGAGTAATCTGAAGTGTGGGCTGCCGCATCCTTCACTTTTGGTGGGGGTGAAGGACACAAGGAAAGGTGTTTTTCCTGACCAGAACCCTGCACTGACAATTCAGTGCTTGCAGGTTTTGAAAGTTCAGAAGAGGAGGCAATAGAGCTGGTGGCTGTTTTGGCAATGTAAGCCAAAACCTGTTCCTGATGCTCCGGCTTTAAAAGCGATTTTCCCATTCCCAGAAAAGGGAACCCTTACAGGCCTTCTTGTGCCAGACGATGATGCAGGCTCAACATCTCCTGCCTTAGCTGCTATTGTGCTTTTTGCATAACCAGCAGATGCACCACCACCACCATCAGCACCATGTTTGTGAAAATGTAATAAAAATACCAGCAGATATATGGTACTGTATGAGGAGCGTACAGCTGTATAAGATGTAGGTAAAAATTTAAATCTCCGTATATATTTCCTTAGTCACAGATGCTCGCCCAGTATGTATTTGACCGTGATCCAACCAGCAGATATACGGTACTGTATCAGAAGCGGACATCTCTATACGGTGTATGAATGGAAAAATGAAAATCTCCGTCTATTTTTTTATGGAGTCACACCCAGATAGCATGTATTTGTCCGTGATACCAGCCGGTACATGGTAGTGTGTGAGGAGCGTACAGCTCTATACCGTGTATGTATAGAAAATTTTAAATCTCCGTCTATTTTTTTACAGAGTCACACACACACACTATCTCTGTATAGATTTGACCATAAGACAAACACCAGATATACAATACTGTTGAGAAGCGGACAGCTCTATACGATGTATGTATGGAAAATTTTAAATCTCCGTCTATTTTTTGATGGAGTCACCAGCAGATATACAATACTGTTAGAGAAGCGGACAGTTCTATACGGTGTATGGAAAAATGGAAATGTCCGTCTATGTATTTACGGACTCACACACGCACTGTCTCTGTATAGATTGGACCGTAAACCAAATAGCAGATATACAATACTGTTTGAGAAGCGGACAGCTGTATATGGTGTATGTATGGAAAATTTAAAATCTCTGTCTGTTTTTTTATGGAGTCAAACACAGATAGCATGTATTTGTCCGTGATACCAGCCTGTACACCAGCTCTATATGGTATATGGAAAAATTGAAATGTCCATATATGTATTTACGGAGTCTCACACACACACGCTGTCTCTGTACAGATTTGACCGCAATACAAAAGCAGATACTGCTATACGATGTGTGAAAAAATGAACGCTCTGTAACTGTGCAGAAAATCAGAATAAAAGTGTTTTTGCTTTTAAAAAAGCAGTCTGCACAGCAGTGTGCACACAGCAATGCAGCTATCAGGTAGCCTTTAAGGCAGCCTAATAACCATCAGCACTGTTGCACACACAAAAATCCTCCCCTGTCACTGCACACTAACTGTACAGTTGAAATCGCTATCAGAAGAAGCACAGTTTTTTTTTCTTTGTTGCCTAACGCTCTCCCAATTGAGAATTAGCGGCAGCAACCTCTCCCTATGCTAAGATCGGCAGAAGTAAAATGGCAGTCAACGGTCAGGGCTTTTATAGCCACTGTGACGCCACACAGAGCAAGCCAATCACACGAATGCACTTCTCTAAGATGGTGGTGGCCGCTGCCGATGTCATCGCGTTGCCCACAGTGTGCGTCCTTGATGATTGGCTGAGAAAAGGCGCTGGAAGCGTCATGGGAAACGCGACTTTGGCGCATGGGTCGGCGACCTCATGGCCGACCTCACGCTATGGTTGGGTTTCGATCGGCAAAACCCAACTTTAGCGAAAGTCGGCGGCTTATGAATTTGACTGACCCATTTCGCTCAACTCTAGTGTCGATCAATGTGGTTTTGGTCATAATTAGAAGCTACAAAGCTGATAATTATAGAGTTTCACATGCAGTTGTTTCTTTACTTTTTTTTGTGTGCCTTTTGATGAATCAGGGGAATATGACTTAACACAACCCCTCATCAAGATCGGTGTGCAAATCAACCGTCTTGATGAATCGGGATTGTGTGCAAGGTACTGGACATTGGTTAGGAACCTTGCTCATATAATCTTGCAATTTACAAAGTATAAGTAATAGATACAACAGACCAGGGAAGGCAGAAGGTGGCTAAATTAGGTGGATGTATTATTGTTAGGCAAGATGATATGTAATTTTTAAGTGAATATATGCATCATGTGTCCGATAAATTAAAAGAGGCAGTTCTGGAGAAAAAAGAAGACAGGTGTAAAGGTTTTTTTTTACAATAATTTGAAGAAAATATTTAAGTGGTATAGATTATTTGGTCATTGACAGATTGGGAGAGGTTGTGTGCAGTGGGGTGTCTATGAATTAGGTAACAACTGGTGGAAAAAATGAGACAGAGTTTTTCAGCTTGTTGTTATGCTAGTGTAGCAGCTCATTCAGTATAACAGGTAAAGCTAACAACTGCAACTGGCCCTGCAGGTTCCTTTGAAGGCTAGACTTCCTGAATTTAGCAGTCCCTAGTGGTACTTTCATGAGCTTAGATAGCCCTAACTACATACTAGAAGATGAAAACACGGACTTATGCTGCCTGAAAAACCATTGAGTGCTTCACATTCCTCCTAAAGAACCAGAAGGTAGAGCAGAGTGCAAACTACCTATAGAAGGGAAAGTGTGCTGAAAAATTTAAAGATTACAAAGTGAGTAAAATGAACTACTAGATACAAAATAAAGCATAAAATATAAACAGTTAGATAATAAGCCACCTACTTACCAAACAGAAATAAAATATAGGTGCAGAGTACAGATGTAAGGCGGCCAGGGTGGTAGTCGTGGCAATGGGCTGTACGGTTCCCGCACCCTGGCACCCCACAGATAAAATACAATGTCCCTTCTGCTGCATGTGCAGTGTGTGCCGCAGTGCACTCACATTTACTATCAGGATCCTCTCAGGTTCTGTCTCACTGTCTCCGTATTTCCGAACTCCACAAAACATCTCAGAGTCACAGTTCTTTTCCAACAGTTGAACTTTACTAATCAATAGGGCATTTATCACACTGGCAGCACAGGTTAAACAAAGAGATATCTTCTTATCTTTCCCTGCCATCCAGGCAGCCTCTATCCTATCTATCAGCTCTGTCTCCCTTCTCCCGGCAATCCCTGCCATATCTATGGACAATCCATGTCCCATCTGTGAGTTCAGCGACACCAGCTCCCTATCAGCCCCTTCTCTGGTTCCAATAGGGAAAGGTGCCAGGAATGTCATCTCAGCTGCTCTCACCCCGGATGTAGACCTCAGATCCTTCTTGGGGATGGTCCTTTTGAGCTGATACCCGACTGCACAATTCTCCGCCTGGGGCCCCTTATTGCTGTAACAGCCTTATCCCCATGGCCAGCCATCTGCTTTGCTACTCCTCACACCTGGCCTGGGAAAGACTGCCCGGGCTTCTGCCCCTAATCATGAAGTGACTCTCCTATATCCCTATGACTCTACCCTGCTCTGCTCTAACTCCACCCCACTGAACAACCCCTTTCTGCCTATACCTAACTAACACTTATCTATTCTATTATGCCCCCACTATTATAATCCCCCTATGGTCGCATACTATCTCCTAATCTATCCATAAGCCTATGCACAGTACATGACAAATACATCACATTACAGTATATAACAAGTATAATGACATTAGTAAGCAATGAAGTGGGCACGTTATATATTCGCGCAGTGTTCGAGAGAGAGGAGGCAAGTGAGGGTCCTCCGCCACCTCCTTACATAGAAACAGAAACAGCAAAGAGATAAACCCTATCTGGAATTTCACTGACTGGCATTATACTGCAGCATAATGGATGAACATCCAAATGAGACTATCACCAGCAGGAAATGCCAGCAGGGGAAAAGAATATAATGCTACACCAGAGAGGTGATAGGGTAGACAAATAAAAACACCTGTGTTATGCTAAACAGACTGCAGCCACCATATCAGAAGTTAAACAACTGAAGAAAAAACTTTTTAACTTGGACCAATAATTGGTCAAATAATCACTCACAAAAACACTTTTTCCCAATCATTGGCTCATGTAAACATATCACCAATTAGCCAATGAATGGACAAGTTTTTGTTCGGGGTTTTCTGGCACACAGGCCAAATTTTTCACACATAATGTTTTTGCACTTCAAATAAATAACTGTCAAATGCACATCTCCCTATATAAACATGGATGTCCTGACAAAAATATGCAAATGTATGATCAGAAACGTCTTAGATTGAAAAGGTGCTTGCTATAAGCAGAATTTTTTTCTTTTCTGGGGGGTTTGTCCACTCTCAAGACATTGTTGTTGTTTCCTTGGGGTAGGTCATGAGTATCAGATATGTTGAGTTCGATACCTGATACTCCTACCAATCAGTTGTTGCTAGCTTCTGTAGTAGCCAGATATAAAAGGTGAACAGAGGGACATTGCATAAATTTAACGGTTGTAAGTGTAACGGTTGCTGCCGAGAGTGCAGATCAGTTGTTATTCCCATGAATAGGAGCCAATGTACAGTACTAAGCAACTTTGATTAACATTTAACAGTGCTGCAGATTTCAGCTGTGTTTTATGCCTTATATCGGGCCATCGTCGAAGCTAATAACAGCTGATTGGTTGGGGTGCTGGTTGTTGGACCTCCACTAATGTGATATTGATGACCTATTGTTACACACTTGTTCCAGATCAGGGTTTTGCACCCCTCTCCCCGGTCTACTGAACTCTGTTGTTTTCGACGTTGGGCATTGCAGATGATCACAGGGATTACGCTGGACCATCTACCTAGGCCTATATAAGGCCTACCAAGACACACATCTGTGTCTTGCTATTAAGACTTCTATGTTCTCTGGAGTCCTTTGTGTTTACAAGTTTCAGGACCTCTGCTACCTGTTCCTGACCTCCTGTCTGCCTGTGGTCTCCAGGACTTCTGCTACCTCTCTGTGTTCTCCAAAACCTATGCTGCCTGTTCAGGATCTCCTATCCACCTATAGACTCCAGGACCTCTGCTATTTGACTGCAATCTCATGGACCTCTGCTACTATTTCTCTGTCTACTATCGACCTGTGGTCTCCATGATATCTCCTTTTGATAGGTCATTACCATAGTGTGATTAGAAAACCACTTTAAGGATGGATTGAAAAAACATCTGTCAGTAGTCTACAGAGGTGTGGTGTATCAGCAGTTTGGTAGTGACCTACTGTATTTGGGAAAGATTTAGTTAGAGATGATTGGTGGTAGAAGTCTGACAATACTCGTAAATGTGCGATGGACTAATGTTGGTAGAGTCCCACTCACTTACCTACTGTAGCCCTTGCAATCTACTTTCTTCTTCCTCCTGGGTCATCTCCTGTATCTCTTACTCTTCCTATCTGATCCCTTTTGGCAAGCTGCAGCTACAGCACACAAGACTTCTGAAAATGTAATATACAGTTGTGCTCAAAAGTTTACATATTCCGGCAGAATTTTTGCTTTCTTGGCCTTTTTTCGGAGAATATGAATGATAACAACAAAACTTTTTCTCCACTCATGGTAAGAGGTTGGGTGAAGCCATTTATTGTCAAACTACTGTGTTTTCTGTTTTTAAAACATAATAACAACCAAAACATCCAAATGACCCTGATCAAAAGTTTACATACCCCATTTCTTAATACCGTGTATTGCCCCCTCTAACATCAATGACAGCTTGAAGTCTTTTGTAGTAATTGTGGATGAGGTTCTTTATTTTCTCAGATGGTAAAGCTGCCCACTCTTCTTAGCAAAAAGCCTCCAGTTCCTGTAAATTCCTGGGCTGTCTAGCATGAACTGCGCACTTGAGATCTCCCCAGAGTGGCTCAATGATATTAACGTCAGGAGACTGAGGCTACTTTCACACTTGCGTTTTTTTGAGCTGCGCACTCTGGGCAGTGCACTCGCACATAAAATACTCATCATGCGTTTTTGTGCTTTTTTTGCGGTTTTGAGCGCGTTTTTTAAAAAAAGCATGCGTTTTTTGCGCTGACGTGTGCATTACCATGCGCACGTCAGTGCACCCATAAACTATAATGGGTGGTTGGGAGAAAAAAAATGCATTGCGTGCGCATGCTTTTTTTGGGACAAGTCGGACGCACAAAAAATGCAACAGAGTGCATTTTGTGCGCCCGAGCGCACACTACAAAAAAACGCGTGTGCATACAAACGCGTACAAACGCATGTGTATGCGCACCCATGTAAAGAATAGGAAAAAAATGCATGCTTTTTATGCGCAAAAAAACGCAAGTGTGAAACCAGTCTGAGATGTCCACTCCAGAACCTTCACTTTGTTCTGCTGTAGCCAATGACAGGTCGACTTGGCCTTGTGTTTTGGATCGTTATCCAAGTACGTCCAATGCACAGCTTCAGGGCTGATGATTGTAAATTTGCCTCCAGTATTTGCCGATAATGTGCTTCATTCATTTTTCCTTCAACTTTGCCCAAGTTTCCTATGCCTTTGTAGCTCACACATCCCCAAAACATCATCGATTCACTTCCATGCTTTACAGTAGGAATGGTGTTCCTTTCATCATGTAACGTTTATGGTTGTGGCCAAATTCAATTTTGGTTTCATCACTCCAAACTACCTTGTTCCAGAAGTTTTGAGGCTTGCCTCAGTACTGTCTTGCATATTGTAGGCGAGCTACTTTGTGGCATTTGCCCGGTAATGGCTTTCTTCTGGCGACTCGACCATGCAGCCCATTTTTCTTCAAGGCCTCCTTATTGTGCATCTTGAAACAGCCACACCACTAGTTTTCAGAGAGTCCAGTATTTCAGCCGATATTATTTTGCATCCTGAACAATTTTCCTGGCAGTTGTGGATGAATTTTTTGTTGGTCTACCTGACCTTGGTTTTGTTTTTAAAGAGATCCTGATTTTCTATTTATTAATCACAGTTTGAATGCTGCTGACTGGCATTATCAATTCCTTTGATATCTGTCTGTATCTCTTTCCTATTTTATACAGTTCAACTACCTTTTACTGCAGATCCATTGACAATTATTTTGCTTTCCCAATGACTCACAATCCAGAAATGTCAGTGGCTGGATGAAAGATGCAAGAGTCTGTCTGGATCCCAGAAACTCACTCAGCTTTTATGCACACACACTAATTACAAGCAAATAGGTCCCAGATGAGGATGTTACCTTTAGTAGCCAGTAAAAATGTCACGCTCACCTCCCCGGCTGGCACGCTCACCTCCCCGGCTCTCGTCCGCTCTACGGCTTCTGCGGCCGCTGCCCTGACCGCCGCTCTCCTGGGTCAGTCGCCTGTCACCGCCGCTCCCTCCACCTCGGCCACGGCTCCTCTTCTTGCGGCGTCATCAGCCCCCGCGGACGACCATGCCACTACACCGCCCGGTACTCTCTGTCGCTTCTGGTCCTCTCAGCCTGCCCCCTCTGCTGGCACCTGTCAATCATCTGTTGCTAGATACGCCCCCTAGACCTGGCGCCCTATCCCCTGGTCCCACGGCACTGCTGCACCCTGACCCGGAAGTCCCACAGTGTACCCTATATCAGGCAGCCTCACCCTATGCTCTCTGCCTGACTATCATTTGTGGTATCAGGTCCACACTCTCCTGCGTTCCTCCTGTCTCTGCGCAGAGTACCTCTCCTGGTCCTCCGCTAAGCTTCCCTGTTTGTGACCTTGTGTTCCCTTCCAGTCCGTTCCTGCCTCCATCTTCCTGCTCCTGTGTCTCGTCCTGTACCTGTTCCTGCCATCTGCCATTGCCGTCCACCATTTCTGTCCACCATTGCCGTCCACTTCTGTCTCCATGGTTTCAGCAGCCATCCCTGCAGCTGTCGCCATCTCCCATCTGGTCGCCTGCACGTTCCTGCCTGCATTCCCTCCCGGTTGTTCCCAGGTATCAGCTCCCGCGGCGATAGTCTCCCTTGGGCTTGCCCCTAACGCTCCCTGTATAGGGGGTGGTACACCTGGCCAGCTCGCCCGAGGGAGGTTTGTCGTCGCAGTCCTGAGGGTTCACTTCCGGAGGTTCTCTCAGTACCTCACACAAACCCTTTTGTGTCAAGTTCTGTGCATGCTACCAGGCAAAATCACCAGGGTATGTAAACTTTTGATAAGGGTCATTTGGATGTTTTGGGTTGTCATTATGATTTAAAAAGAGAAAACACAGTAGTTTGAAAATACTTTGCTTTACCCAACCACTGACCATGAGTGGAGAAAAAATGTTGGTGTTATCATTCATATTCTCTAAAAAAAGGCCAAGAGAGCAAAAATTCTGCCGGGGTATGTAAATATTTTAGTACAACTATATACCCGATCAATCATATCACACGAGAAATGCACAAACATACAGGATATTACAATAGCCACAAAGGAAGTGTACACATTTAATTTCACAAGCCTGATGTCATGATCCAGACCGGGGTTAGAGTCCAGTTTTTCCTTTTTCACGGTCTGGTCATGAAGGGGTTAACCTTTCTCATCTTCAGTCTGGATTCAGGTTTGCTATTTATCGCCGCTGCTTCCTGCAGGCAATGTCGGTTATAGTTCCTGCCTAGGGCTGCTGTAGCTGACTCTGATTGCTCTGATTGGTCCCGCTACATTTGCTATTTGATCCCGTGTCTGTTTTCCCCTATTCCCATCCTGACTCAATGTTTCCCTTTAGTGTGCTGACTTCCTGGTTTTGACTTGTCTTGCATCCTGACCTGCTTCTGTCTTTTGTCTTTGTCTTATCCACTTCCGACCGTTGCTGGTTCTCTGGCTTGTCCCTGACTGTGAGTTTGGTACTGCGCTACAGTCTACAGGATTTGACCCAGCTAGTTTTGACTACTCTGCTGCCACCTGTGGTGGCCTTGCTGCTGCACTGCAGGCCAGCTCTGTTTAGGTGCAGTCCTGCTTCCACTCTACTGCCATCTTGTGGAGTCTGCACCTACCTGCATCACAGCAGCATGATACCTGAACTGAATTTCATTCCCAGTCCAGTCCTGGGTAGTAGAAAGAGTGTAATATTGCGATTTACCATAAGGGATCAGTTACATGTTACATGTAGGAGATGCAGCACGTCATATCATAGTAAGGTGTTGTGGACATGGAGAAATTTATTGAGTGTGACAGCAAAGTATGGTGAGGAAATATGGATTAGTTGGCTTCAGAAAGCAGGAAGAGTTATAGGATTAGATGGTTGGTAGTCAGTCATTGCTACTTTGCAAAGCACTTAGTTCATGTACTAAGCTCCACATAAACACAGTCCTAATATACCACTGATGTTACAGAAACAGACAGAAGTATGTTACACATCTGCTCCTTCACTTTGACCATATGTAAATGAATGTAGACTGCTGCACAAATCCAAAATGATAGCAGTCACATTCTCATTGATGCATGTAAAATGTACCTTAATTAAAAATGTGTCTTTTCCAATCACTGTAGTCTGCGCTATGGGAATATGGGCTTACTTAGTACATTTGATTAAATGTTCCATAATTTATGCCTTTTATGTTCATCTGCTATAACTAGACATGATCGAACCTGCACAGATTCGAATTAAGCAAATTACTGATATTTATCTATAAAATGTTATTACTTCGCAGTTACTCAATGCTAATTAAATGTTCATTATTATGCTCTGGGGCCTCTACAGACCCCAGAGCATAAAGGAGAAAAATGTAAAAAAAAAAAAAAAATTAAAAAAGTTACTATTGTTCAACTATTATGCCACCCACACTTACTGCTGTCCAGTCCTTGTCACTTCTTTTCCCTTTCACCTGTAGAGCGCATCTTCTTAGGCATGCTAAACTCTAGGCTTTGATTTCTGGTGCAATAAGACCACTAAAGTCCATGCATGCTGTGCCATCAAGCCACACATCATGATCTTCTGATGTGCATTACCTGATGTATAGTCAGCATTAGTGTTGAGCGACTTTTGGTTTATTAGGGTCGAGTTTCGTTTCATGAAACCCGACTTTTCCAAAAGTCGGGTCGAGCAAAATCGGCCGACTATAGGGGAAAGTCGGGGTCGTCCCGAAACACGAAACCCAATGTAAGTCAATGGAGAATTAAAGTCGGCAGTGAGAGGAGGACAGGAAACACACCAACAGTGCCCATTTGAATGCCAAAAGTAGTGTTGAACGACTTTTGTTTTTTTAGGGTCGAGTTTCGTTTCATGAAACCCGACTTTTCCAAAAGTCGGGTCGAGCAAATTCGGCCGACTATAGGGAAAAGTCGGGGTCGTCCCGAAACACGAAACCCAATGTAAGTCAATGGAGAATTAAAGTCGGCAGTGAGAGGAGGACAGGAAACACACCAACAGTGCCCATTTGAATGCCAAAAGCATAAATTCTTGTTACTGAAGCTTGTCAACCTTAATTAACTTCATAATACTAGTTACGCACTGAAAAATGGGGGTTATTTGGCTACAGTTGTGGGGGGGGAGGACTGGCTCCAGGTTTTCATGGGCCCAGGGCCAAAGAGCGCCCCTTTAACACATACCACAACTCATGATGCTCCGATACGGCAGAGAAATAGCAGTATAGTACAATGAAAAATACTTCACTTCTTACATCTCATGACTGATATCCATTTTAAATTCTCCAATACCTCCAAAAACGGACAGTATAAAACTCCATACGGTATTATGGCCAGTGCTTAGTGCGCTATACAGAGTAATGAGGCCCATATATTTCTCCATACGGAATCATTATTCCCATATGTTTCAAACCGTATATGATGAGCTCCACATAATGCTACAGTATATGTTGGTCCCAATGGATGAAGCTCCACTGTCTTATGGGCCCAAATAATGCTCCATATACACTCACTGGCCACTTTATTAGGTACACCATGCTAGTAAGGGGTTGGACCCCCTTTTGCCTTCAGAACTGCCTCAATTCTTCGTGGCAGAGATTCAACAAGGTGCTGGAAGCATTCCTCAGAGATTTTGGACCATATTGACATGATGGCATCACACAGTTGGCGCAGATTTGTCGGCTGCACATCCCTGATGCGAATCTCCCGTTCCACCACATCCCAAAGATGCTCTATTGGATTGAGATCTGGTGACTGAGGAGGCCATTTGAGTACAGTAAACTCATTGTCATGTTCAAGAAACCAATCTGAGATGATTCGAGCTTTATGACATGGCGCATTATCCTGCTGAAAGTAGCCATCAGATGTTGGGTACATTGTGGTCATAAAGGGATGGACATGGTCAGCAACAATACTCAGGTAGGCTGTGGCGTTGCAACGATGCTCAATTGGTACCAAGGGGCCCAAAGAGTGCCCAGAAAAAATTCCCCACACCATGACACCACCACCACCAGCCTGAACCGTTGATACAAGGCAGGATGGATCCATGCTTTCATGTTGTTTACGCCAAATTCTGACCCTACCATCCGAATGTCGCAGCAGAAATCGAGACTCATCAGACCAGGCAACGTTTTTCCAATCTTCTACTGTCCAATTTCGATGAGCTTGTGCAAATTTTAGCCTCAGTTTCCTGTTCTTAGCTGAGAGGAGTGGTACCCAGTGTGGTCTTCTGCTGCTGTAGCCCATCTGCCTCAAAGTTCGACGCACTGTGCGTTCAGAGATGCTCTTCTGCCTACCTTGGTTGTAACGGGTGGCAATTTGAGTCACTGTTGCCTTTCTATCAGCTCGAACCAGTCTGCCCATTCTCCTCTGACCTCTGGCATCAACATGGCATTTCCGGCCACAGAACTGCCGCTCACTGGATTTTTTTTCTTTTTCGGACCATTCTCTGTAAACCCTAGAGATGGTTGTGCGTGAAAATCCCAGTAGATCAGCAGTTTCTGAAATTCTCAGACCAGCCCTTCTGGCACCAACAATCATGCCACGTTCAAAGGCACTCAAATCACCTTTCTTCCCCATACTGATGCTCGGTTTGAACTGCAGGAGATTGTCTTGACCATGTCTACATGCCTAAATGCACTGAGTTGCCGCCATGTGATTGGCTGATTAGAAATTAAGTCTTAACACACAGTTGGACAGGTGTACCTAATAAAGTGGCCAGTGAGTGTATAATGGGCCCCATTTCTACTGCTCTAGTGTATAATGGGCCCTGTAAATGCAGCTCCAGTGTCTGATGTCCACCTTTGGAATGCTCCAGTGTATGGTGGGCCCCATATATCATTCACCAGAGTATAGTGCTCCCCAAAAATTGCTGTCCCAACATTGAAAACAATTACATAAGTCTCCTAGCTAGGGAATCCCTGCACTACTCTGAACTCCTTGTCGTCCCCATCTTCCATCTCACTGCACTTGTCTGTATAGGCCCTCCCACCGGCAGAGACACTTTTGCGTACTATGCGGTGCCCTGTGCCAGTGCCATCGCCCATGAGTATGCCCCCCACCTGCTCAAGGAACCTGCACTTTCATCTGCACCTTCCTCTTTGTCACCGTGTAAGGTGGTATAGTATGCGGGAAGGTGAACCTGAGTTTCCTCTGGGTCAGATTCTGGCTGTGTAGAGTGCGAGGGGAATGTAGTGGTCTGGGTCAATGTACCAGCAGCATCATCCAGCAGTGGCTGGGCCTCAGTGCACTTGTGGCGTCCCCAAGAGTACGGTCGCCACTGTGGCATTGCCTTCCTCCTAGGGAGTGTGTTGTCAAGCTTGGGAGCAACGAAGGATCTCTCTAGCAGTGAAACCAACACACAACACATTTCCCACTCCAGGCCAGCAGGGAGACCTCTGAACCTGACTGCTGAGGAGCTGCTCTCTGTCGTCGGGAGGAGGTAAGTTAGGGCACTCTGTGCAGGGAAGGGGAAGTGTGTGGACGTGAGAAGGGGAGCTGGAGGATGAGCAGAGTTAAGGCTCACTCCTAGCTGGAGCGCATGGTCCAGATTCCGGTCTCCGAGTTTGTAAGGACACTGACTTTCCTGCAGCAGAAACCGGGGGAAGTAGCAGCTATTTATGGGTACATTTATGCTCTGTACCCAACTAAGGCTCGGAGGCCCCAGCATCGACGTGTGCGAGGCAGAAGGAAAAGGCTACAGCTGTCTGCCATACAAGTAAAGTCTGAGGAACATCTGTTAGACAGGAGGCTTTTCAGTGAACCACGGTCCTGTGAGTGCTTCCCCCACAAGCGCTAGAAAGGAGACGTTCAGGAAGGTACATGTTGGCGGAGTGTTGGAAGGGAGCTTTCCATTCTGGTCCCGGAGGTTGGCAGAGGTCCTGACCCGGAGGACACAGCACGGAGGCAGGCATCTGTGTAACCTGCAGACTGTGAGTAAAGCTTTGGAACTGCACGCTATGGTGTCCTACAGTTATTCCAGCACCGCTACATCTGGGTACCAGCACCTACACCACCTGTGCCTTTCCCCATCACTACATCTACACTTCCCTGGGACTCCAGCTCCACCTGTGGGGAGCTTCACCATCTTTGCTGCACAACACCATCAGTCCCAGAGGATCTGCATGCAGCGTCGGCCTAACACCACAGGTGGCGTCAAACTATCTATATAAACTCTTTACCATTATACCACGCCATTTACATGGGTGCCCAGGGCCACCGTCTGGGTCACCGCTGCTGTGACACATCCCACTGACACCGGCCCGGTACAGAGTACCCCACAGCCCTGGGAGGGCGACCCATATGCCGACTGCTGATCGGGCGGCATTATTCCCACGAACCTCCAAACAGCGTCCCTGAAGGCAAAGTTTTTGATTTCCGGGGGCAGTATGATTGCAAAGCTGAACCTTAAAGGAAAGTCCAAAAGGGCACCACCAGGAGTGGAGCCTGTGGCTTAATTGGACTGCACCCGGGAAACCACTACCATACAAGCTACAGAAAAGATGGACAGATTGCAAGCTTTGTCGATTCTGTGTGTGGTGTGGTATGTCCGTTTGTAGTTGTGCTAGCAATTTCTCAGCTTTATTCCGTTAACGACCGAGACTCCGGCATGGCCCCGCGGTACGCTTCAAGCTTACTAGAGGGATACGCAAGGCTGTGGCACGTGAGATCAAGCAATAACAGGTCTAGCATTCCAGTACATGTCCGGAGCTGCATGCACGCTACACTGAAAGGACCAGCTTTTGTCGCTTACAGGTGCAGATAACCTGCTGAACTCCGTTAGTGATGAGGATCTGGGATTCAGATTATTCCCCGCGAACGATGATTTCCCAGTAAGTTCAGGTCAACCACAATTCCGGAGTTAGGCCTAACAGTCATTCCTGAAAAAATTACGTGTCCAAACCACAGGTGCTGTAGCTTGCTTAACAGCTCGGCAGCCGTTCTCAGGCCCAGTATGGATTCAACAACATTGTAGAAAGTTGATAAAGGGTACAGTTTCACCAGATAACACGTATATATGTAGCCTAGTTTACACATTAAAAATATATGTCTATAGATCAGGAGGCAGACTCAGATGTTCTCAGGCCCAGTATGGATTTGACCAGATTGTACAAAGTTGAGAAAGGGTACTTTATCACTGGATAGCAGGTATATATAGCATAGTTTAAACATGTAAAATCTCCGTGTTCTCAGTATGAATTACACAGCAATCTAAAAAGTGGAAAAAAGGAAATGCATTTGAGGCGTACACAACTTTTGGTGTTATTTTTAAATCTTCATATATATTTCTGTCTCAGTAATACAGTCCAGCCTCTCCGCAATAGGAAATGAGATGCATACAATTAGTGACATAAAGGCTATTGATTGCAGAAATCTAGGAATTATTATTCACGGGAAAAACTTCCGTCACAATTCTCATAGGCGATGCTGACCCTCAATTAATTTGTGTGTTGAGACAGTGAAAACATTTTTTTGTGAATAAAGTCTTGCTGTATCGCACTTCCGTTGATTCCATCACTGTTACTCATCTCAATCCAATTTTTATCACAGGGAGCGATGTAAACATGGTGCTCACTGGCTATCATGATCTGTCACGTAACTTTGGAGTGCAAAAGACAGAAGCCACAGGCCGTAGGCGATTCTATTTGATTGGCATGAGAGGGCACATTTTGAAATGTGCGCCGGAATGTCACACGTTTGTGAGTAGGAAAACTGTGAAAGCTGATGATAAACCACCACTGCATGTAGTTGTGAGTCGACGTCCATAAGAAATGGAAGCCACTGATCATCTGGAGCTAGAGCCTGGCTAGCAGGACAGGGCATAGCTACATCTTAACCATCATCTTTCAGTTCAATCAATTTGTAGTGGCAGTCCCAGTGAAGGATTTGACAGCCCAGACTACACAGCGGAGGAGCAGGGAGAGGTAAACATTGCAAATGCTGGGGCCCTGCCCAAGCAAGGGGGGCACACTCGTGGGCGTCGGCACTGGCACTGGGCCCCTCATAGTACGGCGGTGTGTCTGACGGCGGGTGTGCACTACCACCGTCAGAGACACTTGATTGCACTATGAGGGACCCTATGCCAGTGCCCGCGCCCAAGAGTCGGCCTTCCCACCTGTCCAGGGCAACAGCACTCGCACGGTTTTGTGTGCTGGGTGGTGACCCCGGCCATGGGGGGGCCGCCCACTTAGGGAGGTTCGCAAAGTGGCATATGTAGATGTGGGTCATTCAGCTGCTGCAAAAGGCGAAATAGGTCAAGTTCGCGGAATAGGAGGAGGACCAAAGCAAGCCATTTTTCTGGCAACCTATGTGTCATCAAGGGAAGGTGGGACAAAATCCTTGGAAACCCATGCATGGTTCATTTTAATGAAGGTTAGACCATCCACATTTTGGGTTGACAGACGGGTCCTTTTTTCTGTCAGGATTGATCTAGCTGCACTGAAGACTCTTTCCGATAGCACACTTGCAGCTGGGCAAGCGAGCTCCTGTAAGGCATATTGTGCCAATTCAGGCCAGGTGTCCAGTTTAGCGGCCCAATAGTCAAAGGGGAATGACCTGTGCAGGAGAACATCGATATGGGAGGAAAAGTAGTTGTTAACCATAGTTGACAACTGCTGTCTCCTGTCACTTTCCATCGATGCAGTATTACCAGCTGTGTGAGCGGTCCGTGAAAAATCAGTCCACAACATTGTCATGAAACCCCTGTCTCCAACGCCACTTCTGCTGTGTGCACCACGAACACCTCTGCCAAGCTGCCCCCGGCCCATACGGTTCGTGTGAGAACCATCACCGCTGCTGTGTGCTGGGAATGCCTCAACCAACCGGTTAACCAGGGTTGCTTGTTTAGTAGCCAATATTAGGTCAAGGTTCTCCTGTGGCATGATGTTTTGTAATTTGCCTTTATAGCGTGGATCCAGGATGCTGGCCAACCAGTAGTCGTCATCGTTCATCATTTTGGCAATGCGTGGTCCCTTTTTAGGATCTGCAAGGCATAATCTGACATGTGGGCCAATGTTCCCAGTGTCAATGATGCACTGCGAGTGCTGGGTGGAGGAGCACTTTCTGGCAAATCCACATCCCTCCAGTCACGCACAAACCCTGTACCAGACCTTGCCACGCCAACATTTTCACTTTCCCCACGAGATGCATCCTCCTCCCCTATGTAATCATCCCCATCATCATCATCCTCCTCCTCTTCTTCCTCCATCTCGTCCAGGAGAGGTCCCTGAGCAGACAATGGCTGAATGTCATCAAGGATTCCCTCCACCTCTTCCTCCTCGTCAACATTGGCTGCAGACGCCTGCTCCTTAAGGTGCGTCAAAGTTTGCATGAGCAGACACATAAGTGGGATGCGCATGCTTAGGATGGCATCGTCTGCGCTTACCAGCTGTGTGCATTCCTCAAAACACTGAAGGACTTTACAGAGGTCTTTCAGCTTCGACCACTGCACACCTGTCAACTCCATGTCTGCTCTCAAAGTGCCTGGCCGTGTATCCTCCCACAAATGCATTATTGCCTGCCTCTGCTCGCACAGCCGCTCAACCATGTGCAGGGTGGAGTTCCACCTTGTTGCAATGTCGATAATGAGGCGGTGGAGCAATCGCTGCAGCTTCTGCATACGAATGGAGTGTACAGGAGACCGGCGGATGTGCGCGCACAGTCTTCGCACCTTCTGGAGCAGGGCTGTTAACTCCGGATAATTATTGAGGAAGCACCTCACCACCAGGTTCAAGGTGTGAGCCAAGCAAGGTATGTGGCTGAGTTTTGAAAGGGCTATGGCTGCCACAAAATTACGGCCGTTATCACTAACTACCTTGCCTGCCTCAAGATGTACACTGCCCAGCCATGACTCAGTATGTCGCTTCAAGTACTCGGCCAGCACCTCGGCGGTGTGTCTGTCGCCCAAACACATCATCTGCAACACAGCCTGCTGACGCTTTCCACTAGCTGCTCGATAGGGGGACACCTCGTGTGCAACAGTGGCAGCTGCAGATGGAGTGCTCGTACGACTGCGCTCTGTGGACGAGCTTTCGCTTCTGGAGGAGGAGGGGGAGGGTGGAACGCCTACAGCCAACTGTTTCCTATACCGTGGGCTAGGCAGCACTGTCCCACCACCGCTGTCCCCTGTGGACCCTGCATCCACCACATTAACCCAGTGCGCAATGATGGACACGTAACGGCCCTGGCCATGCCGACTGGACCATGCATCAGTTGTGAGGTGCACCTTTCCACTCACTGACTGCTTGAGTGCATGGACAATGCGGTCTTTCACATGATGGTGGAGGGCTGGGATGGCTTTGCGAGAGAAGAAGTGGCGACTGGGTAGGTCATAGCGTGGTACTGCATAGGCCATGAGTTCGCGGAAAACTGCGATTTCCACCAACCGATAGGCAATGTGGGCGTTCAAACCCAGTGTACGCGGATGAGAGACTGAGTACTTTCTTGACCTACTCATAGTGTCTGGGAGGGTGAGCTGGACTTGAGAGCTGCATATGGTGGAAGTAGCGGTGGACAGGGCGGACTGAGAGAGGGTTGATGATGGTGATGGAGTTGGTGTTCTTTCTGATGGCCTAGATTCAGTCTTTCGTTGATATAACAGTGGGATTCCCTGACTGCTGTGGCCTTGCAACGACACCTCAACATTTGCTGCTGTGCTAACCTGTGGGCTTACAGTGGGGGAAACAATGTAGCGTTGCTGACTACCTTCTTTGTGATCAGTTACACATGTGGTACTTGAGGTTTGGTGTTGTGTCCACGCTTGCAAGTGCATGCTGGTTAAATGTCTAAGCATGCAACTGGTATTCAAATTTTTCAGATTTTTCCCTCGGCTAAAGGTCTTTGCGCACTTCTTACAGATAACCTTGGCCTGATCATGAGGATTTTGTTCAAAAAAGTGCCACACTGCACTCTTCCTACTTTGGCAGACATTTTGCGGCCTAGCACGCTGTGATATTTTGACCCTCTGGACAAGCTGTCCAGCAACTCTTTTGATTTTTGGAACCTGTCTTTGGAGTGCTCCGGGCCTGCCATTTAACAGCTGTTGCGATGTCGATGTCTGCTGTGGATGCTCCTCCTCCTCATCTGAGCTATTGGAAGCAGCACCCTCTTCCCCCAATGGATGCCAATCTGGGTCAACAACTGGGTCATCCATCACCTCCTCTTCAATGTCATGTGCACCTTCCTCTGTGTCACCGTGTATGGTGGTATAGTGTGCGGGAAGGGGCACCTGAGTCTCATCAGGGTCAGAATCTGGCTCTGTACACTGCGAGGACAATGTAGTGCTCTGAGTGAATGTACCAGCAGAATCATCTATCAGTGGCTGTGCATCAGTGCACTCCATGTCAGATTCATCTTGGCTTGGGTAATTCACCATTTCATTTGATAATCCAGGCATGGTATGTGAAAACAGCTCCATGGAGTAATCAGTAGTATGGCCTGCGTCATCCTTCAATCTTGGTTGGGGTGAAGGACACAAGGAAAGGTGTGGTTCATGAACATGAGCCTCCAATGACGACTCAGTGCTTTTATTTTTTACAACTTCAGAAGAGGAGGCGATAGAGCTGGAGGCTGAGTCAGCAATGTAAGACAAAATTTTTTCCTGAAGCTCTGGCTTTAAAAGTGGTTTGCCAACTCCTAGAAAACTAAGCCTTCGAGGCCTTGTGGAGCCAGACGATGACGCAGGCTCAACACCTCCTGTATTCGGTCCTATTTTGCTTTTGCCACTACCATCAGATCCACCACCAACACCATCATTACCAGCTGCCAACCCCAGCCCAATTCCACGGCCTCTTCCACCAGCCTTCCTCATTTTTGGTAGAAATGTAGACAAAATCCAACAAACTATATAGTAATGTAAAACAAGGTGTCTATAGGACAGGGGAGATTTTGAATTTCTGCACACACTTGTGGACACTGGACACTTTTGGATTGTGTGAGGCCCACTGAATATCACAGCGCTATGTCACAGGCTCGATGTCGCAGGTGTGAAAAATATCACTAGAGGATAACAGAGATTTTGAATTTCTGCACACACTTGTGGACACTGGACACTTTTGGATTGTGTAAGGCCCACTGAATATCACAGCGCAATGTCACAGGCTCGATGTCGCAGGTGTGAAAAATGTCACTAGAGGATAACAGAGATTTTGAATTTCTGCACACACTTGTGGACACTGGACACTTTTGGATTGTGTGAGGCCCACTGAATATCACAGCGCTATGTCACAGGCTCGATGTCGCAGGTGTGAAAAATGTCACTAGAGGATAATGGAGATTTTGAATTTCTGCACACACTTGTGGACACTGAACACTTTTGGATTGTGTGAGGCCCACTGAATATCACAGCGCTATGTCACAAGCTTGATGTCGCAGGTGTGAAAAATGTGACTAGAGGATAACGGAGATTTTGAATTTCTGCACACACTTGTGGACACTGGACACTTTTGGATTGTGTGAGGCCCAGTGAATATCACAGCGCTATGTCACAGGCAGAAATTGGCTAGTGTATGACAAACTACAAGGTGTATATAGAATTGGGCAGAATAGGAATCTCCCTAGAGTGTAGGTCTGTAAGAACGGAACAAGTCCTCGACTTATCCTTACAGAGCGACACAGATAACTTCACTGTGGCCGTGATAACAGCCTTTACACGGTACTGAGAGAGGAGCGTGCACGTACACGGCTGTCCGGTGTACGTAAAATTGTCAAGCTCCGTGTTTTTTAAGTATACGGACTGACACACACTGTCTCTCTATAGTTTTGAATGTGATCAAACAGCAAATATATTTAACTGTTTGAAAACTAGACAAAACTAGAAGGCGCAGGTCTGTAAGAACGGAACATGTCCTCGACTTATCCTTACAGAGCAACACACAGATAGCTTCACTGTGGCCGTGATATCAGCCGTTACACGGTACTGAGAGAGGAGCGTGCACGTACACGGCTGTCCGGTGTACGTAAAATTGTCAAGCTCCGTGTTTTTTAAGTATACGGACTGACACACGCTGTCTCTCTATAGTTTTGAATGTGATCAAACAGCAAATATATTTAACTGTTTGAAAGCTAGACAAAACTAGAAGGTGCAGGTCTGTAAGAACGGAACATGTCCTCGACTTATCCTTACAGAGTGACACACAGATAGCTTCACTGTGGCTGTGATAACAGCCATTACACGGTACTGTGTGAGGAGTGTGCACCGCTGTATGGTGTGAAAAAATGCACGCTCAGTACCTCACCAGGACAAGAAAAAAAAATTGGGATTGCTTTTAAAAAAGCAGTTTGCAGAGCAGTGGGTAAACAGCAATGCAGCCATCAGGAAACCTTAGAAGGCAGCCTAACAACCAACACCGCTGATCCAGCAAATTATAGCCTCCACTTGCACTGCACACACAGTGACTGGTGTGTTGTACAGGCAAAAACGCTAGCAGCAGAAGCATTTTTTGGTGTTTTCTTCCCTGCCTAACGCTCTCCCTACAGAATCAGCAGCAGCAGCAGCTCTCCCTATTCTGAGATCAGCATGAGTAACATGGCGGTCGGCGTGCACGCCCTTTTATACCCCCTGTGACGCCCACCAAAGCAAGCTAATCACTTGCATGCCCTTCTGAAAGATGGTGGTGACCCCTGCCTATGTCATCACGTTGCCCACAGTGTCCGTGGATTCTGATTGGCTGAAAAAGAGCGCAAAACAAACTTTTGAAACGCGACTTTGGCGCTTAAGTCGCCGACCTCATGGCCGACCTCATCCTAGGGTCGGGTTTCGTTTCATGAAACCCGACTTTGCCAAAAGTCGGCGACTTTTGAAATTGTTCGACCCATTTCGCTCAACTCTAGTCAGCATCAAAAACACGACTACAAGATGTGTGTTGTGAAGGCATGACATGCAAGGGACTTCACAGGACTAGTCATGCCACGATCCAAATTTAAGCAGAAGGAAGAAAATGCACATGTGCTGCCCGAGCTGGGATGCTGCGGACACAGTACTGGTGCACGGCGGTCCGAGTGCTTGTATGGTCCGCACTAGTTGTTATCAATTGTGGGAGTTAATAATAAAATAATAAAAAGGTCTGTGACACCAGTTGGGATGTTTGGCCTGGTATGTCCGACACTGATGAGGGTCCCTGGGAGAAAGGTGGAGATGGACAGTGCAAGATGATTAACCCCTTCCCAACTAGGGCTGGCTCTCAGGGGTGTTGGAGCAAGAAAGGTGCAGCAGAGAATAATCAGCATTAGACAGGGTAATGATCAGTTGGTACCATTTACTGCAGTTCTGCAAACAGTTCAAAAAACTTCCATACAATTTACATACAGGGTTTTGGTCAGACTTGCATGGTGAGAGTTCAGTTTCTCTGCTGTGAGGTTTTATAACCTTGCTGCTGCAAAATTATACTTCTGGTAAATGATTCTTTGGATCCTCAGGGGTCCAAGGTAAACAGTTACTGGATCCGTGATCTCTTCCAGCGAGCAGGCAGATCCTGTCATAACACATACTTCTTCTTACAATAGTGCCCTTGATTCCCTGCAGTTGCTGAGCTCCTGGGAAAAAGCATTCTTCTGCTAGTTATATAAAACTGAGCAGACTCACAGTTTAGCATGGTCTCTGGAAGTCTCTGTGTTCTGTCCTCACTGAATGAGGCAGACTCGTTGTAGCTTATACAGACAGCTAAACCGATATACTGAGGTCCAATAAGGAGACTGAGGTTGAGTCTGGGCTTTTATTGAACTTGACAGTACATTGGTGCGGTGAAACTGTAAATAATCATAATACATACAATCAGTACAGGGTACAGCAGAAATACACGCTATAATGTTATACATAGCGGATGAAGGTTACAAGCTAGAACTGATCAGGGATACAATTGACTATGCTAGGCTAACTTTAAGACAGGAATTAACTATAAACAGCATAAATACATACCTGCAATGCAATCGCAAGGGGACAGCAATGGATGAGCTCCTTCTTGGATACAAGCTGAAGGAAAATGTAGGAAAGTGGAGAGAGATGGAGGCTGAGCTACCATAATGCAGAAGGGAAGATATTCAGACATAGGAAAAAACAGAATAGGATGTGAACATGACTCTGGCCGCTAGAGAGAGCCAAAATACTGCATACAAATAAAGATTGTTAAAACTCTTAAATATACAAATTTCCTATATGAAACTACAAAATTATGCCAACAGTCAGATAACAATTAGATGTCAGAGACAGAACACTATGTGCTCAAGGGACTGATACTCTGCCTTAGGCCGGGGTCACACATGCGTGAAACTCAGACAAGTCTCGCACGTCAATACCCGGCACTGCCGCTGGTATTTGGGAGCAGAGCGTGCGGCTGCATAGAAATACATGTGTGACCCCGGCCTTATGCAGCTATCCTTGCAAAGAGTACACTGCTTTTCTCTGCATGCAGGACCACCATCATGCTACCTCTTCCTACATCTTCACTGCACCGCACATTAAAACCTCTCAGAAGCACCTCCTCCCCCCTCGTGCACACGTCCTGATTCAGGCAAAAGTGCACAATCTTCCAATAAGGGATCAGGTAAAACGTGTGGATGCAATTAGAACAGCAGAGAACTTAGTCCTCACCACAGATGGCAATACAAAGAAATTATATTATACATGCAGGCATTTTGTGGTGATACAGACACGGCGCCACACGCACACTGTGGAAAACCAAAAGGAAAAGGTACCAAGGCTCAGATAATGGGCAGTGGGGGTGGCGACACTGGTAATTGTCTTTAACTTTTAACAGCCTGTGGATCAGCAATACAAGAGTCAGCCTAAATTCCATATTTTGGAGAATACAAATTTTTGTAAAATTCAAAGAAAATTAAATTCCACTTGAATGTGAATTTGCTCATTTCTATTTCTAATTCATCATTATGTAAAACAATTTTCTAATAATTTTTGGCATTATGCCATAATGAAACCTGTGATTTAAAGTATTTAGAATTAATGAAATTAAAAAAAGGTAATAATTTGGTCTTTAACCCCTTAGTGACAGAGCCAGTTTGCAGCTTAATGACCAGGCCAATTTTTACAATTCTGGCCACTGTCCCTTTATGAGGTAATAACTCTGAAATGCTTCCATGGATCCTGGTGATTCTGACACAGTTTTCTTGTGACATATTGTAATTTATGTTAGTGTTAAAATTTCTTTGATATGTCTTGTGTTTATTTATGAAAAAAACAGAAATATGGCGAAAATTTTGAAAATTTTGCAATTTTAAAACTTTAAATTTTTATGCCCTTAAATCAGAGATGTGTCACACAAATTTCTTAATAAATAACATTTCCCACCTGTCTACTTTACATTAGCACAATTTTGGAAGCAAAATTTTTTTTGTTAGGAAGTTATAAGGGTTAAAAGTTGACCAGCGATTTCTCATTTTTACAACAAAATTTACAAAACCATTTTTTTTTAGGGACCACATCATATTTAAAGTCATTTTGAGGGGTGTACATGACAGAAAATACCCAAAAGTGAAACTGTTCTAAAAACTAGACCCCTCAAGGTGCTCAAAACCACATTCAATAAGTTTATTAACCCTTTACGTGCTTCACAGGAACAAAAGCACTGTGGAAGGAAAAAATTAACATTTAACTTTTTTTCAAAAAATTTACTTCAGAACCAATTTTTTTTATTTTCGCAAGTGTTAAAAGAGAAAATGAACACAAAATTTGTTGTGCAATTTCTCCTGAATACGCTGATACCCCATATGTGGGGGTAAACCACTTTTTCAGCGCACGGCAGAGCTCGCAAGGGAAGGAGCACCGTTTGACTTTTTCAACGCAGAATTGGCTGGAATTGAGATCGGATGCCATGTTGCATTTGGAGAGCCCCTGATGTTCCTAAACAGTGGAAACCCCCAACAAGTGACCCCATTTTGGAAACTTGACCCCTTAAGGAACTTATCTAGATGTGTGGTGAGCACTTTGAACCTTCAAGTGCTTCACAGAAGTTTATAACGTAGAGTAGTGAAAATTAAAAATATTTTTTTTCCTCAAAAATGATTTTTTAGCCCGCTATTTTTTATTTTCCTAAGGGTAACAGGAGAAATTGGACCACAAAAGTTTTTGTGCAATTTGTCCTGAGTACGCTGATACCCCATATGTGGGGAGAACCACTGTTTGGGTGCATGGGAGAGCTTGGAAGGGAAGGAGTGCCATTTTGGAATGCAGACTTTGAAGGAATGGTCTGCAGCCTGATGTTGCGTTTGTAGAGCCCCTGATGTGACTATACAGTATAAACTCCCCACAAGTGACCACATTTTGAAAACTAGACCCCCCATGGAGCTTATCTAGATGTGTGGTGAGCACTTTGAACCCCCAAGTGCTTCACAGAAGTCTATAAACTCAGAGCCGTGAAAATAAAAAATCTTTTTTTCCTCAAAAATGATTTATTAGCCTGCTATTTTTTATTTTCCTAAGGGTAACAGGAGAAATTGGACCACAAAAGTTTTTGTGCAATTTGTCCTGAGTACGCTGATACCACATATGTGGGAGGAACCACTGTTTGGGTGCATGGGAGAGCTTGGAAGGGAAGGAGTGCCATTTTGGAATGCAGACTTTGATGGAATGGTCTGCGGCGTCATGTTGCGTTTGCAGAGCCCCTGATGTGACTATATAGTATAAACTCCTTACAAGTGACCCCATTTTGAAAACTAGACCCCCCAAGGAGCTTATCTAGATGTGTGGAGAGCACTTTGAACCCCTAAGTGCTTCACAGAAGTCTATAAACGCAGAGCCGTGAAAATAAAAAATCTTTTTTTCCTCAAAAATAGATTTTTTAGCCCGCTATTTTTTATTTTCCTAAGGGTAACAGGAGAAATTGGACCATAAAAGTTTTTGTGCAATTTGTCCTGAGTACGCTGATACCCCATATGTGGGGGGAACCACTGTTTGGGTGCATGGCAGAGCTTGGAAGGGAAGGAGTGCCATTTTGGAATGCAGACTTTGATGGAATGGTCTGCGGGCATCATGTTGCGTTTGCAGAGCCCCTGATGCACTTAAACAGTGGAAACCCCCCACATGTGACCCCATTTTGGAAACTAGTCCCCCCAAGGAGCTTATCTAGATATGTGGTGAGCACTTTGAATCCCCGAGTGCTTCACAGTTTATAACACAGAGCCATGAAAATAAAAAGTCTTTTTTATTTCCACAAAAGTGATTTTTTAGCCCCCAATTTTTAAACCCCAAAGTTGGTAAATAGTGGAAACCCCTAAATTCTTGCTCCAACCCTAACCCCAACACACCCCTAACCCTAATCCCAACCCTAACCCTAATCCCAAGCCTAATCCCTAATCCTAACCCTAATCCTAATTCTAACCCTAATTCTAACCCTAATTCTAACCCTAGCCCTAACCGTAGCCCTAACCCTAACCCTAGCCTAACCCTAGCACTAACCCTAGCCCTAACCCTAGCACTAACCCTAGCCCTAACCCTAGCCCTAACCCTAGCCTAGCCCTAACCCTAGCCCTAACCCTAACCCTAATGGAAAAATGAAAAAAATATATTTTCTTTATTTCATTATGTTTGCCTAACTAAGCGGGAGATAAACGGAGGGGTTTATTATTTTTTTTATTTTGATCACTATGATAGTTTATCAAAGTGATCAAAATGAATGAATGGAATCTGCAGGCCGGAGCCTGCAGATTCCCGGCGGGCGCACTGCGCATGCGCCCACCATTTTCTTCCGGATCCAAGATGGCAGCACCCATTGGTGGACACCGACGGGACGCAGGACTCCCGGGAGGGGACCCTGGACCACGGAGAGGTAACGGGGGGGATCGTGGATCCTATTTCTCTCTCCTCTGATGTGTGATCACATCAGAGGACAGAGATATTAAATGCAAAATCGCTACTTTTTTTGCAGTCACCGTTATAGGGTTAATAATGGCGATCGCAAAAGAGGGGTCGGTAAAAACCAACCCGATTCATGTTCTCTGGGGTCTCGGCTACCCCCTGCAGCCGAGACCCCGGAGAAAATCCAACACTGGGGGGCGCTATTTACTTACTCCACAGCGCCGTGAATTCATGGTGCTGTGGTTTAAGTACCCTTAATTACCGCTGTTAAAAGGCGTATCGGCGGTCGTTAAGGGGTTAACCCCTTTAACCCCAAGGGTGGTTTGCATGTTAATGATCAGGCCAATATTTACAATTCTGACCACTGTCACTTTATGAGGTAATGACTCTGGAACACTTCCATGGATCCTGGTTATTCTGACATTGTTTTTTCATGACATATTGAACTTCATGATAGTGGTAAAATTTATTTTATATGACTTGTGTTTATTTGTGAAAAAAAATGGAAATTTGCCAAAAATTTGGAAAATTTTGCAATTTTCCAACTTTGATTTTTCATGCCCTTAAATCACAGAGATATGTCAGATAAAACAGTAAGTAACATTTCACACATGTTTAATTTACATCAGCACAATTTTGGAACCAAAATTTTTTTTGTTAGGAAGTTATAAGGGTTAAAAGTTAAACAGCGATTTCTCATTTTTATAGCACCATTTTTTTTTTCAGAGACCACATCACATTTGAAGTCACTTTAAAAAGTGACACCATTCTAAAAACTGCACCCCTCAAGGTGCTCAAAACCACATTCAATAAGTTTATTAATGCTTCAGGTACTTCACAGGACTTTTTGGAATGTTTAAATAAAAATGAACATTTAACTTTTTTTTCACAAAAAATTTATTCAGATGCAATTTTTTTTTATTTTCCCAAGGGTAACAGGAGAAATTGGACCACAAAAGTTGTTGTGCAATTTCTCCTGAGTACGCCGATACTCCATATATGCAGGTAAACCACTGTTTGGGCGCATGGCAGAGCTCGGAAGGGAAGGAGCGCTGTTTGACTTTTCAAAGCAAAATTGGCTGGAATTGAGATTGGACGCCATGTCGTGTTTGGAAAGCCCCTGATGTGCCTAAACAGTGGAAACCCCCCCACAAGTGAAATAATTTTGGAAACTAGACCCCCCCAATGAATTTATCTAGATGTGTGGTGAGCACTTTGAAATTCCAAGTGCTTCACAGAAGTTTTATAAAGTAGAGCCATAAAAATGAAAAATCATATTTTTTCCACAAAAATGATCTTTTCACCCCCAATTTTTACTTTCCTAAGGGTAACAGAAAAAATTTGATCCCAAGAGTTATTGTGAAATTTGTCCTGAGTACGCTGATACCCCATATGTGGGGGTAAACCACTGTTTGGGCACATGGCAGAGCCCTGAAGGTAAGGAGCGCAAGATTTTACTGTTACGGTTTGTAGGTGCCATGACCCACTGGGAGAGCCGATGAGATGTCAAAACAGCAGAACCCCCCATAAGTGACCCCATTTTATGAACTACACCTCTCAATGAATTAATCTAGGGGTGCAGTGATCATACTGACACTATGGGTGTGGCACAGAATTGAGGACAAAATAACTACATTTTTACCACCAAAATTTTGTTTTAATCATTAGATTTTACATTTTCACACAAGACCTGGGTAAAAATTTCAATAACGGAGACCTATTTGCCTATTCAAATGAATGGGTCTGTTCAAATGTCACTGTGTTTCCACAGACCGCGTGTCCGTGGGCAAAACATGCTGACATGTCCGTTTTTTAATATCAGCACGGGCCATAAAACGTCCTGCACATGTGCATATGCATAACACACATGGATGTCATCCATGTGACACGCATCGGCACCGGGTAATATCACATACTGTTAATTATTTTTTCATCGCTTTATTCTGAGAGCTATAACTTTTTTATTTTTCTGGTGATGGAGCTGTATGGGGGCTTGTTTTCGGCAGGACAAAATGACGTCTTCAGCGGTACCATGTTTATTTATATCCGTCTTTTTGATCGCGTGTTATTACGCTTTTTGTTCGGTAGTATGATGATGAAGCATTGTTTTTTGCATTTTTTTATGATGTTCACTAAAGGGGTTAACTAGTGGGACAGTTTTATAGGTCGGGTCGTTACAGACGCAGCGATACCAAATATGTGTACTTTTTTTGTTTAGATTTTTTTCATTCAAATATTTATTTATTGATAAAATAAATATTGATTTTTTTGTTTTTATTTTTTTTAAATATTTTTACAATTATTTATTTTTTTTTTACTTTATTGTAACTTTTACACTTTGTCCCACTATGGGAAAATAATTTTTTGCAGGCTGATTGCTTCTATAGCATGCAGATGAAACAGTATCTGCATGCTATAGAAGCTGTCAGCACTGCACTTACTGCACTGACACTGAGAGACTCCCTGATCATGCACTGCACATGACAGGAAATTTCTTAGCTCTGGTAACCCGGAGTCGTAACGCCGCGGGGTCTCCGATCCAAAGGCAGAGGCTCCCGGAATGCTGTGATCATGTTTAATTGCAGCATTTCGGGGGGTTAAAGTGCCAGGAGTGGCCCGTGACCACTCCTGGCACTTAGTGTTGAGCGTCAGCTGTGAGAATCAGCTGACACCTGGTCGTGATCGGCGGCATACCACCCATGTGCGCGGCCGATCGCTGAGACGTACTATTCCACCCATGGTAAAATTGGCCCAGGGCACATGGACGGAATAGTATGCCTGATGTCAGAAAGGGGTTAAAGAGAACCTTTAAACAGTTTTAGCACAATAAAACGGCCATTTCATGGAATAGTGACTGCAAAGCTGAGTAAAATTTATTTTTAAAATTGTAATTTCTTCTGAAGTCAAAAGATCTTACCAGAGATTTTTCTCTGGGGGAGGGCATGTACTTTTTCCATGGCATGATATTGACCAGTCATAAACAGGCAGCATAGTACTTGTGAAAAAAGAACACGCCCTCACAATAGATTAGAGTAGATTTCTCAGTGTGAGACCAGTAATAAAAGAGACTCAACTTTCTCTGATCTCACTGCAGAGCTGTGTGTGTTCACCAAGTGATGTGAGTAGAGGGGAGTGTGATTAGAGACACCTTTCAGCTTTCATTGAATGGCAATCAGTGTGGGGGTAGGGGCGGTACAGCAGATCTAAACTTTGTCTCATTACAAATATGTCTGCAGCTGTAGCTCTCCTCCCACAAAGCAGTCAGTTCAGCTACACTCCCCAACACCCACACTGTCTGCCATGATATGAAATCTCAAGTGTTCGAAATCTCTGTTATTCTCCCAGCACTTGTAATCACACACATTTCTGCAGTGAGACCAATCATTCATTTTCTATAACTGAATTTCTCTATATTCCCTTTTTTACTTTTTGATTATATCTCTCAGCGTACTTATTCTCACTTTTTATGCACTCTTTCACTCTCTTTGACCCTTCCAAACCCTCCCACATTTTCCAATCCTCTGTGGGTGTTTCTTCAGTTATTTTGGCACCCATTTTAGGCTACTTAAGTGCCTCTTGCTCCTGTGTACACTGTACAATTGTTTTTTACACTTGAGAAAGATGCCAGTCCAGCGTGGAAATGAGTTGTGAAACAAAAAAACCTTTTTTATATAGTGAATCAAGGATCATCATTTCATTTAGCGCAGCCTAAAACCGTGAAATGTCTTTTCCTCCAAACTGGTGAAAGGTCCTCCTTACATTCAGTACTGTCTTGCCTGGATTTGTCTACAGGCTATTTAACTTTTAGTTTACCTGAAGCTTTCTGTTTTGGTCTCATGCCTGTGATAACCAGCAGAAATATGAATCGCACAGTTCACTATTACAACCCCTCATTCCGACAACTTCAGTTAGGATTGAGGTAACCAACTGGGTCTAGATCTAAAGAGCCCCCACCTGGTTTGATGACTGATTCCCTTTATAATGCCAAGCAGGTGTGGAACCAGAACTGGATAATAAAAGAATTGAATTTCAATTTCTATATGCTACAAAAATAATGAAAGTCACTAGAAATCTACCAGGAAAGGCAGGATGATAAATGGAGCTGGGGCAGTCAGCAATAACAGGATAGCATGAATAGTATGAAGATATCATGGAATAAATGGGAGTCAGGTAATAGAGGTCAAGCATAACCGGTAATGGGTATCAAGGTACAGAAAACAGAAAAGATAGTAGTCAGATGAGTCTGAGGTCTGTTGTCAGGGGTTAAGCAGGAACAGAATTAGATATAATGGAGCATCTAAAGAGTCATCAACGAAGTTAGGTCACAACATCAAGTTTGCAAGTTGAGGTACGAGATCACAAGCAACAAAATAAGCCAATCCAAGTAGCTTCACCTTTAACTGGCGTTGAGTCTAGGATAGCACCACTTTAAATAATTTTCCCTCTCTTTCAGCTCAGCCACAACACTTTTTTGTGGCCACTTCAGAGCAGAGAAGGTTGGATAAGAGCTCCTTAAAGGGGTGGTACAAAAGTAAAACCTATTTTAATCCTAAATGCCTATTTATTTAATGTAATAATCTAATGAGTTTTCTAATACACATTAATTTAATACTCTAACTGCTTTATTTTTAATTTTTTTAACTATTGTACTTCTTCTGATGATGCTTCTTTTGAGATTTCTGCTGCATGCTGATATAGTCAAACAAAGCGGCATCAGGAGGCAAAGGCTGCGGTCATTGCGCAGTCCTGCCCCCTTACCTGAAACAAAGCGCCATTGGTGACTCCTATTTCAGGGTCTGGGCTAGTCCCCACACTATTGAGCATGTGTCCATTGTCAATTCCAACATGCCCAATAGATTCTGTCAGTAGATTCTGTCACTGTACAATATGCACAGTGACAGCGCACTCCCTCAATGACTCTGAGCAGAACTAATGAGCAGGCAAGAAAGCGCACTGTCAGTGCATTTTGTAAGATTACCTGGCATTTTGCAGGCAAAGCAGAGGTAAGCACTGTTCTTGCAAGCGATGTCTGCTAACTAAAGAGTTAAAGGGAATCTGTCACGAGGTTTTTGCTACCTAATCTGAGAGCAGCATAATGTAGAGACAGAGACACTTGTTCCAGAAATGTGTCATTTACTGCATACTGTAGTTTTGATAAAATTACTGTTTCATCAGTAGGTTATCACTAGAGGACTACGAAAGAACCGGCTGTCAGATAGTCCTCCATATTCATGAGCCCTGAATAACCCCACCCCCACCACTGATTGGCAGCTTTCTGTGAACACTGTACATGGGCAGAAAGCTGCCAATCATTGGTTTGGATGGGGTTATATAAAGGTCAGCATTTAGATATTTGCTAGATAAAACAGGAAACTTAACAAAACTACAGCAATCAGCCCAGTAAGTGACACATCCCTGGAATCAGGGTCTATTCCCCTATGTTATGCTGCTATCAGACAGGGTAACAAAAACCTGTTGACGGACTCAAATGTAATAAACTGAAAGTTTAAAACAGCGGACTTTGTATTTTGCAAACTTTTTATAGATTGCAGTGCTTCCTTTATGCATACAAAAAAAGTGAAATCTAAGAGAAAAACTTGTTTGCAAGTGGAGAAAGGTGCATATTTCTCTGATGACATAGATTATATACAGCAGTTTCTTATATTTGCTTTCACTGTAGATTTAAGCAATGTTGGCAGAAGCAATAGTGACCATTTAAAGTAGACCTTGAAGTTGGCCTTGAAGATACGCCCTGTTCTCTGGCAGCTGCTCAGTTTATCAGAAAAAAAGTAAAATATGTTCCTTTTCTTAAATGTTTCAGTTTATACTCTATAAAGGTCTATAACTTACAAAGCTCATTTCATGATGTCGCCCCCATCTCTGGGCACATTTTCCATAATTTACGAACAGGTTGGGACCTTTAGAAGATATTTTTATTTATCATATCATAGAAAATGACAGCATCACGCTACAGAATAAACTCTAATTTTTGAAGTTGGGCCAAGCAATCTGTTAGCACCGCTCCCCGTTTCGCCGCCCCTGCTGCCATACTCACCGCTCCTGCTTCTGCCCCGACTCTCTCCTCTGACGCGTCCTGCACGCGCGCCTCCGCTCCCCTCGCTTTCCGGCGGCCGGCGTCCCGACGCTCTCCTCCACTTCCCTCGGCAGCGCGCACTGTGCCTCTGCGCACGCGCCGGAGGGATAAGCCGCACGCCTCTGCCGGCAGCCACCTGTCTGGCGTGACCTGACCCGGACCGGCCTCCCGACCTATCAGAGGCCACCACCAGGTATTTCAGGCCGCCCTCCCTTAGTGGAGGCGCCTGACTATTGAGTTGCCTCTCGGTTGTCTAGGCCGCGCTCCCTGCTGCTAGTCCCTTGCAAGCTGCGCACTAGTTTACTCCTTGTGTCTTGTGCCTCCTGCTAGTCCCTGTGTCTTCCGCCTGTGTCCCCAGTGTTCCTCTGACTCTCCGGTCCGTGCCTCCTGCTAACCCCTGTGTCTCCTTCCCTTTTCAGTTCGCCTCTTCCTGGACCCCCGCCATCCTCCGTCCTTCTCCTTCTTCCTCAGCCTCTGGACCCTGGTCATCCTGGTTCCTCTCCGGACCTTCTTCTGTTCCTCATCATCTGTTCACCCTCCTGAGCCGACCCCTGGTCCTGGCTGCCGTGGCGCTAGAACTTCCCGAGTCTGTTCCCTAACGGTCCCTGTATAGGGGTCGGTCCACTTGGTGCGCTCGCTCGGGGAGGGCTCGGCCCACGGCCCAGTGGGTCCACTCTCGTCACCTGCGTCCACAGCGTAACAGTATAGTCAGGCCATGGACCCCGCCGGGGCTGCTGCCCAAAAGGAGTTGGTTTTCCTTAGGGAGAACCAGACCCGTATTATGTCTTTTATGAAGACCATGGATTCCCGCTTGTCGGCCTTGCAGGCCGCTGACCCTGGTAACGCCTCCCAACTGGCCAGCCTCCAGCAGGAGCTGGTTCAACAATGGGACACCCAATCCCATATTCTTTCGTACATGGCTTCGGTCGACGATCGGCTGCTTTCCCTTCAATCGGCCGCCGGACGCGATTCGTCCCGCAGTTCTGATCCCGGACCCTCTCCGCCTCCCAGGCTTGGTAGACCGCCTCGGTATGGCGGCGACCCCAAGTTGTGCAGAGGCTTCTTGAATCAGTGCAGGTTGCACTTCGAACTCCTGCCCCAACAGTACCCCACCGATCGGGCCAAGGTTGCCTTCATTGTCTCCCATTTGGAGGGAGAGGCACTCTCCTGGGTAAATCCCCTGTGGGAGCGGGACGATCCCGTGGTCTCCAGTCTCCAGACCTTCACTGACACTTTCCGTAGGGTCTTTGACGAGCCCGGACGGTTGGCTTCCGCCACGGAGTCTCTTTTTTGCCTCACCCAGGGCACTCTTACGGTCGGACAATATGCCATCCGGTTCCGTACCTTGGCCTCTGAGGTGGGGTGGAATAACGAGGCTTTGGTTGGGGCCTTCTGGCGTGGTCTCTCTGGCAAAATTAAAGATGAGCTGGCAGGGCGAGACACCCCAACCTCCTTGGAGGATTTAATTTCGTTGGCCACACGCATCGACCTTCGGTTCCAGGAACGTGCTAGGGAGACTGCTAGGGATAGGAGACCGCTTAGACCATCTGCTTCTTTTCACAGGCCGTCCAGCCCACGTCCGCCTGGGGCATCCTCCAGTCCGGCGCCTGAGCCAATGCAGGTGGATCGGGTCAAGTTGGCAGAACAGCGCCGTAAGGAGAGACTGATGGAGGGTCTGTGCCTGTATTGCGGCAGCGCGTCTCACTTCCTACGCTCCTGTCCTGAGAGACCGGGAAACTCCTCCACCTAGGGCAGGTAAGAGAGGCCGATCTAGGTGTGTCTCACTCCTCTCACCCCCTTACCCTTTCAGTTCAGTTGGTTTTTGGTCAGAGACGTGGTTCGGAGGTGGCCTATGTGGACTCGGGCGCGGCAGGGAACTTCATTAGGTTGAAGGAGGTGAAGAAGTATCAGATTCCCGTGATCTCCCTGAAGACTCCATGTGTCATCGCCTCAGTAGATGGTAGACCCCTACGAGAATCTGTGTTCCTGGTAACAGAGGAGGTGTGTCTGCAAATTGGGGCCTTGCACCAGGAGCGGATCGCTTTCTACGTCCTTCCCAACCTTTCCCATGCTGTGCTGCTAGGTCTTCCGTGGCTTAGGACACATGAACCTGTCTTGGATTGGCGTTCCGGTGAGGTCCTCCGCTGGGGGCATCCCTGCCAAGAGAAGTGTCTGGGGTCTGTCCGCCCGGCCAACCCCCCACCAGCCTCCTCGGGTCCCGAGGCTCTACCAGCCGCATACTGGGCATTCTCTGACGTATTTGATAAGAAGGAGGCAGAGGTTCTTCCCCCGCATCGCCCGTATGACTGCCCTATTGATCTGCGACCCAGGACCACTCCGCCCCGAGGGCGAATTTATCCCTTGTCCCCTGCAGAGACTACGGCCATGTCCGAGTATATTCGTGAGAATTTAGCTCGAGGGTTCATACGGAAATCTTCCTCCCCGGCCGGAGCCGGGTTTTTCTTTGTAAAGAAGAAAGACGGTTCTCTCCGTCCTAGTATTGATTTCCGGGGCCTGAACGACATTACTGTGAAGAACAAGTATCCGTTGCCTCTCATTCCTGAACTCTTTGACCGATTGCGGGGAGCCCGCATCTTCTCGAAGTTGGATCTACGCGGGGCTTACAACCTCATCCGCATTCGCCCTGGTGACGAATGGAAGACCGCCTTTAACACCCGGGACGGGCATTACGAATACCTGGTTATGCCCTTCGGTCTCTGCAACGCTCCCGCGGTCTTTCAGGAGTTTGTCAATGATATCTTCCGAGACTTGTTATACTCCTGCGTGGTGGTGTATCTGGACGACATCCTTATTTTTTCCCCGGATCTGGCGTCCCATAGGAGGAGTGTTCGTCTGGTCTTACAACGTCTGCGGGAGAATCGCCTCTACGCGAAGCTTGAGAAGTGTCTCTTTGAGCAGTCTTCCTTGCCTTTCTTGGGCTACATCGTTTCAGATTCTGGGCTGGAGATGGATCCTGAGAAACTGTTGGCTATTCTTCGATGGCCTCGCCCTGTGGGGGTCAAGGCGATTCAAAGGTTCCTCGGCTTCGCCAACTATTACCGTCAATTTGTGCCACATTTTTCGTCCATCATCAAACCCATCTCCAGTCTCACTCGCAAGAGCGTCAACTCCTCGTCCTGGCCTCCGGAGGCTGAAGAGGCCTTTTCCTGCCTGAAACAAGCCTTCGCGACTGCACCTGTTCTACACCGACCCGAGGCTAATAAGCCATTCATCCTGGAGGTAGACGCCTCTTCCACCGGAGCAGGTGCAGTGCTCTCACAGAGGTCCCCGTCCGGCCGACTGATTACCTGCGGGTTCTTTTCAAAGGCCTTCTCGCCGGCTGAGTGTAACTACGCCATCGGGGATCGCGAGCTGTTGGCCATAAAGTTGGAGCTGGAGGAGTGGCGTTACCTTCTTGAAGGGTCGGTCCATCCGTTTACCATCTTTGCCGACCACAAGAACCTTGCATATCTCCAGTCAGCCCAGAGACTTAACCCTCGGCAGGCCAGATGGTCCCTCTTCTTTGGTCGGTTCGATTTTGAATTGCGTTTCCGTCCCGGGCCAAAGAACATCAAGGCGGACGCATTGTCCCGGTCTCTGCAGTCCCCTGATCTGATGGAGGAACCAACTCACATTATCGATCCCGCTAAGATCATCACTGTGGCCCCGGTGAGACTGATTACTCCTCCCCCCGGCAAGACCTACGTCCCTGACTCTGAAAGAAAAAAGGTACTGCATTGGGGACATTCCTCTAAAATTTCCGGACATGTCGGAGTCAAGAAGACATTTGAGCTCATCGCTCGTTTTTACTGGTGGCCCTCACTCCGCCAGGATGTGACAGACTTCACGGCCTCCTGTCCCTCTTGCGCCAAGGTCAAGATTCCTAGGTGACCACCCGCCGGCCTTCTGCTTCCTCTCCCGATTCCTTCGGTTCCATGGCAACATATAGGTTTGGATTTCATCACGGATCTGCCTAAATCTTCCGGATCTACGACTATCCTGGTAGCGGTCGACCGCTTCTCCAAGATGGCCCATTTTGTTCCTCTACCTGCGCTGCCCTCCGCTCCAGAGTTGGCGAAGATTTTTATCCAGCACATCTTCCGCCTCCACGGCTTTCCACAGCATATTGTTTCCGATTGAGGTGTACAGTTCACCTCTCGGTTTTGGAGGGCCTTGTGTAAACTTCTAGAGATAAGACTGGACTTTTCATCCGCGTACCATCCCCAGTCCAATGGTCAGGTTGAACGCGTTAATCAGGTACTGGCGTCCTACTTACGGCAGTTCTCTAACGCTCATCAGGATAACTGGGTCCATCTACTTCCCTGGGCAGAATTCTCCTACAATAACCATCCCAGCGAGTCATCAGCCAAGTCTCCATTTTTCGTGGTCTTTGGCATGCACCCTGGTATCCCTCTACCTTTGTCCGGTTCCTCCGGTGTGCCTGCAGCCGATTCCCTGACCCAAGAGTTCTCTAGGATCTGGTCCGAAACTAAGGAGGCCCTCCGGAGGTCTGGGGAGCGCATGAAGAGGCACGCTGACAAAAGACGCTTGGATGCTCCAACCTACCTCCCAGGTCAACAAGTTTGGTTGTCGGCCAAGTACATTAGGCTAAAGCTCCCTTCCTACAAGCTGGGACCGCGCTACATTGGGCCTTTCAAGATTCTCAAACGTCTTAAAAACGTATCTTACAAACTGGAGTTGCCTGCGTCGCTTCGGGTTCCCAACTCCTTCCACGTCTCTCTCCTTAAACCGGTTGTCCTGAATCGGTTTCACCCGGCCCCGAACCTTTCTCCTCTTCCTGTCACGTCTGATGACGTCTTCGAGGTAAAAGACATTCTGGCCTCGAAAAAAGTTAGAGGTAAAACCTTTTTTTTGGTCGACTGGAAAGGTTTTGGTCCCGAGGAGAGATCTTGGGAGCCGCAGGAGAATATCAATGCCCCACGCATTCTTAAGAGGTTTTTAGCCAGACGCAGTGGAGGGGAGTGTAAGAGAGGGGGTACTGTTAGCACCGCTCCCCGTTTCGCCGCCCCCGCTGCCATACTCACCGCTCCTGCTTCTGCCCCGACTCTCTCCTCTGACGCGTCCTGCACGCGCGCCTCCGCTCCCCTCGCTTCCCGGCGGCCGGCGTCCCGATGCTCTCCTCCACTTCCCTCGGCCGCGCGCACTGTGCCTCTGCACACGCGCCGGAGGGATAAGCCGCACGCCTCTGCCGGCAGCCACCTGTCTGGCGTGACCTGACCCGGACCGGCCTCCCGACCTATCAGAGGCCACCACCAGGTATTTCAGGCCGCCCTCCCTTAGTGGAGGCGCCTGACTATTGAGTTGCCTCTCGGTTGTCTAGGCCGCGCTCCCTGCTGCTAGTCCCTTGCAAGCTGCGCACTAGTTTACTCCTTGTGTCTTGTGCCTCCTGCTAGTCCCTGTGTCTTCCGCCTGTGTCCCCAGTGTTCCTCTGACTCTCCGGTCCGTGCCTCCTTCCCTTTTCAGTTCGCCTCTTCCTGGACCCCCGCCATCCTCCGTCCTTCTCCTTCTTCCTCAGCCTCTGGACCCTGGTCATCCTGGTTCCTCTCCGGACCTTCCTCTGTTCCTCATCATCTGTTCACCCTCCTGAGCCGACCCCTGGTCCTGGCTGCCGTGGCGCTAGAACTTCCCGAGTCTGTTCCCTAACGGTCCCTGTATAGGGGTCGGTCCACTTGATGCGCTCGCTCGGGGAGGGCTCGGCGCCACGGCCCAGTGGGTCCACTCTCGTCACCTGCGTCCACAGCGTAACACAATCAGCTGATTGCAAGAGCTGTAGCATTAAAAATGGGGTTGTCAAGATGAGACAACCCACTTAATTTACAGCAGAAGGAATGATAAATAGGATGAGAAGGAACCTTTAAAAGTTCAAGCATATTATGAAAAAGTAGCTGTCCAGATTGGTATACCTCAATAAGATAATTGCATTTTAAATTACGCTTTTTAGTCATACGTTCTATTTCTAAATGCAATGCAAAAACAATTTTTTTCCACAGTGTTGGAAGAGCATTAACAAGAGAGTGCCAACATGATTACAGTGAGTGTATTGAAATAAAAAGAAACCAGGCACCACATAGGGACACAGCTTCTGCCAAATCAGCTCACAGATCTTTTGCACTAACAACAATTAAGAAGTGAAATGAAGCCAGAATAATCTGTCAATTGTTCCCAAAAAAAACTTTTTACATCAAAGACATAGTTTAAAAGGAATTTAAAATGCAAAACACAAAAATATCATATAATACATTTCCCTGTTATTTATCTAACATTAGTTGTAAAACACATGACTAGCAATTGCAACATCCATGAGAGATCACACATATTCCAGCTCGCTTATTACAGCAGTCTTTAGGTTCTTAAAGCGGTTGTCCAATACTTATAATTCAATTTAAAAATATCTTTCTTTTTGCCTTATCCATTTTTGTAATTTGATTTATCATAAAATTCCCTACTCTTCTTTCTATACAACAAATCCCTATATCTGCTTTTCTTTTTTACTTCCTGTAATGTTTCATTTGAAGGGAGTCTAAAACAGGATGTCACAGGAGGATGGCCCTGCAGTCACTTTCCCGCTGCTTCAATCATCCCTTCGACTCCCCCAAAACCAGACATCATTAGGGGCAGCACAGCTGTCACGTACCATAGCTTCAGTCACTGATGTTCCCTGATGGTGTCCTGTTTCATAATGGGTGATAGAGAAGTGACCAAAGCTTCAGTCCCCACCATACATTTCAGTCCTCGCCCCACAGGTTGTCTCCACCTTCAAACAAATGATCATCAGGGCCTGTGATAGAAGCAATGTGTGTGACAGCAGCTGCTCTTAAATGTCAATTTGTTTGAAGGTGTTGACGGAAGCTATGGGGTGGCTGTCATGATCCATGCTGGATCAGGACTGATAAAAAGCACAGGTAACCTTTTTTTTTCTTAAGCTGTGCTTAAGTTTGGTTTTTGCCCCCCGGTGGCCATTAAGATTATTGCACTGTGGTGTTGCTTCTTCTAAGTTTGCCCCCGGTGATGGTGAGCATCATTGCACTTTGGTTTCTTTAGTTAAGTGCACATGATTATAATGCAAGTGTGATTGCTCTGGCTCTGCTATAAAAGAGTCACAGGTGTTGCAATCAGTGTTGGTGATAGTGTTCATTTCAACCATCCTTGGTGGTGGAAGGAGCTGGAGAGCATTCCTTGCAGCTCTGTCTAAGCCCTGGTGTGGAAGGAGTCATAGGGGATTTCCTTGTAGCTCTGACAGAGCTTGGTGGCAGCGATTCAGGAGGAGAGCTGCATTCTGGACTCTGTTGCCAGGAGCAAGTGCAACAGAGTAAAGCTAAGTGGTGTTTCCCTGTTTGTGTTTTTCCTTAGTGTGTATTAGTACAGTGGTGGGGCCAGTGCCTGCGCCACCCAGCTCCCTAGCAAGGGATAGGTGTAGGGTGTGCTGCGGGCCGTGTCACACAAGACAGTATCACGTGCCGCGTCTTGTTGTTTTAGTTACCAGCCTGCGGGTCGTGTCAGACAGGACGGGTCATCGTCACAGTGGCGCTGCTGTCACACACATGGCTTCTTGTCCTTGATACCTGATAACATCTCATTTTAGGGAAGGAAGCAGTGGAATCAGCAGAAGAGACTGTGGAAACTGCAATGGAACATGCAGGCAGTAGACACAAAGTTTGGCAGGGGCTACTGAAGCTGTGGTCACGTTTCCATCACCCCTTGAGAAGAAACATGATAACTGGAAATGAAGGTAACAGAATCTTTGGTAAGTGATATCAGTGACAACATTCCCTGATGATATCCTGTTTCAGGGGGTGGAGTTAGAAGTTGCAGAGAAGATATGGAACAGCAGGATAGGTATTTGTAAAGGGCATTATGAGTATCAGACAACACCTTTAATTTTTTTTTTTACTTTTGATCTATTATTTTATTACCTATATGTAACCAATTTTTATAGATATGGTTATTGGTGTAAAAGTCAAAAACTTGTCAAAGAAAAAGCAATATGAAAGAAATGATAAAACAACATAGGTGACACTTCATCATACCGCACACTATATAAACAAAAATCCCCTAGTTGGAGAGTAAAATGTACTATCCAATGCCTTGGATGCACCTTTCTCCTTTTTTTTTACCAACCAACAAAAACAGATAAGAACAGGTATGGAAGCAACAACATTGTAAAAAAAAGTATTAAACATTTTTTTTCATTTAGCCAGGTCATAAAAGAATGAAATCTGTTTCTGTCATCATCATGAAGACACAGAATATGCTGCAATAGCATAGGGAGGTTAGTAAACCAATAGGCCACCACATAATAATCCTACTGTACACTACTGGAGAAAAACATACATTTTCGATTCTGGACCTTGAAGGATGAGAACATTACAATAGACAACCAAGGACTCTGTGTCACGGAGATATCACAACAGAGAGGGGCCAGAAGATCGCGGTGTCTGATTACACAAACTCCTGCACTGATTAGAACTGCTTCACTATTCTAATAGCAATGCAGGTTTTCCCTGCTCCGACATTACAAGGCTATTCAATGTGGGTGCTGTCCGTCTTCCTGGAGTGCCTCACTCCATAAATCTGATGCCATTCCTGTGTGTCGACAAACATATATTTCATTCATCTGCTGCATACATCGTGCAACTTCATTTCCATCTTTGCCAGTCTGTTAACGGAATATACACTCACTGGCCACTTTATTAGGTACACCATGCTAGTAAGGGGTTGGACCCCCTTTTGCCTTCAGAACTGCCTCAATTCTTCGTGGCAGAGATTCAACAAGGTGCTGGAAGCATTCCTCAGAGATTTTGGACCAAATTGACATGATGGCATCACACAGTTGGCGCAGATTTGTCGGCTGCACATCCCTGATGCGAATCTCCCGTTCCACCACATCCCAAAGATGCTCTATTGGATTGAGATCTGGTGACTGAGGAGGCCATTTGAGTACAGTAAACTCATTGTCATGTTCAAGAAACCAATCTGAGATGATTCGAGCTTTATGACATGGCGCATTATCCTGCTGAAAGTAGCCATCAGATGTTGGGTACATTGTGGTCATAAAGGGATGGACATGGTCAGCAACAATACTCAGGTAGGCTGTGGCGTTGCAACGATGCTCAATTGGTACCAAGGGGCCCAAAGAGTGCCAAGAAAAAATTCCCCACACCATGACACCACCACCACCAGCCTGAACCGTTGATACAAGGCAGGATGGATCCATGCTTTCATGTTGTTTACGCCAAATTCTGACCCTACCATCCGAATGTCGCAGCAGAAATCGAGACTCATCAGACCAGGCAACGTTTTTCCAATCTTCTACTGTCCAATTTCGATGAGCTTGTGCAAATTGTAGCCTCAGTTTCCTGTTCTTAGCTGAGAGGAGTGGTACCCAGTGTGGTCTTCTGCTGCTGTAGCCCATCTGCCTCAAAGTTCGACGCACTGTGCGTTCAGAGATGCTCTTCTGCCTACCTTGGTTGTAACGGGTGGCAATTTGAGTCACTGTTGCCTTTCTATCAGCTCGAACCAGTCTGCCCATTCTCCTCTGACCTCTGGCATCAACATGGCATTTCCGGCCACAGAACTGCCGCTCACTGGATTTTTTTTCTTTTTCGGACCATTCTCTGTAAACCCTAGAGATGGTTGTGCGTGAAAATCCCAGTAGATCAGCAGTTTCTGAAATTCTCAGACCAGCCCTTCTGGCACCAACAATCATGCCACGTTCAAAGGCACTCAAATCACCTTTCTTCCCCATACTGATGCTCGGTTTGAACTGCAGGAGATTGTCTTGACCATGTCTACATGCCTAAATGCACTGAGTTGCCGCCATGTGATTGGCTGATTAGAAATTAAGTCTTAACACACAGTTGGACAGGTGTACCTAATAAAGTGGCCAGTGAGTGTATTTCATTCATCTTACTGAGCTGGTCCCCGATGCTGTAAGTCATGCCACTAGTTCAAAGAGTTTTATGATCCATGTTCGCCTGCAAACTTGTATGCTTATGTCTACATTTATTGTCTTGTGCTGCCTTAATTTAGCTGATTGATTGTTCTGTTAACAATTCAAATTAGTGATAAATCTAAGAACAAACTTCCTAATCGGGCAATTCCTAAGAATTAAGAGAATTTGCTCAGACAACCGTCAATTTGAAGCACAGTCAAAAGAGCTGTCACGGATATAGTCGAAGAACCATCCACAAGGGATACATCAGAGCAAAAAACACACCAAGAGATACTTTATTGTTTCAAAACAGATTACAGACAACCAATATTGGGGACAATAGAAGTTCATAACCAACTACCACAATCAATGGGATGATTTCACATATATTCTTAAAAAACATTGGAACATCCTATTCAATTTTAAAAAGAATTTTTGAACCTTTTCCATCAGTTGTAGCAAGACGTTCACGAAATTTACGGGAACTTTTAGTCCACAGCCATTATGACCCAAATAGACATGACAATTCTAAAACTAATAATAATAACATTTTTTTCCCTTGAGGCCTTTGTAAGGCCTGTGCCAATTTGGTAAAAGCAAGTACGTTTAAAAAATCATGATGGCTCAAAAACGTATGATATTCGCAAAAATATAACTTGCTCAACAAAGGAAGTAATTTATTACGCGACATGTCCATGCAATAAAGTATATATCGTGCTAACCAGTTGTGAATTTAAAATACGGACTAGTGCACATTTTCTGGACATCGAGAAAGCTAAATTGGCTACCAATGAATCCACCCTGAAAACTCTGCCCCATCATTTTAAAAAATTCCAAAATTGTAAAGAACATCTATTAAAAATTAGGGGATTCAATGTGACAAGACAAGAATGTAAATGGATTTATAGATTGGGCACTTTAACTCCTCAGGGACTCAATGAAAATTCTGGCTTTGGAGAATTTTTGTAGTTTTGATGTTTTTGGTTTTTTATGATTGTAAGCTTGAGAGCAGGGCCCTCATTCCTCTTGGTATCTGTTATGATCTATGTGATTATTGTTATGCTGCAATGTCTATCGTTTGTACAAGTCCTCTCTGAAATGTAAAGTGCTGGGGAATATGTCGGCGCTATAGAAATAAAATGTATTATTATGTTTTGCATATTTTGTATTTGATTTGATATACAGTATTTCCTTTACAATTTACCATCATTGCTTAATGATCTCTTGGTCAATTCAGGCATTGGGTGATTTTTAATTTTCATTTTTTAACAGTTGCACTTACCTCTTATTTTTGCTCTCCTTTTTTTTCCTCTGAGTTTATGGCGGTGGATTTGGGTTCCTCCTGGTGCATGACTGTGATGACAATGGCTGATGTGGAATGTTCTTTCGGCCAAGCACACCACTATCCTTGGACTTGCAGGGAAGAAATATTATCTGTTATGGATTGGTTTAACTCTTGGCTCTCGTGGATATTTATTTGTTGTGGTTGACTCATTGATCAAATACATCTATCTGGACTTTAGATTCCTTTGTCCCATTGAATGATGGACATTTTTACATTAATTATCACATATACTTAAGTATAATTCGACCCAAGTATAAGTTGAGGCACCTAATTTTGCCACGAAAAACTGGGTAAACTTATTGACTCAAGTATAAGCTGGGTATGCATTGACCCCTGGCTCCTCCGTCCCTGTACTTGTATGAATGGCTCCCCCTCCCGTCCTTGTATGCATGGCTAATTTTCCCCTACCCTTGCATGCATGGCTCCTTATCTCCTATCCTTGCTTGCATGGTTCCTATAAAAAAAAATCCTACTTACCTTGCCTGCGCGCCCTTGCTGCATCTTGTTATGGTGCCAGCAGATCTTGCTGAGCAATCATATGGCCCCACTCATTAAGGTAATGAATATTCACTCCATGCCTATGGGAGTGGAGAGGCGTGAATATTCATTCCTTTAATGAGTGGGGCCACGTGATCACTTGACCGGAAATGCTGCTCGCACCGGAACTAATGAGATACAGCGATGGCGCATAAGAAGGTAAGTAGGATGTGTGCTGGAAGCCGGGCGAATGTGGCTGTCACTGTGCGCTATTACAGAGAAATTAATATTAATTTCTCTTTAGCAGTGGCACAGGCTTAAGCCACAGCCACTGGCTCCTGCCTCTGTGCCCCCTCCCCCGCCAGCTTTCTGGAACAATTGACTCATGTATAAGCCGGGTGGGCATTTTCAGCACAAAAAAAATGAAAAAATTGGGTTACAAAAGAGTATACACAGTAATGTTTTGTTTTTAATAGCTACCCTGATAACTATAAACTATTTTTATCTCTATCCTCCTCCTTTGGCCTTTCACAGCTTACTAACTCTCCTACCCATGAAGACAGAAATACACTGATCTTCTCCCAGCTCTGCTCAATGTATGATTTTACTAACTCCCCTCTCTCGTTCTCTGACCATAACATTTCTTCCATTCTCTGTAACTCCCACTTTCCACACTTATTGAAGGAAGTGAAGGAGGACAACAACAGCCATTTTGCGCCCATCCCAGCATTTCTGCAGGTCCAAGGGATATCTGTACAGCTAACTAGAAAGCAAAGCAGATCCAACCAGTGCAGGTGCACGTGTAGCCAAATGCCACGATCTTCTGACCCCTCTTTGTTGTGGTATTGCTGTGACACATTTACTGAGACCTGTAATTTTTTCAATTTTTGATGGATCTGTGTAAGGGCTTGTTTTTGCAAGCTGAGCAAACCTTTTTATTTTTATTTATTTTTATTGTTATTTGTTATTTTTTATAATTTTTGAACTGGGAAAAGCAAAATGATTTTTACTTTGATATTTTTTCATATTTCTACAATTTCTTTTTTCTCTACATAGAGCTTAGAAAGATGCAGCTAGTAAGTTTTTCATCACATGATGCCATAGATCTAATGCAAAATTGAAGAATGAACTGGGTAGAAAGGCGAAATTAGCTATTTTAAGTACACAGTGCTGTATAATATGATGATTACAATATATTAGGAGGATAAAAACTTTGATGGGAGTGCTTCTTTGATACTTTATGCCGCCCACTACGTACAGTAACACATAGGGGATGTCGAGGCTAAACCATTTAGAAAATTTAATTAAACCCCATTTCAGCTTTTAGTTCAAAATACCTGCAAACAATAAAAAACAAAAGTGTATTCATCCTTTAGTGCAGCTCGTGGTCTAATGTTCTTTATAGTCATAACTAATATGGTTATTTCTATTTGCAGGAAAGACTTCAATAGGAAATTATAGAAGGCAAACTATTCATTGTTACTCTATTTTTTAGAAACATCAACGCAATCACTTGCAAGCAGCCCAGATTCCATTTCCGTTTTCCATTCAACTAGCAATGTTTGTCACCAATTCTGTTTAATTGCCACTGACGTCTGTACCATTGAATTGTACACAAAAGAAATGGGCTCAAAAATGGGCTTTTCTTGTCACTCAGACTAGTTGGTTCCATTTTTTATTCCCATTTGTTGACTTGGCTGAGCAGTTGATAAGGAGTTTATCACAACATGACAGTTGCGTAAACATCTCATTTATTGTTTGATTTTCATATAGAAAATGAATAAAAACAGCACGATATGAGAATTTGTTTTAGACCTGTAAAACAAGTGCCATTAAGGGTGTAATGTAGGAATGTTATTAATTTTGTGAAGAATATTTTTCATAATTTGAAGATTACCTTAATGTGTGATGCAGTTTACGCTGCATAACCAATTGCTTTTCGTGGATTATGAAAGTATAAAACAAAATCAATTCTGATGATCGGACAGTTCTTGCTGCAAATTTTTCTGTTTTCATAGCTTCATAGTGTCAGGTAGGTTTTAAAGTGAACCAGCTGACACATGTTGTTCAATCCATGAGCATGTATCGGACAATGGCTGTATGATCTCTCCCAGGTATGTTTTACTTTGAAGCACTGCAGGGTTTTAGACAAAAACATAAGCCGCCGGGGACTGGGCCATTTGGGAGACTGGTTGGACAGGTCGTTCGAGGTGACTTCGTGCCGCCAGCTGCCCTATGGTGATAGGTCTCTGTCATCTAAGTCCATCAAGTTCAACTTACAATCTAAGATGATACACACAATATTTCATCAGGTAGGCGAAGACACCAAGCTTTCCAAGGGGAAGATCTTTTTTATTAGTTTCCTGAGCCCTTTTTCCATGTTTGTTTTCAAATAATTTTATTGTTTTTTTAGAAATAAACAGGGTAGGGAAAGGAAGGTAGGAAGGGAGGGAAGGGTGTGGGGAATAAACAACCTTGTACAGGTACGGAAAAAAAATTTAAAAACTAGAGAACCCACAAATAGGCATAGAATAACATATATCGAATAACAACATAAAAGAAAAAAAAAAATCGACAATCCTTATTATGGGGTAACATTCTTGGAAGGAGATACAGCATCCCAGTACTAAAGTGACCACGATGAGACAGATGCTAATTGACCTATATTAGGGGAAAAATTCCTTCCCAACTCAAGAATATGGAGGTCAGACTAGCTTTCTAAATCAATGACCGTTCTCCAAAATCTAGTACCTATAAACTGTAATATAGTTATCAAGAAAAGCATCCAGGCCCTCCTTACACATTTCTAGCGAATCAACCAATACAACATGTTGCGGCAGAGAGTGATGTCATTGCTCTTACAGTAAAGAATCTGTGTCTGTAATTGTGATCAAGAGTCAGTGATAAGCGGTCATAAAGGAGCGCTTAGGAAGCAACCCAGGGGCAGACAAGGATGTGAGGTCTCCACCGTAGCTCCAGCCGAAAACCTCCAATGGAAGATAGGAGCAATGAGAAAATGGAAAACGGTCTTAGGAGCGCAGGAAAGAGACTCAGACAAGAGATGGGTTTAAACCACAACGCGTTTCGACGGAGGATCTTTCTTCATCAGGTGGAAGTTTCCTCCGTCGAAACGCGTTGTGGTTTAAACCCATCTCTAGTCTGAGTCTCTTTCCTGCGCTCCTAAGACCGTTTTCCATTTTCTCATTGTAATTGTGATCAATCTTTCTTTCCTCTAGACATAGAGGATACCCACTTGTCACCATTGCAGATCAACAGATAATTAAAAAGATCTCTGTACTGTCCCCTCATATACTTATACATTGTAATAGGATCACTCCTCAGACTTCACCTTTCCAAACTGAATAATCCCAAATTTGACTTGATTCACCCACTCCCACCTTAGTCGTTCTCTGTACTAGCTCTAGTTCAGCTTTGTCCTTCTTATACACTGGAGAACAAAATCATACTGTGACGACTCCTGGAGTGGACCCTCTGGGTCGTGGCACCAACCCACCTAGGGTGAGTTGACCTAGTGAGGACCACCCCCTATGCAGGGAGTGTAGGGGCAGGCCCAAGGAGGTAAGGTGCCACGACTGCTGGAACCAGGTGGCCGGCTCACAGGACACACGAATGAGTGTATCTGCAGGATGCAACAGAGAGTGTGCAGGAAGCAGGAGTGTGCAAAGCGTGGACACAGGGGCATGCAGGGTATAGAACAGTACAAGGCAAGTTTACAGAAGCACGGAGGGTACAAAACAATACAGGGCATATACATGGGCGTGAGCTGAATACTGGATAGTGCAAGGCGAGTACACGGCACTCACAGACAAGCACGCCCGGGTGCGAGCAAAGCAGGGTGCGTGTAAAAGAACACGCCTGAGTACTGAGTTAGACAGAGCGCGCGTTGGGAAGCACGCCTGAGTGCAGGGTTAGACAGAGTGTGTGCAGAGAAACATGCCTGAGTTCAAGGCTAGTCAGATGGTGTGCTAAGAAGCACGACAAGGCAGAGTAGAGGTACAGAGCACAAGGCAGAGGACCCGAATACAGTGCGCAGCCAGGCAAGGACAAAGCAGACCAAGCAAGGAAGCACAACAATAATCAGGCACCTCCCATAGGAAGAGGTAGCCTGATATAGGGCAAGTGCACAGGGACTTCCGGGTCAGGTCCTCCAGGACCATAGAGAGAGCTAGAGCTGAGAACAGTGCGCATGCGCACTAGTAGCGTCCTGTAGCCATGGGACTAGATGCGAGAGGTGCGCGTGCGCACCCAATGGGAACCCCGTAGCGGCCGCGGCACCGGAAGTGGTGACGTCGAGAGCAGGGTGCCGTCCCCCAGTGAGGGCAGCATGACACATACCCAGTATTCTAAGTGTGGCCTCACTAGTGACTTGTAGAGAGGTAAAACTATGTTCTTTTTCTGAGGATCTATGCCTCTTTTAATGCATTACAATTTAATTTTTTCCTCCCCTTCTTCCAAGAGCCATAACTTTTTAATATTTCTACCCACATAACCTTATGAGGGCTTGTTTTTTGCCAGATGAATTGCACTTTTGAATGACTTTAAAATGGGGGGAAAAAATCCAAGTGCAGTGAAATTGTGAAAAAAATGCAATTCTGACATAGTTTTTTGTGAAATTTTTTTACAACATATATTGTTTGGTAAAACTTGCCTGATAATATGATTTTCTCTATCAGTGTGATTACAGTGATATCAAACTTGTCCAGTTTTTTAAATATTTTAGTAGCAAAAAAAACCCTGAAATTTGTAGAACAAAATGTTTTGATTGTGTTGCCATTTTCCTGGATCCGTAACCTCTTCTTTTTTTCTGTTTATAGAGTTGTGTGAGGGCTTATCTTTGCAGTGTGCGATTATGGTTTTATTCATACCTATTTGAGATAGATACAAAGGAATTTTGTAGACATCATCTGCGCTGCTGAACAAATAGAAATCTGGATGTATTGATGAAAAGTAATGGTGGTTTAATTCAACGCGTTTTGAAGTCTAAAAATGACTTCTTCCTCAGGAAATACAGATTGAATCACGAAGGATCCAGGACATTTTCAGAGGGCAGGAATGCAAGAAATTGTAGTAGGGTTCAGTTTCTCTGCTGTGTAGCATTCCTGCTACCAATTGTACTTCTGGCAAATGATTCTTTGGACCCCAGGTGTCCAAGATATACAGATATTAGATCCGTGATCACTTCCAGCGAGCAGGCAACATGAATCCTGTGAGAACACTTACTTCTTACAACAGTGTCCTTGATTCCATGCAGTTGCTGAACTCCTGAGTAATAAGCTCTCTTCTGCTAGATATATAAAGCCTGAGCAGACTCACAGTTTGGCCGGGGTCACACTTGCGAGTGTGATGCGAGAAACTCTCGTGAGTCTCTCATATCAATACCCTGTGCTGCTGCCAGCAGTCGGGACTATAGTGTGCAGCTGGATAGAAATACATGCAGCGGAACACTCCGGTCCCGGTGGCAGCGCCAGGCACTGATGTGCAAGTTTCTCGCATCACACTCGCAAGTGTGACCCCAGCCTTTAACACAGACTCTAGAAGACTCGGTACTCCAGGGACTGGTACCCTGCCTTATGCAGCTGTCCTTGCAGAGAGCATGCTGAATCTCTTCACATGCAGAACCTCCATGATGCTACAGTAGTTCTTCTTCCTCAAACCTAAAACTACTCAAACTCCTCCATTTCTTTGCCTGGTACAGGCAAAAGTGTACAATCTGCCAGTAAGGGATCGGGTAAAATGTGTGCAATTATAACAGCAGAGAACTTAGCCTTCACCATAGCTGGCAATACAGATAAAAGTATATCACACATGCGGCGTGACAGGGGCACCACACCTGCTTATCACCTGAGAATTGTGGGGTTATTTTTAAAGAGACATAAGGTTTCACAGATAATATCCTTTTTGTTTAGTGCTAATTTTTATGGTCTTTTCTAAGACGGTGCTAAGTAACCTACAGACACATCCCCTGCGAATACTGAGAGAAGCCCATCCCTTTAATAATAAGCTTTATTTTTATAAAGCGCTAACATATTCCGCAGCGCTTTACAGTTTGCACACATTATCATCACTGTCCCCGATGGGGCTCACAATCTACATTCCCTATCAGTATGTGTTTGGTAAAGTCTCCCCATATTTTTAGAGCCCCGATGGGGCTCACAATCTACATTCCCTATCAGTATGTGTTTGGTAAAGTCTCCCCATATTTTTAGAGCCATATGGCAAATTAAACAGAAAGTAAAGAAATGGGAAAAAAATATGAGCAAAAAATGATCACTTTTGACTTGGTGACAAGCCCTTTTTCTTCTCAAAACAAAGAAAAAAATGTTAAGTACATTAAATTTTGTAAACCTAAATTTTCTAGTTCAAGATAATATCTATTGGAAAAGTAGCACTATATCTGGCCTTAATACAGTCTTTTACTTCTATAAAGAAAGGAAATAATCAATAATAAAAAAGTGCTTCATTTCAAGATACAAAATATTTTCTCTGCGAACAAAAGTATAATAAAAACATAATAAATAAATAGTCACAGAGTTCAGAGAATAATAACTTGGTTTATACAAGGTTTTTTTTACACAAAGTCAAAGCCAAAAGGTTTCCAGGAAAGCTTTTTGTTACATTTCTTATTGGGGGTTGTGACAAGCTGTTATCATTTATGTTTTGAGGTTTTAGAAATAAGAGTCACAGAGAAATCAATTCCTTTGCTCACAGTGTTAGGAAGTGTCCCCATTTAAGGCAAGCTCCACCTTCTCTCCTTCCTAGACAGTGTGATTAGCTAGAGTCTTTTCAGTAGAACTCCTACTTAACTTCAGGCAAATGACAAAAATTCTTAGATCCCACACTGTTCGGTATCAATTGTAAATCAAAGTTGTGGTGTTTGTAGAGCCATTGACATCAGAGTGTGCCAGCTGGAAAGAAAGCGACACCACCAAGATAAAGACATAGCAGCACTGCTGGTAAAAGCGAAATAATTGTGGATTGTTTTCTTCTAATTTACTCAAATCAAAGCAGAATTCTCACAAGGAAATACATTAGCTCCGTGGCTGGAATCATTAATTCCCACGATACGACTTTTCAGTCAGAGCGTTCATTTTATTTCCTTCACATAATTCATACTGAAATGTTGGCTGCTTATTTCCAGCATCTACTCAACAGAGAAAATGCAATCACAGCCGGTGTTTTTTTCTGAAGAGACTGCATTGTGTGCGTATCGAAGAGTGCAGTATTAACGTCATGTGGATTGTGGGCAGATTATTATCCCTTTGTTTAGCTGAGATTGAAACATTACCTGTTGGCTGCATGAAATAGGGTCATACTAGTTCATAGATGGACACATTGAGGTTCACCTTTGTATGTAATCAGCAGAGATGCTACAGTAATCATGTTTTAGCGTTTTGTTCTATCTGTGATAGAAGTGTAATCAACCGATTCGCACATCATAGCTTGGCAAGTTGTAGTCTTTATAGTCAGCTTCCATTGTTTAGCTGAAATATCTGATAAATAAAGCACGGCTCCAAACTTCTGTGCCAATTACTGCTCTATTTTAAGCAATGTATTGCAAATAAAAATGTTTTTAAAGGGGACCTGTCAACAGGATTTTGCTCAGTAAACTACAGGCACTGCCAGGATAGCACCGTTATACTGATTAAAATGATACCTTGGTTGATGAAATCAGTCTTGTGGTTGTTGTTTAATCTTTATTTGTAGTTTTCTGTTAATGAGATTCTGGTGTTTTGGGTCGGGCCTGTGGCCAAGACTTTATGTGGTGCTCTGCTTGCATATTCATCTATATGGGCTTATGACAGGTCACTAATCCTTAAGTGACCTGCCTCCTATTTTACATAATGCATTTAATATTGTTGGTTTAGATTAAAAAAAAGTTTACATCCAGCAAAATGGGGCTGCAGTATATGATATACTCCTTGAGAAACGTACGTTGGTGTCACAGGAGCCACTGGGTACTGACTATTGGTAAACAGTAACACAACTTCTTTTACACTTCCTTGTTTTTCATACCTACTTTATAATGTCAATATTTATTATGTATTTTCACATAAATATATGTACCTGTTTATAAATTCCATAGGCTATATGTATGGAAGTTCCTATATTATTCCTATGTATGGTATGGTGACTGGTCATGTGGTTAATTTGCTGTATGTATCACAGAGATGGGTGGCCCTGGGATGGAAGCCTGGGCTTGTTTTGCTCGGCAGATCTACTGCTGAGGGTTTTGCTATACATTGGGAAGGCTTCTAGGTGACTTGGAGAGGTGGGTGGGTCCAGTCACCGACATACCCCACACAAGGGGGTGTGTCTTAACACTCAAGATTGAGTCTGTGTGTGTTTGTGTTGCCTAATCTAAGCCAGAGTGAGGAGGCCTGTGATAAACCTTGGGAGAGGACACCTCTAAGGATAAGAGGTATCCGGGAACCATGGGTTTTATGAAGCCAAAAGGTGGTCGGACGGCGCACAGGGAGCTGGATGTTACCAAGTACCTGAGATTCGGTTTATGCTGTGTATTAATAAACCAAATGGACTTGTTTTAACCCTGAGTGTCCCAGCCCATTCCTCGAAGAGCAGCCAAGTGAGTACTCCCCGTCCACTGATAGTGGAGACATGGTACATATGTTATTGAGTCACTATACCCATTACCAATACTTTGTGCTGTGGTTTCCTAATATATGCCATTGGTTTCCCTTCCCTCCTCATGTGTTTTTATTGCTTCTTATATTTTAACATTATAACCTAATAAAAATCATATATTTTCTCTTTCGGTTTATTAACATCTTTGAAGCAGGTAAATAGATTTTTAAAAACTGCTTGGTCTACTACAGATGACCACATTTTTTGTCCCAAAAATTGGCTATTGTCATACATACAGTTTGACCTTCTATGTGGGTGAAATTTAAAACCGCTTGGCCTGCTACATATGATCAACTTTTTTTTTAGTAATAATAATTTATTTCAATTGATCAAGGAATCTTGGTTTGCAGAGACCTAGCAATTAGAAAATGTGTAAGTAGTGATGAGCGAGTATACTCATTGCTCGGGTTTTCCCGAGCATGCTCGGGTGTCCTCCGAGTATTTTAGCGTGCTCGGAGATTTAGTTTTCTTCATCTTATCTGCATGATTTGCGACTTGTACACAGGCTGAATACATGTGGGAGCTCCCTAACAAACAGGCATTCCACACATGTATTCAAGCTGTCTAGCAGTCGCAAATCATGCAGATAAGATGACGAAAACGAAATCTCCGAGCACGCTAAAATACTCGGAGGACATTGCCTCAGCAAAGCAGCAACAGGCTCTGCTGAAGCTAATTTGTCTAGGAGACAAACCGCACACTGTGGCAAAGTTATTGAAAGGAATAACAAACCACACAGATCTGTGGCTCTCACCACTGAATCTACAACTAGGCATGGTTGTGGGTGATAATGGGCATAACCAGGTTGCAGCTGTGAAGCTTTGTAAGCTCACACACATATCATGATTAGCCCCTCCTCAACTTGGTAGTTCAGCGTATCTGAAAACCTACCAAAATTTGCCAGAGCTTTTGGTCAAGGTACACTGTGTCAGCGCCCATTTCCGCAAGTCAGCTACAGCTGCCACCATTCTGGCAGTACTGCAGCAGCACATGTAAATGCCAGCTCACTGACTGGTGTACGACATGATTACGCTTTGCAACTCCACACTGCACATGCCAGTAAGACTTTGTAAGCAGATGAGGCCAGTTGTTGAATGCTAGCTCCAACATGCCCTGGTATTCTGGTCAGTCTCTGCATATAACAGCTAACGAGTGAGCCCAGATGTCTGATATTTGTGTGGTTCTCCAAGACTTTGAGGACTCCACAAAGATCGTGAGCGGCGATTACGCTATAATCAGACCATTGATCCCACTTCTGTGCCTACTTAAACAGTCGCTGCTGACAATTAAACATGAAGCTCTGCATGCACACCAGCTGAAGATGGAAGAACACATGGGAAAGGGAGATACTACCCAGCCCATCCTCATCTCATGGACTCAGTGTGGATTGGGTACATTTGAGGAAGTGGAGGCTGAGGAGGAGGAACAGGAGCTGGTTGCAAGTGCAACAGAGGCTAGTACACACACAAGCTTTGTCCCATCTCTCCTAAGTGGATGGACTGAGGAGGGGAATGAGGAGGAGGAGAGGACAGAGGATGAAGATATGGAGATTTATAATCATGGTGGAGACAGGGAAGTGTTGGCTGTAGGGATCTTGGCACATATGGCTGACTTTATGTATCGCTGCCTTTCCCATAACCATCGCGTTATATTCATCTTGGCCAAAAATTAGTACTGGTGTGGTACTCGCAGGTATGCAGGATGCAGTGACGAGCCGGAGACAGAGCAAGGGTTAAACTTAACTTTTATATATGGATAAATAGCAAAGCTAACAACTGTTTTACACGCAGGGAAGCCAGACACAAATACATAAGTAAAACAATGCTAAACAGTACGGCGAGAGATGGTAACTATATGGCTACGATATGGTCGGCTATAGGTCCTTGGGCTAAATATGAATGGAAACGAAGTGTCACTTATCGATCTTTGATGTCCTGCAGAGTTGTTGTCCGGGAGATGTCTGGTCAGCGCCTCAGCCACCGGGTCCAGCCAAAGAAGAGTTGTCGCAGGCTTCGGGTGTTCCTACGCCCTGGTGCAAGGGAGAATGATACAGACCCCAGGCCGGATCCCCTCCTCTGGGGTTGCCTTGTTGGGAGGCGATGCAGAGGTGGCCATGGGTCTCAGCATACAGGCCGCAGCCATGATGTGGAGCGGGGCAGTGGCAGCCGCGGGTCTCGCTGTACAGGCCGCACCCATGGTATGGAGCAGGGCAGTGTCGGTCGCAGGTTTCGTCGTACAGGCCGCCGTATGGAGTGGGGCAGTTGCGGCCGCGGGTTCTGCTGGTTCTCCTCTTCATGCTGCTCAGCACCGTCCTCTCCCCTGGTCAGGTGAGCCCCATCTCTCCTGTCTTGAAAGCGCTGACTCACTCTAGCTCTGGGACGACACTTAGACTCCTCCCTCCTGTCTTTTATCTCCCATGTCTCTCCCCACCGAGTGTCCTTTGCTGGTCTCCACTGCTCGTTTTATAGTCACCCCGCCCCCCTCTTTGTCCCACCCCCACGTTTCCTGATCCGCTGTTGGTCCTGGCCTGCAATTATTTCTCCCTGGAACCCGGGTGACAGCCCCCCTAGTTCCAGCCCGGATACACAGCGGGCCCTTTTTCCAGGGCTCTCTCCCCTACACTGGGAAGAAGCTTTTTTGCGCAACCAAGGTGGAGAGGCGAGGGAGACACACACCAGGTACAGCACAGGGAGGGGTACACTATCAAATGCCTGGGACAATTTTATGACAATAACAATTGGTTTAAATACCAAAATATGGAAAAAAGACCAATAAAAAACCTAGAAAATCCCTGCAACAGGCCTGGTCCTGAACCTGCCTGGTTTGTGTAGGTTGGCACCCTATAAGAATGATTGGGGCCCCCTACTCAACGAGGACGATCCATCTCTTCCCTATTGCACCCTAACAATATACTGTAGGTGAAAAAACAATATAGTTAAAGAGAAGAAATGAAACAATACAATTATCCAGGCACCTATAAAGATCCCTTGCAGGTATTTGGTGGACAGAACAGATGTGGTTATACTAAATATCAAATATACCATCCATCACCATGATAAGCACTCTAACAGGTGCTATGACTAGGATATATGATTATCTTTACCCACTTAATGATTCTAGGCCAGGTATACATTTAACCGTCAGTACAGAGTAGGACATAAGCTCAATATAACAAAGAGTATGCTGTCACGGTTCATCAGAAGGCCCAAATATTTTGGTATCTAAATCAATTGTTATTCACTGGGTAGGTGTTTTTTAAATATTGGAATTATTAAAGATTAGTTTTTTAAGGGAATATATGTTCACAATTTCATGGCACCCTACTTGCATCCAGGCCCTGATGACCGAGTACTTTTGACAAGGAAGGAAACATTTTTAAAGATGATCAAACAATACCTGGCCAACAAATGTGATATACAACCAATTATTGTCCTTTGGCATAGGACACCGAGGCGGTACAATATGGTTTGTTTTTATTTGAGCACTATACACTATCACTGTGTGCACTTGTATTTGTCATTCATTGCAACATTTGTTGTTTTTAAAGGGCTAATTAAAAGCTATGTTTTAATATAATTTCTATCAATTTGCTACATATCTACCAATTTAACATTGGCTAATACACCCCTGCTTCATTGATTCTGGCCAACAAAACCAGCATATTCCCTAATTCCTCTGTGAGCTTCAACTATTGTATCTCAGGCTGGACACCTGGAATAAGCTGTACCTCTATGCCTTGGAGGTGTTGTGCCAACCAGTCCTCAGCTTCTTGCCTGAGCAGGTTTTTAGCACCATAAGGGGTGTCATAACAGACAGGCACTTTCATCTGTCTACAAAAAATGCAGTCAAGCTCACTCTGAATGAACACTAAAAATGAACAAAGCAAGGATTAACTTTTCCACACAGCCAGATGACAGCAGCACACAAAGTGTTTTTAAACTTCAATATTTGAATGAGGCCCTCCAGTTGTTGCCTTCAAGTATGTATGGATGACCCACCTTATATTTTTTTTCTGGCTTTGCACTATGATGAGAGCCTTTATGAGTGTAGAAATACCAGAACTACACTTTCTTAATCTCTTTATGAGGCCCTCCAGTTGATGTCTTCAGTAGTGTATGGCTGACCCTCCATATATTTTTTCTGGCTAATGAGTGTAGAAGTACCACAACTACAATTTCTTAATATCTTAATGAGGCCTTCCAGTTGGTGCCTTCAAGGGTCTATGGATGACCCTCCTTATAATTTTTTCTGCCATTGCACTGTGTGCAGTGCCTTTATGAGTGTAGAAGTACAACAGTTACACAAATTCCTGATATAACAGGCCGGGGAGGTCATGAGTACCACCCGCTGTGATCTTTGGAGCGAACAGCTGTCTGCTGCCTCCTATTGCCTGGACAATTACACAATTGGCCGATGATCAACGGAGAAGGCCGCAGCCTGTTCACACGTCAGAAAATTACCCATGAAAGTACTGCATATACACCTCCGGATTCCAACATGTGGAATATGTGTACACACTCCAGTACGATCACGGCTACCTCTGACTATTCGCCGCCACCACTAATCTGTTTCGATCGATTAGACATCGTTAAAATGGTAGCTAATGGCTTCGGGGCGTAAGTTACAGAACAGAAGGAACAGAACTATTAAATTTTATATTTAATCCAAAGGGAGGCAGTGTTTATGAAAAATTTACAAAAGATTTTACAAGGGGGACAAAGCAATACAGCATAAACTGTTATGTAAACTAAAAGGGATTAACAGAAGGACTTACTATACCAATCGCAGAGACGATTCAGTTTAGCAAAAGGAGAGCGCTTTAATTTGGCCATCAGGACGTGGTTCCTACATACATGAAAATGTAACTCTCTTGTACGAACACTGATCATAATTGGTATCCATCTTTTATCAGACTCTGAGTTCCACCCTCACATGGTCCCGATTGTGGGCCAAACTCGGCCCTTCATAATTTTAGTCAATCCCAATTTGTGTAATAACTCCGCATAAGATGACCGGAAAAGTTTGAGACCGATGTCATCGTTTCTATTGGGATCTTAGCTATGCTTAGAGACCAAAATAGCTTATCTGTTGGTGGTTATATGGCCCTTATGGATTTGTTGCCTTTTGGTGGAGGTTATGATTATGAGAAAATATGTGTATGATTGCCTAGTTATCCTGGCGCCGACAATATACGTCTCATTAATATCAGATGGATAGAAATTCCAATAATCCATATTTTCTCCCGAAGACGTGTTGTTTACTTTATAAATTATACTGGGTGTCAGAGATTCTTTGATCATCTTCTAATGTAGTAGTATTTTCCTGTCTCTCTGTTTGGGGGAAATACCCATCTTCTTCAATCACTTAGGCCGGTTTCACACTAGCGCATTTTCAGCGCGCGCACGGCCGGGGGTAGCTCCGCCCCCGATCCGGCTCTCTGCCCGGCGTGCCCGCCCCTTCCTTGTAGCGCCGCCTCCTAGCGGACAGCGGCGCCTGCGATCGGCGCACCCTATCTTTAGCATAGGGTGCGCCGATCGTGCGCAGGCTGTGCGCTAGTTGCGCTTTGACCTGCGCTGCGCACTTTTGACGGTGCGCCGTGCGCGCCAAAATCAAACTTTTCGGATTTTGGCGCGCACGGCGCACCGTCAAAAGTGCGCAGCGCAGGTCAAAGCGCAACTAGCGCACGGCCTGCGCACGATCGGCGCACCCTATGCTAAAGATAGGGTGCGCCGATCGCAGGCGCCGCTGTCCGCTAGGAGGCGGCGCTACAAGGAAGGGGCGGGCACGCCGGGCAGAGAGCCGGATCGGGGGCGGAGCTACCCCCGGCCGTGCGCGCGCTGAAAATGCGCTAGTGTGAAACCGGCCTTAGACATCAAGAGAACTCCTTGATTTTAATTAGTCTGCTTCACCTAGCGGTGTCACTGCCATTTTGCATAAAGACAGGTGTGATTGCTAGCTCACAGCTCCTAATGACAAATGGTTTATAAAAAAAAAATAAAGGAGGGGGACATGAGACATGAGGGACATAGAGGATTTTTAATATTTTCTATAACAGCCCTCAAGCAGGTGCCTTTACAGGTGTATACATGACCCTCCTTATATTTTTTCCTGTCTTTGCACTGTGTGCATAGCCTCTATGAGTGTAGAAGTACCACAGCCACACTTTCTTAATATTTGAATGAGGCATTTCAGTTGGTGCCTTCAAGGGTGTATGGATGACCCAGCTTGTAATTTTTGGCAGGCTTTGCACTGTGTGCAGAGCTTTTATGAGTATAGGAGTATCACAGCTACACTTTGTTCACAATATTCGAATGGGAATTTCAAGGGTGTGTGGATGACCCTGCTTCAAATTTTGGCAGGCTTTGCACTTAGTGCATAGTGTTTATGAAACTAGGAGTATGACTAAATAACAATTTGAACAGAACGTGTATGAGGCCCTCCTTTATGTCTAATGCAGGCTGTATCTGAGTCCCTCTTCCATCAAATTTTTGGCAGTTCTTGCTTCCTTCATAAATTACACTGAAATTTCCAAATTTTTTAAATAAAAATAAAAATTTTGGTCTACTGAAAAATGCTCAGATTTCCCATTGTCTCTCATTATACTCGTTATTCGAAACGACCATCTGAGCAGTAGGAATTACTGGGTTTGAGTAGCGAGCATTTGAGCATTTTAGTGCTTGCTCATCCCTAGTTTACACAATCAAAAAGTGTACAAAGATGTGTGCAGCAATAGTGTTATTCATGTATTCAATATTAATAGTGTGCAGTCACATTTTCTGTTTGCATTTATGTTTTACTATAGGTACGACATATGCATATTCATTTAATTCTATAGGAATTGCTGACCATTCTAGGATTTCTACATTGTGGATGGTGTAGCTGTATACATTTTGATCACATACCATACAAGGAGCGAAAAAGAAGGGGAAAGAGAATTACAGAAGCTATAAGTACACCTATACGTAGGTATCACAATTTTATTTGGACCAATATATTCATCCAATGATGAAGCTGCTCCACAGTAGCGATATGTGTGGGGCTTGCTTCCACTGACACCTTCATTAGTTATTTTGGTTCATGGATTCCATATTATGACATTCTGTATTTTAATTTATTTGGCATATGGGCTAGATATACAGTATAAAGTTATTTATTTTTATTTTTTTAATTTATACTTTTCTATGATTATATATGTGATTCAATTTGAAGCTGATTGCACCACATGATATTTACATATTATTATATAAGCTGCACATTGGTTTATACTGTTTATATTTCCTGGATATAAATGGTTTATCCTCTTATTTGGTGTTATCTTTTGTTACATATATATTTAACAATATTTATTTATGCCTCATTGGTGTTCTGGATTATCCTCTCAGGATTAATTTGATTTACAGCTCCGGCAAAAATTAAGAGACCCCCCCGCATCAAAACCCTTTCATGGGCAGCCCATTCTCCAGACCTGAACATCATTAAAAACCTCTGGAATATAGACAAGAGAATGATGGATAGTCACAAGCCATCAAACAAAGATGTGATGATACCACTGGTGTCACAGGCACAGCCTAGGGGGCGCTATCAGGGGGCAGGTGCACGAGCGCAGGGAATGAAGGAGCCAGGCACACAGTGCATAAGGACCTGAGCCTAATGTGCAGACAGAGTGGTACAGTATCCACCCACTCACATCAAACGTAAATGACACTAGCGCTAGTGTCATTTAAATTTGGTGTGCGTTGGTGGAAACTCTACCACTCTGTCTGCACGTTTGTGTTTCTACCTCTGCTTGAGTCTATACCCTTTGGCAGCAGCGCGGAGTGAATCCACTTTTTTTTCCCATTTTTGTATTACTGAATGGATTATGACATTATTATTATTATTATACACTTATATAGCGCCATTTATTCCATGGCGCTTTACAGGGAAAAGGGGAAATATAGACAAGTACAATAAACATGTGCAAGACAAGGGACACACGAGTACAGAAAGAGAGAGGACCCTGCCCGCGAGGGTTCACAGTCTACAGGGATGGGTGAGGATACACTAGGAGAGGGTAGAGCTGCTTGTGCGGTGGTTCAGTAGACCGAGGATCATTGCAGGCTGTAGGCTTGTCGGAACAGGTGGGTTTTCAGATTCTTCTTGGAGGCTTCCGTTGTTGGTGAGTCTGATGTGTTGCGGCAAAGAGTTCCAGAGTATGGGGGAAGCATGGGAGAAGTCTTGTATGCGGTTGTGGGAAGAAGAGATGAGGGGGGAGTAGAGAAGGAGATCTTGAGAGGATCGAAGGTTGCGTGCGGGAAGGTACTGGGAGACCATGTCACAGATGTATGGGGGAGACAGGTTGTGCATGGCTTTGTATGTCATGGTTAGGGTTTTAAATCCAAAGATAAAGCAAAAACACGTTTTTTAAAAATAATATATAAAGTAATGATGATAAATAAAAGAATATATATAATACTGTAAAATAAACCAAATAAAATGAATGATGGACAAAATATGGTTTTACACAACAATGAACATAAGCGTATAAAAGATACGATGTAATAAAAAACAAAATAATTGTTAAAAATATATATCTTTATTGAAGCAAAAAGTTTCTTTCATATATATATATATAAAAATTAATACAATAAATACCAAACTTAGCCACAAAGTGGCGCTGCAAATAGATATCAAGCACAAGTAAATAAGACTAGTAAATAACATGTGAAAGTGAAACTAATTCAAAAGCCATGATACTAAATTTGATTGGAAGTAAAAAAATGCTCAGTGCAAGTAAAAAAAAAAAGTGCAATTCACATGAAGAATGTGCAAACACGCAAATAGATAAATCTATACCTACAAAGTGCAATGTGCAGCAGCGCCAGAAATCCCAGGCATGTATAATGTAGCCTTCTTCCAGGGGAGTGTCTATAATGCTGATGTAGCCACTATTTATATATGAGTGTGTCCAATAGCTATGCAGGGCCAGATGACTCACAAGTGCACCTAATAATGAACAGCACATGCTGACACACAACATGACCTAAATGCCCCCATCCACCTGAGTATATAGAACAAAATGGCTCACAAGTGTGCTGGTATTGAACAGCGCATGTGGATACCCGCTGTATCCCCATCGCCCACCATCCATCAGAGCGTCACGGAGACACAGCGGTCACGTGACCCAAAGGCACGCCCACGTAACACGTGAGTGCGATCCAGGAAACAGACCACCGCATCACCAGGGAGACGCACCGAGGGATGTGCGAGAGGAGGAAGCAGGCCCGCATGCGCATACCGGATTATATGTAACTTAGGTCACAGACCAGCAAAAAAAAAATATATATATGTATAAAAAAATGCCAAATATGTGCCTAAATGAATAATATGAATAAAAGGTGATGAAAATTATTATAATGATGCAAATAAAAACTGTGCAATATAAAGTGAAACACAATTGTGCATATATAAACAAAAAATACAGTGCATGTAAGATATACATTGTGCCTACAATACATATATGGTTAAAATATAACAGGCAACATTTGTATATAAAGATATATACAGTAAACCACATATATACACATGATCACAAAAAAATACATTCAAAATACATTTAATCAAATATTTAGTTAATCATATGAATATAGGTTAAAGTGTAGTGCAGCAATACAATTATAATAAAAATATGGTAAACAGTGTACAATATCAATTATTAGTCACGTAGTACATAATAATATTATGTGTGAAAAAAAAAACTAATCAAATAAGTTAAATTGAAAAAATATGTCCAAAATAAATAGCCGGTCATGAAAGGATGGACACCGAAGATCAAATATCTTAAAAAGAAGAAAAAATATAGTTAATAAAAGCATATGGATAATGCTATTTTAATAATCATCATGCATAACATAACAAAAAATATCTATATATTACACAGGTCAACGAAAAAAATTTTTTTTTCTGGTGTCCAAAATATTTTAATGAATTTGGGGTATTTTTGGGGTGCTGATTCTGAATATGTCATCAGTTTTGCCAGATTGGCTCAAGTTTTTGAGATTTTTGGTATCTTATTTATAGCACTTGTTGGTAAATGCGACGCATCATCTCATTAATTTCTTTGGATTAGTACTTGAACTGAGCAGTTCTCAATATAGTTTTGTGTTAATTAGTGTTCTAAAAGTTTGTTCATAGCTTGATTTTTGCACTAACTTTATGTTGTTGTCTGTTTTCCAGTGAAAAGCATGAACTCATCATGAAGAAGTTGTCTTAACGATCCAGACTCATTCTGTTACATTTGTGGTGAATATACACTGCCAAAACATAGAAGAAACATAACACACTTCGTAAAAAAAGTGTATTTTGCCTATTTTGGGGTTATGCTTGGGGACCAAGACAAGTTTTGGGCACCACACATAGTGTGCAAAGCATGTATCGAATTATTACGAAAATGGAGCAAAGGACAAAGAAAAAGCTTCAAATTTGGTGTTCCAATGGTGTGGAGAGAGCCAAAAAATCATCATGATGACTGTTATTTCTGTGCAGTGCAAGTGCAAGGATTCAATAAGCATAAGAAACGAAAATGGGAGTAACATGGAATCTGCAAGAAGGCCTGTCCCTCATTGTGAAGATGTGCCTGTACCTGTGTTTACCATAAATTTATTTAAATTTAAGTTTATCAAAGAGGTTCTCAGGATCAGAGAAATGGGGCATAATTTAGGCTACTTTCACACTAGCGTTTTTTTGCGCTGCATTTGGAGCACACATGAAACGCATGTCAAAAGCGCATGCAAACGCTGGTAAACCCTGCGTTATTTTGCAGCATTATTGTGCGCATAACAAAAAATCGCAGCGTTTTATGCGTTTGTAAGCGTTTTTCATGCGTTTGCATTTTTTATGCGTAATTAACTGGAGAAAAAATCCTTGAAAAATTCTTGCAACACACTCCACCAATGGGACACCAGTGGGTGTGTCTATGGAAATTCTTTATATAGACCCAGTTTACACCTGAATTATTCACATTTGCTTGCATTTGACTTGAGAAACATGAATCTGCGCTGGAAGAGCTTTTACTTTGACTTGGATCTGGACATGAGGACAGCTCAGGCTTATGCCATTGCTTGCCATGAACAAAGGGAGAGAGAGAGGCAGCGAAGACGGCAGCAGCGACGTATGTGGATACATCCCATTATGGAACTCTGGGAGAGCCGTGGAGGACACCCTCTACAGCGAGCTACAGGCAAACCCGGAGAAATTTACGGATTATACCGGGATGACCCAAGAAACATTTCACTATTTGCTTGTTCGGGTAAAAGAAGTCATCCGGAGACAGGACACGCAGCTCCGGCGTGCGATTTCTCCTGAGGAACGGCTCCTGGTCACATTAAGGTACATAGTTTTGCTAAACCAATGTCTGCTAAATTTTCTTGCTTGTGACATGTACTCTTCCAAATCTGGCAGAATTACAGTTCTGCCATGTCGGTAACTACAAGCTGCATTAATTTTTGGATGCCATGTATTGAACCAAATGCTGCCAAATTTTTGTTTGTTTGTTTTAATGTAACGTGTGTAAAAAAAATTACATAAACACAAATATTAATTTTTGTTGTTTTCTTTCTGTCACAGATTCCTGGCTACTGGAGAGACCCTCTCCTCACTGCCCTTCCAGTACCGGATTGGAATCTCCACGTTGTCTGGAATTGTAGCGGACACCTGCTGGACTCTCTGGAACGTTCTCTGTCCCGAATTCATGCCCATGCCAACCGCAGAAAAGTGGTTGGACATCGCTGAAAGATTCTGGACTGTATGCAATTTCCCTAACTGTTTGGGAGCGGTGGATGGGAAACACATGAGGATTATCAAGCCCAAAAGAACAGGCTCTGAGTTCTTTAACTACAAAAAGTACTTTTCAACTGTACTGATGGCCATTGCGGATGCAGACTGTACGTTTATTGCAGTGGACATTGGGGCATTTGGCCGTGGGAATGACTCCCAGGCTTTTAAGACATCAGACATGGGCAGGAGGTTGTATGGCAACAACTTCAGTTTCTCCATGCCACGGCCTCTTCCCAACACCGAAGGTCCGCCACAGCCATTTGTAATGGTTGGTGATGAAGCGTTCCAGATGTGCCAACACCTCCTCAAACCCTACTCCAGCCGGGACTTGGACCTACAAAAAAGAATTTTCAATTACAGGCTGACCAGGGCCAGGAGAACAGTAGAGTGTGTATTTGGTATACTTGTATCTAGATGGGGCATTCTTGGCACAGCTATAAATCTGAAACTGGAAACAGTGGATGAGTTGGTCAAAGCCTGTGTTGTTCTACATAACTTTGTACTTTCTCGAGAGCATCCGAACTTTGATCTTGATGATGTTGATCCTAATCCATTGCCTGAATTTACACAGCACCCTCTCAGGTCATCTGTTGAAGTTGGCCAAATGAGGGACCAATTTGCGGCATACTTCAACTCAGATGTAGGATGGTGGAATGGCAAGAGCAAATGGTTTAAAAAATTTGTCTTGCATGTTGTTTGTATGTTAATAGAAAAAAACTGTTTTGATACCTGTACTGAGTGCATTCTCTGTTTTTACACTCCCAATACCATTAGCAAGTAGCCAGGTGTATCAGTGAATTTATGATGCTGTGTTTTGTGCATCATGATTTCACTAATACTCCAGAGTAGGTGACTATATAGATTATGTGGTTATTTACAAGGTATATCTATAGTTCCTTGCATTTTTTTTAAATGAGAACAATAGATATACCTTGCACTCAACACCATCCTCTATAGCAAGGGTTTTAAAACTTTACTCCTAATGTCAACCAACATATCATGTTTAATTTTTTTTTTGAACTCCAATGTAATTACTAAAAACATGCTATGTTGGTTTGGTTTGAACACTGTAGTTAGGGAAACCAACGCTATTCAGTTTGCAATGCACCAGATATCTCGATTACTGACGTTTCTTGTGTCAGTCTTGGAGATATGTTTTGTCAAGGAGACCAAACTACATCTTCACCAACTCCACAAGGTTCAACAACTGATCATGTTGTAATGAAATCCATAGTTGCTAAAAAAATTTCAAACAGAGGATTCCATACAACATGATCTTTTGTTGGACCTTGAGCCCTGGAGTTTCAGGAACCCTGCTGGATGCACTCTGTGCAATATTCCTACAATGTAGAGATTGTTCTGGAAAAGGAAAGTCATGTAGATTATACCTGTATGACTTGTCTTTTCCACAGCAGTCTCTACATTCTAGTAACATTGAACACACTAGATCCAGCAGGGTTCCCCAACTCCACTCCACAAGGTTCAACAACTGATCATGTTGTAATGAGGATTATAGTTGCTAAAAAATTTTCAAAGAGGATTCCATACAACATGATCTTTTGATGGACCTTGAGGACAGGAGTTGGGGAACCCTGCTGGATCGAGTATGTGCAATATTTCTAGAATGTAGAGACTGTTGTTGAAATGAAAAGTCATGTAGATTTGGTTTGTTGACATCACACATGTCTCCAAGACAGACACAATAAACATGTCTCACACAAGAAACAGTAATGGAGATATATGTTGTTGCAAAAACGCTAAGTGTACGGCGCAGTGTGTGTAGTCGGCGATAGACACAGTAACCATTCCAAATTTTTTGAAAGCACAAGTGCACATTTATTTTGTAACAAAAAAACTTTATTAGGAATGACGCTTGGGGGAAGAATGGGAGACTTTGGGTGTATGGAGAGATGAGGAACGACTGGAGGTAGAGGAAGGGGTTCTAGGAGATGGGGCGACAAAAGTACTGGGGGAAGGGAGCTCTGGAATGGACATTGAGCCCGCTTGAGACACATTAGGAGGAGACGGTGGATGGGCAAACAAAGTTTTTTTATTCTTCTTCTTTGGCGCAGGAATATCCTGCCCGGACCGACTTGCAACCTGTGACCGCCTTACTTTTGTTGACCGCCTGATGACGGTGGACTGTGGCGTTGACCTGTAAAATAGGGAATGCGGATCACCCCTTTGCTGCTCTGTGGTGGCGGTGCTGCTAGAAGTGGCGGTGCTCCTAGAATGAGAGAAATTTGAGTCGGTGCTCTGAGCAGGAGGCTGCCTGTCTGGGATCTCATCAAAAGTTCTTGGGGGACTCAGAGGAGGAGAATTGGTGGTGGTTATGTTGACATGAGGAGTGGTGGCGGTTCTCTGTTACTGCGGAATGCTGGCGGTGCTCTGTTGCTGCGGAGTGGAGGCGGTGCACCTTTGATGAGGAGTGCTGGCGGTTCTCAGTTGCTGAGGAGTGCTGGCGGTGCTCTTTTGGTGTTGACTGGTGGTGTCAGTGGCCCAAGCAGGTTCTGTGGTGGTTTGGCTCCAAGCTGGTGGTGCTGTGGCGGTGGTGGTGCTCCATACAGGAGCAGCGCTTGTCATAGTGGTGGTGGTGGAGGAGTGTCCAGCAGCACTCAGACTTGAGGTGGTGTAGTGATGTCCGGCTTCGCTGGGAATGCAGGTGGCTGTGCAGTGTTATGCAGCAGAAGTCGGTAGTGTGGTTAAGCGAGTCAGCAGTGGAACTGTTGGAAATGACACCACTGACTGCCGAACATACCGATTCTGCTGCATGGCCTGCAAGTAAGCAGTGTTGTAGGCCTGTAACACACTCAGCTGTTGCTCAGAACTAAGGTGTTCTGCCATGCCCTGTTCAATTTTACTGAAAAAATGGTGCGCTGGTCTGTTGAGGTCGGCCTCCAGACGGTCAAGGCGCTGGTCGACAGAGTGGAAGCGGTGTTCCATGTGGTTAAAACCACGCTCCATGTGGTTAAAACCACGCTCCATCAGGGAAAAACCGCTTTCCGTTCTGGCGGCCAGCGCCATGCTCAAGTGCATGAACTCGGGCATGACATTCCTGTCCAAGGCCCTCTGCTGCTGTCGGGTAGTGCCCGCATAACCAGTGACAGAGACCTGGGACAGGGGAACACCTGATGGACCAGCTTCCTGGTCACCAGCTGTCTGTGTTGCTGACCTGCAAGATGCTTCCTGGCTGTCGGATGGCTGGGACGGGTCCGAGGTCGATCGATGAAGAACCGCTCCCAGGACAGGGTCAGGTTGCAGGGTGCTGCTCCAAGTGCTGTGGAAAGAAAGGGAAAACATGAGTATCATGAATATACAAGAAGCATCACCTGTGGAATAGAAAAGCACATAGTAATAACAAACCCGAAAAAAAAAAAAACTTACGCTCTGCTGGCAAGGACCGGTCTCAGGAAAGCCAACTCGCGATGGTAGCGGTACTTTCTTCTGCATTCCCTCAGCACGAACATCAGTGTTGAAGCAGTCCTTCATCGAGCGCCAACATCTGCGGATTTTTTGCACTGTTGGAAAAACAAAAACAAAAATTAAAAATGCACTACTTTAACGTCATTCTCACCACACACACCTGATTGAACTTTGAAAACAGTCACTGTTGCAGCACCAATAAAACACCACCACCATCAGGTCCACAAAACAATGCAGCAGTTGAAGACACAAATCAATCACAGTTTTCCACCTGGCATTGGTGTGTTTAATGCAAGAATATATCTTGCAAAAAACACATGAGCACCGTCAGGTCCACAAAACAATGCAGCAGGTCTCTGCCTTGGATATTCATGCCGATAGATTGGTTCGTGCGTTTCACCGGGCCCATCCTGATCGGCCTGGTGGCGTGGATGAGGGTTCGGTGACCCCTCCTCAAGGGGGGGGGTACTGTTATGAGCTCATTTTCTGCTCCACCAGCTGGGAGTTCTCCTTCCGTTCTCCCTCTGGTAGTGACAGGAGGTAGTGAGGTTAGTTTAATTGGTAATGGTCTGCCACCTGACGAGGAGGATAGTGATTGGATCTCTGGAGTATCAGACTGGATATAAGACAGCCAACGCCCTATCCTGTTGCTGGTGATTCAGTCTGTTTATCAGGTCTTGGACTTCAGCTCTGCTCCAGTCATCTCAAGTTAAGTTTGCTTTTTGCTAATGTTCACACTTGCTCTTGTTGGTTAACTTAGTTTTTGTGTGATCAGCCAGCCCGGCTGGGCTGTGCTGAATTTCCACTCTTATTTATCTGTATTTGCCAATTTGCCTTTTTGTCCTTTATTAGATTGGCCTCTTTTTGCTCTGTCTCAGAATATTCCAAAGTGCTGATATAGTGGGAGAAGTCTAGTGACTTCAGGGTTAATTTTGTCATCAGAAGCGTTGGACATTATTTTTGGTAGGGTTTTTTGGCAGATTGCAGACAGTATATTTCCTTTCCTGTCCTTTCAAGTTAGTTTGGCCCCATCATTTGCTCAGCCTATTTTTCTGCCTTTGTTTGTGTTTTCATCTTGCTTCACCGTCAATACATGTGGGGGGGCTGTCTTTCCTTTGGGGTCTGCTCTGGGAAGTTAGTTTTCCTCTTTTCTTACTTTAGGCTTATTTAGCTCTCCGGTTGTGACGAGGCGTCCAGGACCACCATAGGCACGCTCCACGGCTGCTTCTAGTTGTGTATTAAGATCAGGGCTCTGCAGTCTGCATCGTTACAACCTCTCTGGTTTCCTGAGACTTAGCGTGTGTTGCTTTTTTCCTCCTCGGTGACCCATTCATAACAGGGGACATTGCGCGTGCGCCCGATAGCGCACGATGCGCTGCGCTATCGAACGCTAGTGTGAAACCAGCCTTAGAGTCTCATTGAGGCCTTGTGGTTGTAAAGTGCGCAAAGTCCAAATCCACTTGGATTCTTTTTGAGCAAGAATCTTGCTTAAATTGCCGAAATCACATATAATATTATGATGTACTATGTGACTAATAATTGATATTGTACACTGTTTACCATATTTTTATTATAATTTTATTGCTGCACTACACTTTAACCCATATTCATATGATTAACTAAATATTTGATTAAATGTATTTTGTGTCAGGAACACCGCACTGCACTTGCTCACTGAGCCAGTGAGCGTGTCCTGAGTGTCAGGATCCTGTCAGCGCCGGCGTGCAGCCTCCGCTGAGCAGGGACTCACCCGCACTGTAGGGGTACCGGGGTCAGGTATAGCCAGAAAGTACCAATACACAGGACCTGTGGATGGTGAAGTTTAGCAAGCAGACACGGGACCTACGGTCATGTGACTGCAAGGGGGCGGGGCTTAGGTCCTGCTTAGTGAGATGGAAAGACACTATACAGAATTACTCAGAGTCAGGCAAAATGGGGTTCATACACAGAGATAGCAGTAACGTACCAAGGATGAGACAGAGTGGATAGTCAGGGCCAAGCAGAAGTCAAAACCAAACAGATATAGAAGATACCAAGCAGAATCCAAAGCAATATCCAGAGAACAGACCGAGTCATACACAGATTATCAAGCAACCAGAACACAGCACAAACACACTCAGGGGTCACCACACAATGCCAAGGGCAAGAGTATAACTGACGGGGGATGGGAGCTTCCTGAGGCTATAAGCTTTCCCAGAACCAATGAGAGGCCACCATAATAGGTCCCAGGTGTGCAGGTAAGAGTCTGCACTGAGATCAAAACCTTAACCCCAGAAGTGTCGGTCACCCAGCACTGGTATCATGACAGTACCCCCCTCTCAACGGGGGGCCTCTGGAACCCCAGGCTTGCCCGAGTACTTAGCATGGAAAGCCCGAACCAGGTGATCTGCATGCATAAATTGGGCCGGCACCCAGGACCTGTCCTCCAGCCCATACCCTTTCCAATGAACTAGGTACTTTACTGACCGCCGTACCAACCTAGAATCTACGATGTGACCAATCTCATATTCCACATGTCCTTCAACCAAAACCGGAGGAGCAGCGGACTCGGATTCTCCCCGGACTGCTTCAAAAGGCTTCAGTAGAGATCTATGGAAGACGTTAGGGATCTTGATAGAGGTTGGAAGGCACAGCCTGTACGCTACTGGGTTGATTTTTTCCACAATCTTGTACGGGCCAATGAATTTGGGGCCCAACTTGGCTGACGGAATCTTTAACTTAATGTTTCGCGTGGAGAGCCAAACTTTCTCTCCAACATGAAACATAGGACCAGGTGTTCGTTTCCTGTCCGCGAAAAACTTATACCTGCCTTGAGACCTATATATACGCCACTGGACTTCTGCCCATTTATTTTTTAACCGCTGAACAGAGTCCTCAGCCCCGGGACACCCCGAATCCAGATGAGAAAACTCACCAAAATGAGGACTGAACCCATAGTTGATCAAGAAAGGGGACATACCAGTGGATTGACTCACCCGACAATTGAAGGCAAATTCAGCCAATGGCAGTATATCACACCAGTCATTCTGTCTAGCAGAAGTCAGACAACTGAGGATCTGTTCCAGAGACTGATTAGTGCGTTCCGTCTGACCATTAATCTGAGGATGGTATGCAGATGAAAAGGAAAGAGATATCCCTAATTTTTTACAGAAAGCCCGCCAAAACTTAGCCACAAACTGCACACCACGATCAGACACCACATTCAGGGGTACCCCCATGCAAGCGGACCACATGCTGCACAAACAATCTGGATAAGGTCTCAGCTGACGGTAGTGCGAACAGGGGTACAAAATGAGCCTGCTTTGAAAATCTGTCTACCACTACCCATACCACCGTATTACCCCTGGAAGAGGGAAGATTGGTAATAAAATCCATGGACAGATGGGTCCATGGTCTTTCGGGAACTTCCAAGGGAATCAGCTCCCCCGCCGGCCGGCTATGGGAGCTTTTAGAACGAGCGCAGACCCCACAACCAGAAATGAATTTCTTTATATCAGAACCCAGGGTAGGCCACCAGAAGATTCTAGCCACCGCAAGTCACGTGGCTGATATACCAGGGTGAGCACACAACTCTCCATATCCTTCAGGGAGAGGGCGCTTACATCCATGAGCTCAGAGGCAGTCTCTTTTCCACTGGAGAACAATGGAGTCTCCACCTGCATCAACCGTCTGGCCCACAGCCTGCGGTCCATCCGGACAGCCTGGGTCATGGCGTCCTCGAGAGAGTTAGGTGGAGAATGTAACACCAAGGCATCCTGCAGCTGCTCGGTCAAGCCTCTGCGAAAGAGTCCTCAGAGTGCGGCGTCGTTCCAAGAGACCTCTGCCGCCCAGTGGCAGAATTCAGTACAAAACCACTCAGCTGAGTGTTTCCCCTGACAGATGCTCATCACCATGTCCTCTGCCAATCGCACTCGGTCAGGCTCATCATAAATGTGCCCAAGGGCCTCAAAGAATGCATTCACCGACACTCTCTCAGGGGCAGTGGGAGGAAGGGAGAAAGCCCAAGGTTGTGCGGACCCTCTTAATAAAGACATAATGACCCCACCTTCTGGTTTTCGTCCCCAGAGGAACGTGGTCTCAAACTAAAAAAAAGTTTGCATCCCTCCATGAACACCCTGAACTCCATTCTGTTCCCAGAAAAAAAGGCAGGCAGTATTACAGGTGGTTCCGGGGACACCAGAACAACATCCCTCACCTCAGTCTCTGGAGACCCAGCAGATAAAGCCCCTCGTACTGTCTCAGAAACCTGCTGCTGAGAACGAGCCAGAGCTTGCTGCTCCAGAGATAAACCCTGAAACATCTGACTCAGACTTTTTATCTGGTCAGCCAGAGACTGAATGGGATCCATAACTCTCTGCACAAAACCCCCCCAAAAAACTTAATGGTCAGTTATAATGTCAGGAACACCGCACTGCACTTGCTCACTGAGACAGTGCGCGTGTCCTGAGTGTCAGGATCCTGTCAGCGCCGGCGTGCAGCCTCCACTGAGCAGGGACTCACCCGCACAGTAGGGGTACCGGGGTCAGGTATAGCCAGAAAGTACCGATACACAGGACCTGTGGATGGTGAAGTTTAGCAGACACAGGACCTATGGTCATGTGACTGCAAGGGGGTGGGGCTTAGCATCCTGCTTAGTGAGATGGAAAGACACTATACAGAGTTACTCAGAGTCAGGCAAAACGGGGTTCATACACAGAGATAGCAGTAACGTACCAAGGATGAGACAGAGCGGATAGTCAGGGCCAAGCAGAAGTCAAAACCAAACAGACATAGAAGATACCAAGCAGAATCCAAAGCAATATCCAGAGAACAGACCAAGTCATACACAGATTATCAAGCAACCAGAACACAGCACAAACACACTCAGGGGTCACCACACAATGCCAAGGGCAAGAGTATAACTGATGGGGGATGGGAGCTTCCTGAGGCTATAAGAAGCTTTCCCAGAACCAATGAGAGGCCACCATAATAGGTCCCAGGTGTGCAGGTAAGAGTCTGCACTGAGATCAAAACATTAACCCTAGAAGTGACGGTCACCCAGCACTGGTATCATGACATTTTGTATGTATTTTTTTGTGATCATGTGTATATATGTGGTTTACTGTATATATCTTTATATACAAATGTTGCCTGTTATATTTTAACCATATATGTATTGGAGGCACAATGTATATCTTACATGCACTATATTTTTTGTTTATATATGCACAATTGTTTCACTTTATATTGCACAGTTTTTATTTGCATCATTATAATAATTTTCATCACCTTTTATTCATATTATTCATTTAGGCACATATTTGACATTTTTTATGCATATATATATATATATATATATATATATTTTTTTTTTTTTTTGCTGGTCTGTGACCTAAGTTACATATAATCCGGTGTGCGCATGCGAGCCGGCTTCCTCCTCTCGCACATCCCTTGGCGCGTCTCCCTTGTGATGCGGTGGTCTGTTTCCTGGATCGCACTCACATGTTACGTGGGCGTGGCTTCGGGTTACGTGACCGCTGTGTCTCCATGATGCTCTGATGGATGGTAGGCGATGGGGTTACAGCGGGTATCCGCATGCACCGTTCAATACCGGCGCACTTGTGAGCCATTTGGTTCTATATACTCAGGTGGAAGGGGGCATTTAGGTCATGTTGTGTGTCAGCATGTGCTGTTCATTATTAGGTGCACTTGTGAGTCATCTGGCCCTGCATAGCTATTTGACACAGTCATATATAAATAGTGGCTACATCAGCATTATAGACACTCCCCTTGAAGAAGGCTATACATGCCGAAACGTACGTAGGGACTGGGATTTCTGGCGCTGCTGCACATTGCACTTTGTAGGTATAGATTTATCTATTTGCGTGTTTGCACATTCTTCATGTGAATTGCACATTTTTTTTACTTGCACTGAGCATTTTTTTACTTTCAATCAAGTTTAGTATCATGGCTTTTGAATTAGTTTCACTTTCACATGTTATTTACTAGTCTTATTTACTTGTGCTTGATATCTATTTGCAGCGCCACTTTGTGGCTAACTTTGGTATTTATTGTATTAATTTTTATATATATGAAAGAAACTTTTTGCTTCAATAAAGATATATATTTTTAACAATTATTTTGGTTTTTATTACATCGTATCTCTTATATGCTCATGGTTAGTGTTTTGAACTGGAGCCTCTGGACAATAGGAAGCCAGTGAAGGGCCTCGCAAAGGGGGGAGGTAGGGGAACAGCGGGGAGACAAGTGGATTAATCGGGCAGCAGAGTGTAGGATAGACTGGAGTGGTGCCAGAGTGCTGGAGGGGAGGCCAGAGAGTAGGAGGTTGCAGTAGTCGAGGCGGGAGATGATAAGGGCGTGCACTAGTGTTTTTGTGGTTTCATGGTTGAGGAATGCGCGGATCCGGGAAATATTTTTGAGTTTGAGGTGGCAGGAGGAGGCAAGGGTTTGAATATGGGGTTTGAAAGAGAGGGCAGAGTCGAGGATCACCCCAAGGCACCAAGCGTGCGGGACTGGGGAAAGAGAACAACCATGGACATTGATGGATAGGTCTGGTGGAGGGGTAGAGTGAGATGGGGAAAGATGATGAATTCTGTTTTGTCCATGCTCAGTTTGAGAAAGCGAGCAGAAAAGAAGGCTGAAATAGCAGATAGACATTGTAGGATTTTGGTCAGTAAGGAGGTGAGGTCAGGTCCAGATAGGTAGATCTGCGTGTCATCGGCGTAGAGGTGGTACTGAAAGCCATGGGATTCTATGAGCTGTCCCACGCCGAAGGTGTAGATGGAGAAGAGCGGGGGTCCGAGGACTGAGCCTTGAGGAACACCGACAGACAGGGGGCGAGGTGAGGAGCTGGTATGTGAGAGGGAGACACTAAATGTTCGGTCTGTTAGGTATGATGAGATCAAGGATAGGGCCAAGTCTGTGATGCCAAGAGATGAGAGAATATGCAGCAGGAGGGAATGGTCCATGGTGTCGAAGGCAGAAGACAGGTCCAGGAGAAGGAGGACAGAGTAGTGTTGCTTGCTCTTGGTGGTTAATAGGTCGTTAGTGACTTTAGTTGGGGTAGTTTAAGATTATAGAAATACTAGATGGTGGCTCAATTCTAACGCATCGGGCATTCTAGAATATGTATGCAGTTTCGCGGGCGGACTGCACCTGTCGCTGATTGGTCACACCCGGCCAGCCGTGACCAATCAGGCTAGCGCCAGTCATCTCCCAGCCTGGCTATGTCGCCGCTGACCTCCATGCGGCAGGAGATGGCCCGCGGCAATTGTCGGGAGATCAGCGGCTAGCGCTGCAGATCTCCCGACGGTAGGGGTGGCGTGCGTCATTCAAAATCTGCACCGATTATCTACTGCTCCCACTGCTTCCATACACACACACAGGGCAGAGCACGTCATATAGGATAGGACACACAGGGCAGGGCAGCATGGAGCGGCCACACTGGCCAGGCACAGATAGCCGCACAATGACGTCTGTGACTCATAAAGTGTCCCATACACTGGTGCTGCAGTGACAGCTGCCTCTCCCCACAGTCCCCCTGTGCCGCCCCCTCGCCTGTCTCTGCCCCCTGCTCCCACACATCGGTTGCCGTCCCCCTCAAAGAATGCAGGATACGGTCCAGGAAGAAGTTGTCTCTGTCTCCCTCCATAGCTGCGCTGCTCGGTTGTTGGAGTCAGTGCATTGCCAGGTAACCACAGCTAGTGCCTAACTCACCGCGAGAGCAGGTGGCATATCGCGAGACTTCCAGCAGCGGATGACAGGCCGGCCTCATACACGGGAGTGTACGGTACTGCATTACAGATGCATCCACATTACAGTTGTTACTGTGAGGGCCTCATTCTACAACTGCGTCCTACACGGCTCCCTATATACTTGTGTATAAGCCGACCTGTGAATAAGCCGACCCCCCCTAAATTTGCCACAAAAAACTGGGAAAACTTATTGACTCGCGTATAAACCTAGGGTGGAAAATGCAGCAGCTACTGGTAAATTTCAAAAATAAAATAGATACCAATAAAGGTAAAATTAATTGAGACATCAGTAGGTTAAATGTTTTTGAATATCCATATTGAATCAGGAGCCCCATATAATGCTCCATACAGTTCATGATGGCCCGATAAGATGCTCCATACAAAATACGCCACATATAATGCTGCACAAAGGTTAATAATGCTGCCCCATAAAGGTTATGGCCCCATAAGATACTCCATAGAATATGCCCCATAACATGCTCCATAGATTATGCCCCCATATGCTGCTCCATAGATTATGCCCCTTAAAATGCTCCATAGAATAATATGCCCCATAAAGGTTATGGCCCAATAAGATGCTCCATTGAATATGCCCCATAAGATGCTCCATAGATTATGCCCCCATAAAATGCTCCATAGATTATGCCCCATAAGATTCTCCATAGATTATGCCACATATGCTGCTCCACAGATAATTCCCCCATAAGATGCTCCATAGATTATGCCCCCATAAGATACTCCATAGATTTTGCCCTCATATGCTGCTCCATAATTATGCCCCCATATGCTGCTGCATAATTATGCCCCCATATGCGGTTCCATAGATTATGCCCCCATATGCTGCTCCATAGATTATGCCCCATATGCTGCTCCAAAGATTATGCCCTCATAAGATGCTCCATAGATTATGCGCCCATATGCTGCTCCATAGATTACGCCCCCATATGCTGCTCCATAGATTACGCCCTCATATGCTGCTCCATAGATTATACCCCCATATGCTGCTCCATAGTTTATGCCCCCATAAAATGCTCCATAGATTACGCCCCATATGCTGCTTCATAATTATGCCCCCATAAGATGCTCCATAATTATGCCCCATAAGCTGCTCCATAGATTATGAATCCCCTCAACCAATTAGCACAGAAAACTCAGACACTTCCTGTGGTGTCATGTGACCGTATATGGGCAGAGTTTATTAATACAATTAAAGATGCCCCCAAACAAATAAATTATAAATATATTAAATGAATAACATTAGTGTGTCCCTACGTATCATCACCCTGGTCACATACCAACAATATAACGTGCCTATCTATGTACCGCAATGTTATTTTATATGTTTCAGTAATATTTTAGACTTGTACTAATAAAGATAAATGTTACTTTTATCTTTTTGTGCGTTTGATTTTTTGCTATACCCCTAATGTGGTCAGGAGATAATAGTAATTTCAGACAAAACCCCCAAAATGGGCAGGACAAAATTGTTGGCACCTTCAAATTAATAATTAGTTGCACACTCTTTGGAATAAATAACTCCAATCGCTTCTTATAACCATTAACAAGTTTCATACATCACTCAACCTAGAAGTTTGGGCCACTCTTCTTTTGCAAACTGCTCCATGTCTCTCATATTTGAAGGGTGACTTATGCCAACAGCAATTTTAAGATCTTTCCACAGATGTTCAAAGGGAATTACATCAGGACTCATTGCTAGCAGCTTCAGAACTCTCCAGCGCTTTGTTGCTATCTATTTCTGGGTGCTTGTTTGGGTTCATTTTACTGCTGGAAGACCCATAACTTTCTGGCAGTGCGCACTACATTGGAACCTAATATCCTTTGGCAATCTTCAGATTTCATAATGTTTTGCACACAGTCAAGGCACTCAGTGCCAGAGGCAGCAAAACAACCCAAAAACATCTTTAAACCTCCACCATATTTGATTGTAGGTACTGTGTTCTTTTCTCATTCTATTTTTGGTAAATAGTAGAATGATGTCCTTTAACAAAAAGCTATATCTTGGTCTCATCAAGATGAAACACTTTTCCAGAAGATTCTGGCTTACTCACATACATTTTGGCAAACATCAGTCTAGCTTTTTATGACTCTGTGTCAGCAGTGGGCCCTGCTCCATCTCATGCCATAGAATTTAATTTCACTTAAATGCACCTCTGATGCACCCTGAGCCTGCAGGACACATCCAGTTAGATTAGCTATGGTGCCATGGGTTGTAAACTTCTTGATTGTGTTGTGCACTGTGGACAAAGGAACATCAAGATCTGTGGAGAAGGATTTGTAACCTTGAGATTGTTGATATTGTTCAATAATTTTGGTTTTCAAGTCCTCAGACAGTTCTCTCTGATCTCCAATGCAAAGATTGAGTAAATTTCTCCCATTTTATCTGGTTTCAGGTGTGATATTTTCATATTGCTGCACCGGATACTTGCCACAGGTGAGTTTGAATGAGTATCATATGCTTGAAACAAAGTTCGTTACCCACAATTTTGGAAAGGTGCCAACAATTTTGTCTGTTTTATGTGAAATTGTGTTCAATTTGCCTTTTTTTTCTAGTTTTTTGTGTTGGTTAAATACACACAAATAAAATAAACATGTATATAACAAAACATGTGTAATTGCAATAATTTTTCTGGGAGAAATACTTCACTTTCTGTAAAAACTTCAACGGTGCCAACACTTTCAGCCATGACTGTATGTCAGTGTTTAAGGAAATTTTTGGTTTTAATTGATTTTAACTTTGGTATATATTTTCGTCCGAATACATTTGTTATACCCATGTGCTTATCTCTTCCATAATTCTTTCCCCGCCTTTTTCGTTGTCTACGTATTTTTTTTTGCTCCCTTATTCATAGTGACTGTACATCTTTGTTATTTATTTGTATCCTATACAATCTATCAAAGATTGTTCTATATTCAAACAGTTCATACCTGGATCTTATTTTTTCCCAAGATCCTTTGGAGACCTAAGTTCAAAAATATAAAAGACATTCTTGTGTTGTTAAGATATGGGCTTACACACATTGACCAAAATATGCACTGTAACATTATTGTAATTCATGTCATCAATGTTATCCTTTCAGAGAAGTAATTAGTCACTCCATGACCCCATTTCTGGCACCAGAGGAGAGTACAGGCTGATCTTAATGAGTTATCATGATGCAAAAGTAATAATTTAATGACAAACTTAACTTTGTACAAAGGTAAAACAATGGTACTGCATCCATTAGCATACTCACTCTTTTTTCTTATAGCTTATTTTCTTTTATTATTACACATCGCAGTTTCTATCTCTTGCATCTTTCGGCGGTGCAAAATAAAATCTGTACTATTACATAGCTTGAAGATTTGCTTTGGCATTAAACACTTAATGACTGCTTCAGAAATCATTAGGGAACATAGCTCTGAAGCATTTCATTTCCATTTCTATCAATGGCTCAATCGCTTGTAAAAGACATTTTAATGCCATAATATGCATTTATTAAGGACTTACCGTGTGTTTGGAGTGATTCATGGAGAGAAATGTCTCACAATCTTCATTGCCAGGTATATTGAATAATATTGAATTAATCACCTAATCACATTGCCTAGGCACATTGGAGGTCACGTACAGAACAAGAGGAAATAAGAAGTATGCTGTTGTCCATGGCTACCAATCTATCCTTCATCCTCCGCACTAGTCATTATGCAAACCTCTCAGTGGAGTTTATTTAGGCTAGTTTGGGATGTTGCATCGATACAACCAGTTTTTATCCTGTTAATGTACCTTAAAGCACAAAAATAAGTAATGGTTATACGATTCTTTTATATAGTCTGATAGAGGGATGGATAGATAGATAGATACGGAGATAGATAGATAGATGATAGATAGATAGATAGATAGATAGATAGATAGTGTGAAATAAGTATCAATCACATTGCCAATTCCCTAAGTAAATATATTTCTAAAGTTGCTGTTGACTTGAAATTCTTCCAAGATGTCAGTAATGACCCATTCAATCCACACAGGCAAAGAAATCAAACCATAGATGTTCATAAGTTGTTATATGTAATAATAATAATAATAATAATAATAATAATCTTTATTTTTATATAGTGCTAAAATATTCCACAGCGCTTAACAATTTGCACACATCATCATCACTGTCCCCGATGGGGCTCGCAATCTAAATTCCCTATCAGTATGTCTTTGGAATGTGGGAGGAAACCGGAGAACCCGGAGGAAACCCACGCAAGCACGGGGAGAACTTACAAACTCCTTGCAGATTTTGTCCTTGGGGGATTTGAACCTAGGACTCTAGCGCTGCAAGGCTGCAGTACTAATCACTGAGCCACCGTGCTTAATAATGAGAAATAACACATGGAAAAAGTGCTGAACACATGAAGAAGGAGAGGTGAAAAACAACCTGAAAAGTCATGACACCAGCTACCATATATCAGTAAATAGCATGCAATTCTGCCACATTGTGACAAATAATATCAGCTGTTTCAATTGATGGCCTATAAAAAAGTTATTAAGGTGCCACACAAGAAACATCTCATGATGGGTAAAATCAGTGAGCTGTCACAAGGCCTTTGCAGACTTATTGTTTGAAAACATACTGATGACATTGGTTACAAAAGAATTTATAAATTACTGAAGTTTCCAGTCAGCACTGTTGGGACCCTAGTCCTAATCCTTATAAACAGAGAGGAAATGGTTGAGTAGGTAAAAGTGGCTGGGACCCTAGGAGGTAGCGACCATTGTTATGATTGAGTCACCGTAGGAGGCAAAAACAGAAATGCTAGCTAAGTCCAGAAAACCAGAGAAGTTGGCAGCTATCGGATTGCAGACCCCTGAACCTATCAACACAACTAGCAGTAGCCGTGGGGGGTTCCTACGATGCCCTAGACCCCTCGATCACAGCCGGAGAAATAGCTAGGCCTAAAGAAAGAAAGGGGAAAACTAAACTGCCCCAGAGCAGACCCCAAAGCAATAGGCAGCCCCCAACATATAATGACGGTGAAGCAAGATGAAAACACTAACACAGGCAGAAAGATAGACTGAGCAAAGACGGGGCCCAATCTAGCTAGATAGAAAAAGGACAGGAAGGCTGCTGTCTGCAATCCGTGAAAAACCCTATGAAAATAAGAGCCAACAGACTGACAGTGAAAAAGGCCCTGAAGACGCTAGGCTTCAAAAAAGCTATGTCAGTACTCAGGAATTTTCTGAAGACAGAGCTACAGGCAAAAGGAGATTCAGCTCACCCCAGCAGGGAATGGCAGAATCCAGAAAAGCAAGGAAAACAAAAAACAAAACACTAATGCAAACAGGCAAAGCAAAAAAACTTAGCTTAGAGGAGCAGGAATCAGACTGGTGTCCTAGAAGTCCACAGAGAAATCACCCGCAGGGCAGAAGGGCGTCGGCAGCCTTATATCCAGTCCGTGACTCCACTCAGCCAGTCATCCTCATCAGGTTCAGGTGCCTGATAATCAGGGTCATTACCTTCCTTCACAAGAATAGGGAGTTCACCAGACCTCAGTGACGAAGGGGAAAATGAACTCACAACAGTACCTCCCCCTTGAGGAGGGGTCACCGAACCCTCAACCACGCCACCAGGGCGATCAGGGTGAGCCCGATGAAAGGCACGCACCAATCTTTTGGCATGAATATCAGAGGCAGAGAGCCAGGAATTATCCTCCTGACCATAACCCTTCCACTTAACCAAATACTGGAGTCTCCGTCTAGCCAGACGGGAATCCAGTATTTTCTCTACCTCATATTCCATGTTACCTTCAACCAATACAGGGTCCGGAGGTGCCACCCCAGGAACAACTGGTTCAACAAACCTCTTCAACAAGGACTTATGGAACACATTATGGATTTTAAATGTGACAGGAAGAGCCAAACGGAAAGTGACCGGATTAATAATCTTCAAAATCTTGTAAGGTCCAATAAATTTAGGCTTAAACTTAGGAGAAGCCACCTTCATAGCAATATTTTTTGATGATACCCACACCATATCACCAATCTTAAACTGGGGACCAATGGTCCTATGTCGATTGGAAAACCGCTGGGCCTTTTCCTGGGAGAGAGATAACTTATCCACCACTTGGTCCCAGATCTGGTGCATTCTCTCCACCACAGTGTCAACACCTGGGCAGGCAGAAGGCTCCACCTGCCCTGAAGAAAATCGAGGATGAAACCCAAAGTTACAAAAAAAAGGTGACATCAAAGTGGCAGAACTAGCTCTATTATTTAAAGCAAATTCGGCCAAGGGCAAAAATGAAACCCAATCATCCTGATCAGCGGAAATAAAACATCTCAAATACGACCCCAAGGTCTGGTTTGTTCTCTCTGTCTGCCCATTGGTCTGAGGGTGAAAAGCAGAGGAGAAGGACAACTGAATTCCCAGCTTGGAACAGAAAGTCCTCCAAAATCTAGACACAAACTGAACTCCTCTGTCAGATACAATGTTCTCAGGAATCCCGTGTAAGCGAACCACCTGTTGCAAAAACAGGGGCACCAACTCAGAGGAAGATGGCAACTTAGGGAGTGGTACAAGATGAACCATCTTAGAGAACCTATCACAAATCACCCAAATAACAGTCATTCTTTGAGAGACCGGCATATCAGAGATAAAATCCATTGAAATATGGGTCCATGGCCTCCTGGGGACAGGCAAAGGCATCAACAACCCACTAGAACGAGAACAAGATTTAGACCGGGAGCAAGTCCCACAGGACTGCACAAAATTCCTGACATCATGAGACAAGGTGGGCCACCAAAAAGAGCGACTCACCAGATCTCTAGTACCAAAAATACCTGGATGACCAGCCAATGCAGAGCAATGAACTTCAGACATCACTCTCTTCTTCCACTGGTCAGGAACATACAACTTTCCACTGGGACAACGCTCAGGTTTGTCCTCCTGGAACTCTTGCAGAGCAAGTCTCAAATCGGGCGAGATGGCAGAAAGAACTACCCCTTCGCCTAAGATGGTAGCAGGCTTGGTCACCACAGGAGAATCAGCAAAGAAACTCCCAGAGAGGGCGTCTGCCTTGACATTCTTAGTTCCAGGAAGAAAAGAGACCACAAAATCAAAACGTGTAAAAAACAAGGCCCACCTAGCCTGTCTAGGGTTCAAGCACTTAGCCGACTCTAGGTAAATCAAATTCTTGTGGTCAGTGAGGACCACAACTTGATGTTTAGCTCCCTCCAACCAATGTCTCCACTCCTCAAATGCCCATTTCATGGCCAACAGTTCCCGATTCCCCACATCATAGTTACGTTCAGATGGAGAGAACTTTCGGGAAAAGAAAGCACAGGGATTCATTTTAGCTGTTACAGGATCCTTTTGGGACAAAACAGCTCCTGCACCAATCTCAGAAGCATCCACCTCTACCTGGAACGGGAGTGAGACATCAGGTTGCCGCAAAACCGGGGCGGAGGTAAATCTTCGCTTCAGCTCCTGAAAGGAAGCAACAGCCTCCGGAGACCAATTCAACACATCAGCACCCTTCTTAGTCAGATCAGTCAATGGCTTGGCAATACTAGAAAATTTTGCTATAAATTTCCGATAAAAATTAGCAAAACCCAAAAACTTCTGGAGGGCCTTCAAAGAAGTGGGCTGAACCCAATCATAAATGGCCTGTACCTTGGCCGGGTCCATTTCAATAGTTGACGGAGACAAAATAAATCCCAAAAATGAAATCCTCTGTACTCCAAAAAGGCATATCGATCCTTTGACATACAGGGAATTCTCCCTCAAGATCCGGAACACAGTCCGAATATGTTCCACATGAGAATCCCAATCCTTGGAGAAGATCAAAATATCATCCAGATAGATAATCAAAAATTTATCGACAAAGTCTCGGAAAATATCGTTCATGAAGCACTGGAAGACAGAAGGGGTATTAGTGAGCCCAAAAGGCATCACCAGGTACTTAAAATGTCCCTCCGGAGTATTAAACGCCGTCTTCCATTCATCCCCCTGCTTAATGCGGATAAGATTATACGCCCCCGTGGGGTCAAGCTTGGTAAACCAGCAAGCACCTCTAACTCTAGAGAATAGATCCGAAATCAGGGGTAACGGATACTGATATTTAATAGTAATTTTATTGAGGGCACGATAATCAATACAAGGCCTTAAAGAACCATCCTTTTTGGCCACAAAAAAAAAACCGGCACCTAAGGGTGAAGAGGATGGTCTAATATGACCCTTCTCCAACGCCTCCTTAATATAGGACCGCATAGCCTCGTGCTCGGGTACAGACAAATTGAAGAGCCGACCCTTGGGAAATTTACACCCCGGGCTCAGTTCAATTGCACAGTCATAACTCCTATGAGGAGGCAAGGACGCAGACTAATTCTCACTAAATACATCATAAAAGTCCGCCAAATAGTCAGGAACATCATGCGACTGAGGAGAGGTGGAAAAAAACGGAGCCTCACTAAAGGTACACCGACAACCCCAACTCACCACAGACACAGATTTCCAAACCAAAACTTGATTATGAATTTGCAACCAGGGAAACCCCAGAACAACGGCATCATGCAGACCATGCAACACCAAAAATCTGCAATTTTCTTGATGGTCTGGGGCGACCCGCATGACCACCTGGGTCCAAAACTGAGGTGTATTTTTAGCCAAAGGAGTAGCATCAATCCCCCTCAAAGGGATAGGCGTCTGCAGAGGTGTCATCGGAAAACCACAACGTTTAGCAAAATCCAAGTCCATTAGGTTTAGCGCTGCTCCCGAATCCACAAAAGCCTTGGCGGAAAATGTGGACAGGGAGCAGATCAGAGTAATTGCCAGAAGAAACTTAGGTTGAACACCACCAACAGAAAACGTGTGTGCAAAGCGTTTCTCTCGTTTAGGACAAACAGAAATAATATGCGAGGCATCTCCACAGAAAAAACACAGCTTATTACGCCTTCTGAACTCCTGACGTTGCGCCTTAGGCAAAACTCTATCACATTGCATAGGTTCAGACGTCTGTTCAACTGGTGGCAACACCTCTCGTGCAATCCTGCGTTCACGTAAATGCCGATCAACCTGAATGGCTAATGACATAGGATCGTCCAGACCAGAGGGAACAGGAAATCCCACCATAGTATCTTTTATGGCTTCTGACAAACCCTTCCGAAAGAGAGCAGCCAAGGCATTATCATTCCAGGTAGTAAGGACCGCCCACTTTCGGAACTTTTGACAGTACAACTCTGCAGAATCTCGACCCTGGTTCAATGCCAACAGGGTCTTTTCAGCCTGATCAATAGCATTAGGTTCGTCATACAACAACCCCAAAGCTTGAAAGAATGCGTTCACATTAGTCAGAATAGGATCATCTGGTTTCAAAGAAAACGCCCAATCCTGGGGATCGCCACGCAGCAAAGAGATGACAATTTTAACCTGCTGCGAGGAGCTCCCTGACGAGTTAGGCTTCAAGGCAAAAAATAATTTACAATTATTTTTGAAACTCAAAAATTTAGACCGATCCCCAAAAAATACATCAGGTGAAGGAATCTTTGGTTCAACAGCATGCGAACGAGCAAGGTAAGCGGAAATTCCCCGCACTTCCGCAGCGAGCTGCTCCACACGATCAGACAATTGCTTTATCTCCATTGAGAGAAAAAAAAAATTCCCCCTACGGCCTCAGAGATATAGAGGAAAGAATATACGCACACCTTTTTTTTTTTTTTTTTTTTTTTTTTTTTTAAACACAATTCTTCCCTGCTATTGAGTACCCTAGGATCTGCGGTAGGGCGGGTGATTCTGTTATGATTGAGTCACCGTAGGAGGCAAAAACAGAAATGCTAGCTAAGTCCAGAAAACCAGAGAAGTTGGCAGCTATCGGATTGCAGACCCCTGAACCTATCAACACGACTAGCAGTAGCCGTGGGGGGTTCCTACAATGCCCTAGACCCCTCGATCACAGCCGGAGAAATAGCTAGGCCTAAAGAAAGAAAGGGGAAAACTAAACTGCCCCAGAGCAGACCCCAAAGCAATAGGCAGCCCCCAACATATAATGACGGTGAAGCAAGAAGAAAACACTAACACAGGCAGAAAGATAGACTGAGCAAAGACGGGGCCCAATCTAGCTAGATAGAAAAAGGACAGGAAGGCTGCTGTCTGCAATCCGTGAAAAACCCTATGAAAATAAGAGCCAACAGACTGACAGTGAAAAAGGCCCTGAAGACGCTAGGCTTCAAAAAAGCTATGTCAGTACTCAGGAATATTCTGAAGACAGAGCTACAGGCAAAAGGAGATTCAGCTCACCCCAGCAGGGAATGGCAGAATCCAGAAAAGCAAGGAAAACAAAAAACAAAACACTAATGCAAACAGGCAAAGCAGAAAAACTTAGCTTAGAGGAGCAGAAATCAGACTGGTGTCCTAGAAGTCCACAGAGAAATCACCCGCAGGGTAGAAGGGCATCGGCAGCCTTATATCAGTCCGTGACTCCACTCAGCCAGTCATCCTCATCGGGTTCAGGTGCCTGATAATCAGGCTCATTACCTTCCTTCACAAGAAGAGGGAGTTCACCAGACCTCAGTGACGAAGGGAAAAATGAACTCACAACAGACCATGCTATTTTAGAATTTTAGATAACTAGAGGAATCATGAATCCAAAGGGAGTTTGTAGCTATATTCCGCGCTGCCGCTTTAGACAAATTCCAGGAGAATGCTGTATGATTGCAGTGGTTTGATTTGATTTATGTCTGTGATACCTGTATGTATTTGTGGTATTTCCTGATGAAGGGGGCATGAGACCCCTGAAACGCGTAGAATAAAACCACTGCAATCATACAGCATTCTCCTGGAATTTGTCTAAAGCGGCAGCGCGGAATATAGCTACAAACTCCCTTTGGATTCATGATTTCTTTGGTCGCTGAAGACCTGTGTATCTGCAGCAGCCGCTACCTACACGCTCTTATCTCATCCTAACCAGGTGAGCATATTTCATGATATACTGTCTTTTGTAACGTGGATAAGACCCTATTGCGCTTTTTTGTCTCCCCCTTTTTTTTGCAATAGATAACTAGAGGAGGAAGACCTGTGAAGACTCAGACGTCAAGGTTAGATTTCAGAAAGGCAGATTTTAAGGGATTCAGAAAGAGAATTGGAGGGATCCAAAGGCTGGATATCCTTAAAGACAAAAATGTCCAGGAAGGATGGGAAATCTTGAAAAATGAAATTCTCAAAGCACAATTGTTAACAATTCCGAAAAGAGAGAAGAATAGGAAACATTTAAGGAAATCAGGATGGATGAACACAGAACTTAAGCACATGCTTAAAAGGAAGAAAAAATGTTTATAAAATGGAAAGAGGGAGGCATATCTAAAGAAGAATATAATGCTGTCTGCAGAACCTGCAGGGCACAAATCAGATTATTAAAGCTGACAATGAATTGAGGCTTGCAAGAGATGTCAAAAGCAATAATAAAGGATTTTGGGGAGATGTCAAAAGTAAAAGAAAAGTCAAAGATGCTATAGGATTTTTACAGTATGAAAATGATGAAATGGTAAGACAGGATGTTGAGAAGGCCAAACTTTTAAATTCTTATTTTGCATCTGTTTTCTCTCAGAAAGGAAATGTAACATCAACTGATCAACTGTTCTTCACTGTCCTATTAAGGGAATAGAAGAATCCAGGATATCTATAAACAGAAAGATAGTGAGGAAACACTTAGCTAACCTAAATGAATTCAAGTCTCCGGGTCCAGATGAATTACACCCCAGAGTACTGAAGGAGATAGCAGAAGAAATTTTTAAACCCCTCTCCACAATCTTTGAAAATTCTTGGAGAACAGAAGTCCCAGAAGACTGGAGAAGAGCAAATGTTGATCCTATCTTCAAAAAGGGGAAGAAGGTGGACCTAGGCAACTATAGGCCGGTGAGTCTGACTTCTATACCAGGAAAGATCTTTGAACAAATTATTAAACAACATGTATGTCAGTACCTGGATAAGAATGAAGTGATTAAACAGAGTCAGCATGGGTTTGTAACTAATAAGTCATGTCAGACTAACTTAATTTCCTTCTATGACGGAATCACTGATTTGGGTGGATCAAGGAAATGCTGTAGATATAGTATATCTTGACTTCAGCAAAGCATTTGACAAAGTATCTCATACAATCCTTATTGAAAAAATGACTAAGTATGGAATGGACAAGGCAACTGTTAGGTGGATTCATAACTGGCTTAGTGATCGGACCCAAAGAGTGGTCGTAAATGGCTGCACATCCAGTTGGAAGAATGTCTCAAGTGGGGTACCACAGGGCTCTGTCCTGGGCCCTGTATTGTTCAACATCTTTATCAACGATTTAGATGAAGGAATTGAGGGTAAACTGATTAAATTTGCTGATGACACAAAGCTAGGAGGGATAGCTAATACTAGAGAAGAGAGAGAGAGGATTCAAAAAGATATAAATAAACTGGAGCAGTGGGCAGCAACTAACATAATGGTTTTTAACAGGGAAAAAGTACTACATCAGGGCAATAAAAATGAAAAAAACATATACAGAATGAAAGGAATAGGGCTAAGCAACAGCACATGTGAAAAAGACTTGGATATACTAATAGATCACAGACTGAATATGAGTCAACAGTGTGATGCAGCAGCAAAAAAGGCAAATGCAATTCTAGGATGTATTAACAGAAGCATACAGTCTAGATCGCGTGAAGTCATTATTTCCCTCTACTCCTCTTTGGTCAGACCTCATCTGGAATATTGTGTCCAGTTTTGGGCACCACATTTTAAAAAAGACATCAACAAACTGGAGCAAGTTCGGAAAAGAGCGACCAGAATGGTGACCGGTCTGCAAACCCTGTCTTATGAGGAAAGGTTGCAGGATTTGGGAATGTTTAGTTTGCAAAAGACAAGACTGAGAGGAGACTTAATAGCTGTCTACAAATATCTAAAGGGCTGTCACATTGTAGAAGGAACATCTTTACTCTCATTTGCACAAGGAAAGACTAGAAGCAATGGGATGAAACTGAATGGGAGGAGACAGATTAGATATTAGAAAAAACTTTTTGACAGTTAGACTGATCAATGAGTGGAACAGGTTTCCACGAGAAGTAGTGAGTTCTCCTTCAATGGAAGTCTTCAAACAGAGGCTGGACAGACATCTGACTGGGATGATTTAACGAATCCTGCTTTGAGCAGGGGGTTGGACCAGATGGCCCAGGAGGTCCCTTCCAACTCTACGATTCTATGATTCTATGATAAGTGGAAATAACATCATTTCAACATAAACCTGCCACGTCGAGGTGCTTCCTGTAAGATTTCAGACAGAGGAGTGAAAAGAATTATCAGAAGAGTTGTCCATAAGCCAAGGACCACCTGTGGAGAGCTACATGAAGACCTGAAGACAGCAGGTACAATTGTTTCAAAGAAAACTAAGTAACGAATGTAACCTCCATGGTCTGTATGCACGCTCACTTCGCAAGACTCCACTGCTGAACAAAAATCATGTTCAAGAGCGTTTAAAGTTTGCGCAACATTTAATCAAGCCTGTAAAATAGGGAGAATATAGTCTGGTCAGATGAGACCAAAATTGAACTCTTTGGATGCCATAATACACATCATGTTTGCAGGCCAAAAGGCACCGAATATCACCGCAAATACACCACATACCAACAGTGAAGTTTGGGGGTGTGGGGCTGTTTTTCAGCATACAGCACTGGCAAACTTCATATGGTTAAAGGAAGAATGAATGGACAAATGTACAAAGACATTCTTGATAAAAATCTTCTGCCATCTACCAGGATGATGAAGATGAAACGAGAGTGGAGATTTCAACAAGACAATGATCCCAAACACACAGCCAAGGAAACTCTCAATTGGTTTCAGAGAAAGCAAATAAAGCTGCTAGAATGGCCAAGACGATCACTGGACCTGAATCCAATAGAAAACTTATGAAAGGATAGAAAAAGCCCATGGGAGCTTCAGTATTTGAAGAGTGTTTATGTGGAAGAATGGGCCAAAATCACACCTAAGGCCTCTTTCACACATCAGGTTTTCGCCGTCAGGCGCGATCCGGCGCTTTTGACAGAAACCGGATCCGGCGAAATGCAATGCCGGATCCGGTTTCCCCCCCATTGACTTGCATTTGCGCCGGATCGCGCCGGATGGCCATGCGTTTCATCCGGTTTTCGCCGGATCCGGCAATGTGTCGCGATCCGGCATCTGGAAAAAACGTTTACTGTAACGTTTTTTGTCTCCGGCGAAAAAGCCGGACACGCCGGATCCGGCGCGTCCGGCATTTTCACACAATGAAAGCCTATGAGCGCCGCAATGCGCCGGATCCGGCGAAAGCCGGATCCGGTGGCCGGATCCGTTTTTTTTGGTCTGAGCATGCTCAGTAGCTCTGCCCACAAGACATATATAAAAGCAAGACAGTGGGACCCACAGCCACACCCAACATGCCACCCAAGCCAAGAACCAGGAGAAGGCAGCAGACATCTGCAGCACCACCACCACCCCAAATGGAGCAGCAAATGGAACATGCTGAGGAGGGGAGTCCAGAAGCAGATGAGAGACGGTAATTATCAAATCCCCCATTCCTCCAAACTAGGGCCATGGAATATCAAGATATTCATTGGCCCTTTGTTTTTCTTTATTCAACAGCCGCCAAAGAGATGCAGCAGCAGAAATGGCATCACTGGCAGCAGCAACAGCAGCAGCAATACCCACAGCCATGGAGTCTGGCCATCAACAGGACAGCACATCTTCTTCTGGGAGCCCTCCCTCGCATCGTCAGCGTTTGACGGTAAGTTTTTATTTCCAAAATCCATCATCTCTGTAATATATGTCTATTCATTGACTTTTATTTCAAAACAGGAATCACAAGATGAAGAGGAGCTCCCAGAAGAAGAAGGAAGGGGTGGACAGACACCTGGAGTGGGCTCACAATTGGTAAGTTTTTTGCATCAAACGCAGAAACACAACATCACACTACACAACACATAGAAAACAATGTTCTGCAGACCACACACAGCAAACAAATGCCTACATCCAAAGACATAACATTTTTTGTTTTCTTCTCTAGTCTTCCCAATCTGGTGCTCGGCCAAGAGGTCCTCGCAGTGCCTCCCAGGGTCGTCGGCGACAGCAACGCGGCGGTCACCAGCGTGTAAGTATAAATATTTTTGCTTTGTTTTTTTGCACTTTTTATTTCATTTCTTTTGTGGAGGCTAATTATGTTATTTTTGTCTTTTTCTTTAACAGCCTTCACAGCGTGCTCCCGACTCTGACGGTGAGGATGGAGGGATTGATGTGGACCGCCTCATCGATCTCGTCAGAGAAAGGGAGCCGCTCTGGAATATGGCTGACCGCCGCCACGCTGACCTGATCGTTACCCGACGACTCTGGGAGGAAATCTGTTCTCTCCTTGTGGGCCGCTGGGAGGACCTCGAAGCTCGGGCCCAGATTAAAGAGCGTAAGTATATACAGTACCGGTTGCTTGATGTAAACCAGTGTTTCCCGAACTCCAGTCCTCGTGGTCCCCACGGATCATGTGTTCAGGATTTCTATTTACTATGGAAATCCTGAAAACATGACCCCTGGGGACCATGAGGACTGGAGTTTGTGAAACACTGATGTTGTATACTAACCACTCCTTTCTCGTTTCAGGGAACAGAATTGTGAATCGGTGGCGGTCTGTGAGGGATCGTTTCAAGAAGGAGTTCAATAAAGAGATGCGGGCCCCGAGTGGATCTGGAGGACGCAGGAGCAAGTACAAGTACGCACAAGCCCTGTCGTTCCTCCGGGAAACAATGCTCACCAGAAGGTAAATATTACACACCACATGTGAAAAAAATGTTAGATGTAACTTTTTTTTTTCAGCCAGGGCCATACCATGTCAGTATTTTAATTGTTTTTTTTTCTCTTTATTCCACAGCACGGTGAGCAGCACTCGGGAGCCTGCACGATTGGACCCTTCTGAGGCGATCCCTGAGGAGACCGGCACCGAGGGACACTTCGACCGCCCCGGTACATCTGCACCTTCCCAGCCTTCCCACACATTCGACCCATCTGTCCCATCCACCAGCACAGGAGCATCGTGGCCGCCTACATTACATGAAGCTGCTGGTGAGGAGATCGCTTTCCCTTTACCCCACCCTTCTGCCCCTACCACCTCTAGTACACCTGCGGGTACTGGGCGGCAGCGGCAGAGGGGTCAGGAAAAGAGTTATGCACAAGAGTTCTTGCATCTGAATGCATCTTTCCAGAACTGTCTCAAAGTCTTGTCAGAGCAAATCTCCGCAGGCTTTCAGCAGATCAACTCCAGCATTCTGGAGGTGAAGACACTTCTGCAAACCATGCATTCAGAAGCAAGATCTTCGCCAAACCACACCTTTTTCAGGTCTGTTGTGGAGCGCATGGAAACGCTATCTCCTACCCAGCAGATGCATGTAATGCATTCGTGCCACGGTGCTCTACAGCAGGTTACCTCCCAACCTCCACCTCCCACCACTGTAGTTCCTCCACCTGCACCCCCTCCAGCCACTTTCCATCCTCCCCCTCCTATTACATCTGCACCCCCTCCAGCCACTTTCCATCCTCCCCCTCCTATTACATACCAGCAACCTCACCAGTACCAGCAACCTCCCCAGTACCAGACATCTCCTCACTTCCAGCAACCTGCCCCGTACCAAACTCCTTCCCCGTACCAAACTCCTTCCCCGTACCAAACTCCTTCCCCATACAACTTTCCATCAACATCATCTGCTCCTACAGTCCCTGCCCAACCCTCCACTCCACCGCCCACCACCTCTTCTGCCTCCCACATGTCCACCCATTCTGTAGCTTTTTCCACACCTTCACCTCTAACTGTTCCTTCCCCACCACGATCCCAGTCCTCTCTCCACACACCCAGTGTCGAAGTGTCCCGCAGCCCCTCCAGCAGTATTTCCACCCCACAGTACACAGATTTGTAATGTGTGTTTTTTGTAATAAAAATGCCCATTGGGTTTAAAACCTTTATTAAAAAAGTTTTTTGCACTTTAAAAACATTTTACAAAAAAAAAAAAAAAATTTAAATAAAAGTTAAATTATCGTTTCACAATGGTTGTCTGTCATTTCTTTCTGCGGCGAACTATGTTTTGAAAAAAGGTTAAATACAGGGTATTTCAAAGGTAAAAAGGTATTCAAAACCAGGTATATAACTGTGGGTAAATTTTAGCTTTTTGCCACATTTGTGTTCCTGGTTGTGTTTGAAGCAAAGTATTTCACCTAAAAAGTTGTGTTTATTGTTGGTGATTTCCTACCAATGTACACAACTTTTGTTAAAAGGTGAAATACTTTGCATAAAACACAACCAGGTACACACCTGTGGCCTAAAGGTAAAAATAGTAAGACCATGACAAGATAGCCAACTTTGGTTGGCAAAGGTATATACTGTTGGTCCAGAAGGTACACAAGTTTAGGGCACAAATCTTTCACAGTCTGTCATCCCAGTGTACTCTGCCTTGAGGTGACATAGAGTATAGTGGAAAATTGTCCCTGAAACCGTCACAGAACTTCTAGTGGTAATATTTCCAATGACAACATCCATCTTCGCCAGTAACTTGCTCTTCTCTCCAACCTGCACTTTCTTCTCTACAACCTGTCAAAGAAGGGCTGTAGGAACATGCTATATCTAGTTTTCCAGTAGCCAATCCCGTTCGGAAGGCCACAAGGGTCAATTTTAAAAACCGGATCCGGCGTAATCCGTCGAAAAACGGATAGAAAAACGGATAGAAAAACGGATGAACCGGATGAGACGGATCCGGTTTTGTCTGTCAAGAACAAGACGGATCCGGCAGAAAACCGGATCCGGCACTTCAGGTTTTACAAAACATTTGCCGGATCCGGCATTCTGGCACGACGCCGGATCGCGCCTGACGCCGAAAACCTGATGTGTGAAAGTAGCCTAAGCAATGTATGTGACTTGTTTCTACAAACAGGAGGCGTCTTGAACCTGTTATCACCAGCAAAGGCTTTTGTACAAAGTATTAAAAAAATTTCAGTAAGCTCTTGCAATACTTGCTCACTGTTTCATTTATCATTATTGCACATAATTTATGGACATCTGTAGTTAGATTTGTTTGCTTGTGTGGATTGGATGGGATGTTACTGACATTTCGTGAGAATTTTATGTCAAAAACATCTGTAGAAATATATTTACTTAGTAAATTGGTGATGTGTTCAATAATTATTTCAACTGCTGTATATATGTATGCATATAGTGTTCAACATAAATGAATATACCACAACAAATTTGTCAGAAAACCTTTTGTTTCCTATCAGAATCAATATTTTCTCTGGGATACCATACAACAAAATACTTAATAGCAAAGCAACAAAAAGAAGACTAAAAATCCTCCAAAAATTCAAGATATAATACAGCAGAAAAGGGGCATCAGTGTTTACCTGCCCAGGTCTTGGAACAAATGTACTATTGTGGCACCCACCAGGGCCATGTGGAACTTGGTCCGGGCCGGTCAGTTCTTCAGGCGATGTCACGGCAGTGGTAACCCGGTCTGTGGCCCTGAGCGTTCAATAAAATTGCCGAGGGACAGTTTATAGTGGATTTAACGTGACGCCACCTGTGGTGTTTGGCAATGGATGGCCGACGCTGCTAAAGGAGACCGCTGGGGCTGATGGTGACGCAGCTGGGATGGCTCTGCTCCCCACAGGTGGAGCGGGGCCCCAGGGATACCGGTAAAGTTTTTACAAGGGATCGTGGACCTTGGGGTGCAGGACTGGGGGAGTGGAAAATGACTGAAGACACAAGGGTTGTAGTTTCCTTTACCTTTACTTGATGATTTGGAATACAGACCGGGACACTGATAACAATTGCTATGGAGATCTGGGCAGCCTGGAAGCAATTTAGGCTCCCCTAAGCCAGATGGATTTGGAGGCCTTCCTAATGCTCTGTCTTCTGAGGTCCTGGCTGCCTAAAGCTATGCTTGAGCCTCTGTTCCTCCTTGTCCTTAAGTCCCTGCCCACATGGCAGGCAGCTTGAGCCTACTACAGGTGTCGCTTCTTCGTGGCGGCTCTGGGCTCTAGAGTGCTGCTGTGCCAAAGGGTGGATGATGGGACCAGGAGACCTGCAGCCCCCTGCCCTCTGGATTTAGCTGCTGGGACTTCTGTACCCTTGCAACCACGGACTCCTGCATCTGGTTTCTAGCGCTCGGCTCTGGGGTGAGCTTAGTTACAGCTCCACTCCCCAGGTTCTATTTCACTTCCCTCCTTCTTCTCTCACTCTCTCTTACAGACTTACTAACCCCACCTCCAGGCCAGAACTTATAGGGAAGCTCCCCTGAAACCAGATGTTAGAGCTACCCCTTCTGGTCAGGAGTCAGGAAAAGTGTTGGATGCTGGTGTTACCTTGTAAGGGGACCCCTCTTTGCTTCCAGGCTTGACATTACCCCCTGTGAGGGAGGCAATGCCACTGTGTCAACCAGACTCCTGGGGTGCCACACTATCAGGATGCAGCAAACCTATGTAGTAAAGAAGGCAGCAACACAGGTGCAAAATACTAAAAAGACAACCACTCGCAACCTACCAATTCATGGAGGGGGTGATTGCTCAGTATATGATTGCACAAAAGAGGCTTGTATAGGGCGCTGGTCACACACAGGTAATGCACAGTATCTGGCTTACAGCCTATTAGTGACGCCTATACTACTAGATCAGGCGGGCTGTCTAAATGCATCCCATGTGGACAACTAGTTGTAAAGCAGACACTGTGCATTACCTGCATGTGAACAGTGCCCTATACAAGCCTCTTTTGTGCAATCATATACTGAGCAATCACACCTTCCATGATTTGGTAGGCTGTGAGTGGCTGTCTTATTAGTGTTTTGCACAGGTGTGTCAGGAACACCGCACTGCACTTGCTCACTGAGCCAGTGCGTGTGTCCTGTGTACAAAAAACTGTGGCCAAATATACCTGTGGAGTGGGGCAGCAGCGGTGAAGATGCATGCTTCAGACTAACAGGACCTGAAGCACATGACTGCTGGGGGCGTGGCCTAAGCTCCACAGAGCTAGGAGCTGAAAGAAAACGTCTAGAAAGGTAACTATGGGACAAGTTACCAAGGGGCATAGACAGAGACGTAATCCAGATCAAGCCAGGATCAAAGCACGAGATAGCACAACAGTACCAAAGGGTTAGACAGAATGGATATTCAGGACGTAGCAAAAGATCAGAAAACCAGAATGGGCAATAGACGGTACAATAGGGACAAACTGTAATGGAGTAACAATAGCCAAGCCAGGAGGTCATAACCGGAGAAGACAATAGTATCAAAACATGAGACAGAGAACAAAGTAAAGGGAAAGACCGGGTCATACACGGGAAGCAAACAAGCAATGCAGTATACACGCACACCAGGGGGTCAGACACACAGCCAGAACAACAGTATAGCTGAGAGGGAATCCTAGTCTGGAGTGAGTTTAAATACCCCTCCCAGATCCAAAGGGAGGCCAGCAAAAGTTATCCCTGAGAGAACAGGACATTAACTATTTCCTATACCATGACAGTATCCTCCCCTTAATGGGGGGCCACTGGACCCCCAGGCTTCTCAGGGTATCTGGCATGAAAAGCCCACACCAGTCGATCAGCATGCACCAAACTGTCCAGAACCCATGACCGATCCTCAACGGAATATCCCTTCCAATGAATAAGGTACTGAAGTCTCTGGCGCGCCTACCTTGAATCAATGATGCGCCCTACCTTCCAGTTGACCCTCTACCAATACTGGTGGAACCACGGATGAGGGATCTTCTCTAACTTTCCCCACAGGTTTTAATACGGACCTGTGGAAGACGTTAGATATTTTGAAGGAGGTGGGCAACTGTAATCTGTAGGCCACCGGGTTGATCACCTCTACAATCTTGTTTGGGCCAATAAATTTGGGGCCCAACTTCATAGAGGGTATCTTAAGTTTGATGTTATGGGGGGACAACCAGACTTTTTCCCCCACTGTCAATGCAGGAACCACTCCCCTCCTCCTGTCCGCAAAATGTTTTAAATTCTTCTGGGCTTTGGAGATGTTCCCCTGCACCTCCCTCCAGAGGGTTATTAACTGTTGTACCATCCCCTCGGCACCAGGGCAACCCGAATCCATACGGGAAAATTCTCCAAACTGCGGAACAAACCCATAGTTGACCTGAAAGGGAGACTTTCCGGTAGACTGATTAACACGACAGTTGAATGCAAACTCTGTCATAGATAATACCTCGCACCAGTCTTCCTGTCTGGAGGAGGTCAGGCATCTCAGAATTTGCTCCAAGGACTGGTTGGTGCGTTCAGTCTGTCCATTGGATTCTGGGTGATAGGCAGAGGAGAATAACAACGTGACCCCCAACTTTTTACAAAATACTCTCCAAAACCTGGCCACAAATTGCACACCCCTGTCCGACACCACATTCACAGGCACTCCATGTAACCGAACTATGTGCTGTATAAACAAGCGGGCCAAGGTTTCAGCAGATGGTAACGCATGTAATGGCACAAAGTGGGCTTGCTTAGAAAATCTATCAACCACTACCCATACCACTGAGTTGCCCTTGGAAGGGGGAAGATTAGTGATAAAGTCCATGGACAGGTGTGTCCATGGTTTATCCAGAATTGGCAAAGGCACCAATTCCCCGGCAGGACCTGAGAACTTTTAGAGTGAGCACACACCCCACAAGAATTTGCAAAATTTTTGATATCATTACTCATAGAGGGCCACCAAAAACCCCTGGCCACTGCCCCTCGGGAAGCTGCAAACTTCGGGATAAGGCATCCGCCTTTACATTTTTAGACCCTGATCGGAATGTAATGGTAAAATGAAATCGAGAAAAAAAAGTGCCCACCGAGCCTGTCTGGGGGTCAGTCTCTTAGCAGACTCAATATAGGCCAGGTTTTTATGGTCAGTGATGACCATAAAGGGATGAGCGGCCCCCTCCTAAAAATGCCTCCATTCTTCGAAGGCCAATTTAACCGCTAACAATTCCCTGTGGCCAATATCATAGTTTCTCTCAGCTGAAGAGAACTTTTTAGAGAAAAAGGCACAGGGTTTGAGGTTAGTCAGGGTAGAGGAGCCCTGGGATAACACTGTCCCCACCCCCACCTCGAAGCGTCGACCTCCACGATAAAAGGTCTTGACGAATTGGGTTGTACCAACAAAGGGGCTGAAGTAAAGCATTTCTTTAATGTAAGGAAGGAATTTTTTTGCGGCCACGGACCAATTCTTTCATCAGCCCCTTTAAGAGCGAGGTCTGGCAAGGGCTTCACCACCTGCGAGAACCCTTTAATGAACTTCCTGTAATAGTTGGCAAAGCCCAGAAATCGCTGCAACCCCTTCAGATCATGAGGCTGCACTCAAACTGTAATGGCCTGAACCTTCCCTGGATCCATGCAGAACCCCTCCCCAGATACAATTACACCCAGAAAAGATAGTTCTTGCATAAAAAATGAGCACTTCTCCAGCTTAGCTTACAAATGGTTCTCCCGTAGTCTCATAAGAACCGTACGAAGATGGTGTAAGTGTGACTGACTGTCCTCAGAGTGTACCAAGATGTCATCCAGGTAAATGACTACATAATGCCCAATCAGGTCAAAACAACATTAACCCCTTCACCCCCAAGGGTGGTTTGCACGTTCATGACCGGGCCAATTTTTACAATTCTGACCACTGTCCCTTTATGAGGTAATAACTCTGAAACGCTTTCATGGATCCCGGTGATTCTGACAATGTTTTCTCGTGACATATTGTACTTCATGTTAGTGGTAAAATTTCATTCATATAACTTACGTTTATTTGTGAAAAAAACACAATTTTCCAACTTTGAATTTTTATGCCCTTAAATCACAGAGATACGGCACACAAAAGACTTAATATTTAACATTTCCCACATGTTTACTTTACATCAGCACAATTTTGGAACCAACATTTTTTTTTGTTAGGAAGTTATAAGGGTTAAAAGTTGACCAGGGATTTCTCATTTTTACAACAACATTTTATTTTTACGGACCACATCACATTTGAAGCCACTTTGAAGGGTCTATATGATAGAAAATACCCAAAAGTGACACCATTCTAAAAACTGCACCCCTCAAGGTGCTCAAAACCACATTCAAGAAGTTTATTAACCCTTCAGGTGCTTCACAGGAATTTTTTGAATATTTAAAAAAAATGAACATTTAACTTTTTTTCACAAAAAAAAAATTCAGGTTCAATTTTTTTTATTTTACCAAGGGTAAAAGGAGAAAATGGATGGGAAAAGTTGTTGTGAAATTTGTCCTGAGTACGCTGATACCTGATATGTGGGGGGAGCCACTGTTTCGGTGCATGGCAGAGCTCAGAAGGGAAGGAGCGACTTTTTCAATGCAAAATTGGCTAGAAATCAGATCGGGCACCATGTCACTTTAGGAGAGCCCCTGATGTACCTAAAACAGTGGAAACCCCCCACAAGTGACCCCATTTTGGAAACTAGACCCCCGCAAGGAACTTATCTAGATATGTGGTGAGAACTTTGAACCCACAAGGGCTTCACAGAAGTTTATAACGTACAGCGGTACAATTAAAAAATCATATTTTTTCCACAAAAATGATCTTTTCACCCCCAATTTTTATTTTCCTAAGGTTAACAGGACCATAAAAGTTATTCTGCAATTTGTCCTGAGTACGCTGATACCCCATATGTGGCTGTAAACGACTATTTGGGCGCATGGCAGAGCTTGGAAGGGAAGCAGCGCCATTTGACTTTTTTGGCTGGAATTGAGATCGGACACCATGTCGCGTTTGGAAAGCCACTGATGTACCAAAACAGTGGAAACCCCCCACAAACGACACCACTTTGGAAACTAGACCCCCCAAGGAACTTATCTAGATGTTTGGTGAGAACTTTGAACCCCCAAGGGCTTCACAGAAGTTTATAACGTACAGCCGTACAATTATAAAATCATATTTTTTCCACAAAAATGATCTTTTCACCCTCAATTCTTACTTTCCCAAGGGTAACAGGACCCTATAAGTTATTGTGCAATTTGTCCTGAGTACGCTGATACCCAATATGTGGGGGTAAACCACTATTTGGGCGCATGGCAGAGCTCAGAAGGGAAGCAGCGCAATTTGACTTTTTTGGCTGGAATTGAGATCGGACACCATGTCGCGTTTGGAAAGCTCCTGATGTACCTAAACAGTGGAATCCCCCCACAAGTGACACCATTTTGGAAACTAGACCCCCTAAGGAACTTATCTAGATGTGTGGTGAGCACTTTGAACTCCCCCAGTGCTTCACAGAAGTTTATAACGTCCGGGCGTGAAAATAAAAAAATCGTATTTTTTCCACAAACATAATCATTTAGTCACCATTTTTTTAATTTTCCCGAGGGTACCAGGTGAAAATGGACCCCAAAAGTTGTTGTTAAATTTGTACTGAGTACACTGATACCCCTTATGTGGGAGAAAACTACTGTATGGGCCCACGTTGGGGCTCGGAAGGGAAGTAGTGACGTTTTGGAATACAGATTTTGATGGAATGCTCTGCGGGTGTCATGTTGCCTTTGGAGAGCCCCTGATGTACCTAAACAGTGGAAACCCCCCACAAATGACATCATTTGGGAAACTAGACCCCCTAAGGAACTTATATAGATGTGTGGTGAGCACTTTGAACCCCCAAGGGCTTCACAGAAGTTTATAATGCCCGGACGTGAAAATAGAAAAATCATATTTTTTTCCCACAAAAATGATATTTTTGCCCCCAATTTTTTATTTTCCTATGGGCAACAGGAGAAATAGGACCCCAAAAGTTGTTTTGCAATTTGTCCTGAGTAGGCTGATACTCCTTATGTGGGGGTAAAACACTGTTTGGGCGCATGGCAGAGCTTGGAAGGGAAGGAGCACCATTTGACTTTTTCAACGCAGAATTGTCTGGAATTGAGATCAGATGCCATGTTGCGTTTGGAGAGCACCTGATGTGCCCAAACAGTGGAAACCCCCCAATTCTGACTCCAACCCTAACCCCAACACACCCCTAACCCTAATCTCAGCCTTAACCCTAGCCCTAACCCTAGCCCTAGCCCTAACCCTAGCCCTAGCCCTAACCCTAATGGGAAAATGGAAATAAATACATTTTTTTAATTTTATTATTTTTCCCTAACTAAGGGGGTGATATCGGGGGGTTTGATTTACTATTTATGGCGGTTTTTATGTTTGGCAGCTGTCACACGCTAAAAGACGCTTTTTATTGTAAAAATAGTTTTGCATCACCACATATTGAGAGCTATAATTTTTCCGTATTTTGACCCACTGAGTCATGTGAGGTCTTATTTTTTGTGGGACGAGTTGATGCTTTTATTGGTATCATGTTCGGGCACGTGACATCTTTTGATCGCTTTTTATTCTGATTTTTGGGACGCAGAATGAACAACAACCAGCGTTTCATGAATTTCTTTTGGGGGGTGCGTTTACACCGTTCCGCGTGTGGTAAAATTGATAAAGCAGTTTTATTCTTCGGGTCAGTATGGTTACAGCGATACCTCATTTATGTCTTTTTTTATGTTTTGGCGCTTTTAAGCAATAACAACAATTCTATATAAAAAATAATTATTTTTGCATCACTTTATTCTGCGAGCTATAACTTTTTTATTTTTTATCTGATGATGCTGTGTGGCAGCTCGTTTTTTGCGGGACAAGATGACATTTTCAGCAGTACCATGGATATTTATATGCGTCTTTTTGATCGCTCGTTAATGCACTTTTTGTTCGGCGGTATGATAATAAATCATTATTTTTTGCTTCATTTTTTATTTTTACTTTTTAAGGGGTTCGCTAAAGGGGTTAACTAATGGGACAGTTTTATAGAGCAGGTCGTTACGGACACGGCGATACCAAATATGTGTGCTTTTATTGTTTTGTTTTTTTTTCAAAAAAATGAATTTTTTAGGGAATATTTTTTTTTTTTAATTTATTTAGCGATTTTTTTTTTTTTAACTTTATTAGGTTGTCCCAGGGGGGACATCACTGTCCTGTGACAGATCACTGATCTGTCACATCACAGATCACTGTGACAGATCAGCGATCTGTCACAGGCATTGAAGACTTCCTCTTGCCTGCATTTTGCAGGCACTGAGGAAGTCAGCTCCCTACAGGTCCCCGTCGCCATCTTGGATCCGGGGACCTGTAGGGAAAGAGACCCCCGCAGCAGCGCTGCACATTGCACTGCTGTGGGGAGCTCAGGGAAGCATGGAGGGAGCCCCCTCCCTGCCGATGATTCCCTTTAACCCCCGGTACACCGCGATCGTGTTTGATCGCGGTGTGCAAGGGGTTAACGTGTCGGGGATGGTCCGTGACCACCCCTGACACATAGTGCCGCGATCAGCGGCTCTCACCACGTGGGCGCCGCTGATCGCAGTAGACGTACTCTTCCGTCCATGGGCATAGGGGCCCGGTCCCATGGACGAGATAGTATGTATGATGTCAGAAAGGGGTTAATGAAGTTCTGAAAAACAGCAGGGGCATTAGTGAGGCCAAATGGCATAACCAAGTTTTCAAACAGCCCCTCATTCGTCAGGAATGCTGTTTTCCATTCGTCCCCCTCCTGGATCCTTATAAGGTTATAAGCCCCTTATAGATCGAGCTTAGAAAACCATTTGGCCCCCATGAGTTGGTTACATAAATCGGGAATCAACGGGAGAGGGTACGTGTTCTTGAAGGTAATTTTGTTCAGTTCCCGAAAGTCGAGGCACGGTCGCAACCCACCATCTTTTTTCTTTACAAAGAAAAACCTCGCTGCCACGGGTGAGTCTGAGGGCCGAATATGCCCCTTGCGAAGGCTCTCTTTGATGTATTCTTTAATCACTTGGCGCTCAGGCCCAGACAAAGTAAATAAACAAGCCTTGGGTAATTTGGCGCCAGGTATTAAATCAATGGCACAATCATACTGTCTATGTGGTGGGAGCACCTCAGCCTCGTTTTCGGAAAACACGTCTTCAAAGTCTCTCAGGTACTCCGGAATACCCTCCAGACCGACAGACGACACAGATACAGATTTTAACGGATTGACAAAAGGAATCGGGTTACAACAGAGACCACTATGATTACATTCCCATCAGGTGATCTCCCCCTTCACCCAATCAATGAGAGGATTGTGGCGTTGCAGCCAGGGCATCCCCAATACCAGTCCTGCAGGCAGATTATTCAGAATGAAACAACTTAATTTTTCTACGTGAGTGGAACCCACTTTCAGAGAAAAAACTTCAGACATAAAACAAATTCTATCCCGGGTAAGGGGATGAATCCACAGCCACAATTTTAACAGAGTATTTCAACCTGACTGTCCATATCTTATTAAGAGTCACAACTTGGGCATCAATCAGATTAATGGAGGAACCACAGTCAAAGGTGGTGGTCATAACATGACCGCGAGCAATTTCCAATTCAACCTGGAGCACCATGTTTGTAAGAGAGAAAAAATGTACCTGGGAATCTGGACAACCTCCTCGGTTGTTGCACAGACTCAATCGTTTCTCTGATAGTTTCACTGAAGAACGGCAGGAGGGGCAATTCCTTTTCCAATGTCCAGAGGCTCCACAGTAAAAGCATAGTTGGTTGTCTCTACGGTGTCTTCTCTTTCTCCTTAACTGAGACTGACCCAACCTCCATGGGCTCAGATACAGGTGCAGTGTCACACAATTTGGAGTACAAAGGGAGACTCTTGTTGCATCATTCCTCTAGCATGCAGTCTCCGGTCCATACGGACTTCCTGCATCATGGCCTCCTCCAGGGTATCAGGAGGAGGATGTAATGCCAGAGCGTCCTGCAGACAGTCAGACAGGCCCCTGCAGAACAACCCCCTCAGGGCGTCGTCATTCCAGGATACTTCGGTGGTCCAACATCTAAACTCTGAGCAGTACCATTCAGCAGAGTGCCTCCCCTGTGTTACACTCATCACCATATCCTCTGCCAGATGTGCCCCAGAGCCTCAAAGAACAAGTTCACGGACATACTGTCACGTCGCCATCAGACTCGGGGCCCGCTGTTCCGCCCTCAGCCACTAGGAGGCGACGGACTGTCACGCCGCCCTCGGGCTCGGAGCCTGCTGTCCAGGCCTCGGCCACCAGGAGACGCCGGACTGACATGTCGTCGTCGATCTCGGGGCCTGCTGTTCCGCCCTCAACCACTAGGAGGCGCCTTGGCTCGCGCCCGAGTGAGGGCGGCAACAATGAAAGGGCTTCTGCGCAGGCGTCTACTGGACGCAGACTCCGCTCCTCTGTCAGTCATGATGGGGCTGGTGCATCATCGTCAGGTCTGGTCCTGGGGGCGGTCCTGATGACATCACCAGCCCAGGAGCCTGTGAGGGACGACCTGATCCCTCAAATACCTTGGGACTGGGCTTGCAAGCCGCCGGATATATTCTTGGTTCCCCTACGTGTTACTTGTGATTGCCTATCGTTAACTCCGACCTCAGCCTGAACTTCTGACTACTCTGTTGCCTGCCGTTTTTGTACCTTGCATTTCTCCTGATTACTGACGCTGACCTTGGCCTGGATTCCTGACCCCTCTATTGCCTGACGATTTTGTACTTCTGCTATTCTCCCGGTTTTTGACTTTGGCCTGGATATTCTGACTCTGCTACTGCCTAACGATTCTGTACCTCTGCTGCCCTCCTGGTTTTTGACTCTGACCTTGGCCTGAATTTGACTCTGCTATTGTCTGCCGTTTCTTGTACTTCTGCTGTCCGCTTGGTTAAGACTCTGATTCCCGACTACGCTTTTGGTCCCGTTTTTATTCCTCTCTGACGACCGTCCTGCTCTGGTCACTGTTCATATTCAGACAGCGCTTCCTGGGCTCTGCTGTAAATCCAGATCCCTGTATAGGGGTAAAGGGTATCAGTGTTTCTCGGGGTGTTGTCTGGCTGCAGCCCAGAACCGCAGACGGACGTTACATTATATCCGGCCAAACAAAATAAAACTGCTTTTTGTGTATACTCCTAACATATATAAAAGCAGTTTCCCTGAACTTTTTTTTTTTCCTTTCTCCTGACTGAGCTGATTGTTGGCCTGAACACCTGTTGCACTGCACTGCTTGGAAGATCACTCTCATTCTCCTGCACAAGCATGCTGCAGTCTGGAATCTTCAGGGAGAGAGCTATACGTCAGAGATCCATGCTCCTGGGACGTCGCCCTCTGGGCAACCACTCTGGCTATGGTTGTCCAGAGGCTCAGGTATTGCCCGCAGATGCGGCGAAAATTTTATTACCTATCTCCGTTTTATTTGGTCAGAAAACTCTCTGTTTAAATGCGTATGTGGATAGTGGGTCTGAAGGCAATTTTATGGATTCTATGACTGCTAGGGATCTGGGTGTACCATTACTAAAACTTAATATTCCAATTAAAACCACGGCTATTAATGGCACATCCATTATTCAGGAGGGGGTTAAATTTGTTACTGCTAAGATAACTATGTCAGTAGGAGCACTACATACTGAGCTTATTTCCTTTTTTGTGTTGGACAATCTATCTTCTGCAGTCATTTTGGGAATGCCGTGGCTACGTCAACATAAGGCCGGTTTCACATTAGCGCATTTTCAGCGCGCGCACGGCCGGGGGTAGCTCCGGCCCCGAGCCGGCTCTCTGCCCGGCGTGCCCGCCCCTTGCTTGTAGCGCCGCCTACTAGCGGACAGCGGCGCCTGCGATCGGCGCACCCTATCTTTAGCATAGGGTGCGCAGATCGTGCGCAGGCCGTGCGCTAGTTGCGCTTTGACCTGTGCTGCGCACTTTTGACGGTGCGCCGTGCGCGCCAAAATCCGAAAAGTTTGATTTTGGCGCGCACGGCGCACCGTCAAAAGTGCGCAGCACAGGTCAAAGCGCAACTAGCGCACGGCCTGCGCACGATCTGCGCACCCTATGCTAAAGATAGGGTGCGCCGATCGCAGGCGCCGCTGTCCGCTAGTAGGCGGCGCTACAAGCAAGGGGCGGGCACGCCGGGCAGAGAGCCGGCTCGGGGGCGGAGCTACCCCCGGCCGTGCGCGCGCTGAAAATGCGCTAATGTGAAACCGGCCTAACCCTGTCATTGACTGGCACCTGGGTGATGTGGTGCGCTGGAGTTCGCAATGCCAGGATAATTGCATCTCTGTAGCAGTAAATCAAACCAAGCTAAAAAAAACACCCCTTCATACCGTTTGCTCTCAGGGATTATGGAGATGTCTTTTCCGTTATAGAGTCTGAGAAACTACCGCCCCACAGAGAGTATGATTGTCCTATAAACCTAATTCCAGATGCCCGTCTTCCAAAAGGGAGAATATTTAATCTCTCTGGTCCAGAGCGTCAGGCCATGAATGAGTACATAGCGGATAGCTTAAGAAAGGGGTTCATTAGACCATCTATTTCACCAGTTGGAGCTGGGTTCTTCTTTGTAGAGAAGAAAGATGGTGGTCTCAGACCCTGCATTGACTACCGGGAATTAAACGCAATCACTATAAAGAACCAGTACCCGCTTCCACTCATCCCTGATCTTTTTAATCAGCTAATTGGAGCCCGTTGGTTTACTAAACTTGACCTCCGGGGGGCATACAATTTAATCCGCATAAGAGACGGCGATGAGTGGAAGACAGCGTTTAATACACCTCTTGGTCACTTTGAGTACCTAGTAATGCCTTTCGGACTCAGCAATGCTCCTGCAGTGTTTCAGCACTTTGTTAACGATATTTTCAGGGACATCTGTGGTGTGTATGTCGTTGTGTACTTGGATGATATTTTGATTTACTCCACTGACCCTGTGACGCATGCTCAACACGTCCGTTCAGTACTGCAGAGACTACGGGAGAACTCCTTGTTTGCTAAGTTGGAGAAATGTGTCTTTTTCGCTGAGGAGGTACAATTTTTGGGGTACATGGTCTCAGGCAGGGGGTTCCGCATGGATCCTGCCAAGATCCAACCTATTAAGGAGTGGGTGCAACCCAAATCGCTGAAAGCATTGCAGCGATTTTTGGGATTTGCCAATTACTACCGTAAGTTTATCAAGAGTTTTTCTGAGATTGCCAAGCCACTCACGGATCTAACCCGAAAGGGGGCGGACGTGACCAACTGGAATCCCGAGGCCATTCAAGCATTTTTTACGTTAAAAGAATGCTTTGTGGCCAACCCGGTTTTAGTACAACCTGACTTAGATCGCCCATTTATTGTGGAGGTGGATGCCTCCGAAGTCGGAGTGGGAGCAGTGCTATCGCAAGGCACTGCAGCCCTCACTCAGCTGCGCCCATGTGCTTTTTTTTCCCGAAAGTTCTCTGCCACAGAGAAGAACTATGATATTGGGAATCGGGAATTACTAGCAATCAAATGGGCCTTCGAGGAATGGCGTCACTTTCTCGAAGGCGCCAAACACAAGGTCACCGTCATTACAGACCACAAAAACCTGACCTACCTGGAGTCAGCTAAAAGACTGAATTCCAGGCAGGCCAGGTGGGCCTTGTTCTTTTCAAGGTTCGATTTTTTTTTTAATCACCTTTCGCCCTGGCACGAAAAATGTGAGGGCCGATGCCCTCTCTCGCAGTTTTTGCCCGACACAAGCCGAAGACTGTGAACCCGTTCCCATATTAGCCAATGGGATCGTCGTGTCGGCAGTTTCCTTGGACCTTCTGGAGGAGATCCGTAGGTCTCCAGAACGAGCTCCTGACACTACACCCCCCAAAAAATTGTTTGTTCCGAATTCCTTTCACCTTCAAGTTCTTAAAGAGTCACATGACTCTGTTCTGGCAGGCCATCCTGGGCTCAACAATACCACCAGGTTGGTAACTAGGAACTTTTGGTGGCCGACGGTGGTCAAGGACTGTAAGAACTATGTTTCAGCATGTGAAGTCTGTGCCCGCGCCAAATCCACCCATAATCGCCCTGCTGGCTGGCTTCAGTCCTTGCCCACCCCTGAGAGTCCATGGACCCACATCTCCATGGACTTCATCACAGACCTGCCGACCTCAGATGGGAAAACATGTATCTGGGTGGTGGTAGACAGGTTCAGCAAACAGTGCCATTTTATTCCCCTGTCTGGCTTACCTAACTCCGAAACCTTGAGCAAATTGTTCCTTGTGCACATTGTACGTCTTCATGGTGTTCCGTCAAATATTGTGTCCGACAGAGGTACCCAGTTCGTCTCAAAATTCTGGAGGGCGTTCTGTAAACGCATCGGTGTTGAGTTATCCTTCTCCTCGGCCTACCACCCCGAAACAAATGGGCAAACCGAACGTGCTAATCAAGCTCTGGAGCAATACCTCCGTTGTTACGTGTCAGGACACCAGTCCGACTGGGTAGAACATCTGCCATTGGCTGAGTTTGCCTTAAATAATCGCTACCAGGACTCCATTAAAACTACCCCTTTTTTTTGTAACCTTGGATTGCATCCGCGCTTTGGGTCGTTCTCGGCTAGGATGTCGGAGCTCCCTGGGGTAGAGAAAAACATACATCGCTTGAAAACAATATGGTCTGAAGTAAATACGAATTTGAAAGGGGCTCAAGTTAGACAGGCTTCAGCTGCAAACAAACGACGGTCCAAGGGGCCACACTTGGGGGTTGGGGACAAGGTTTGGCTTTCGACTAAAAACATCAAACTGAAAGTACCGTCTGCCAAACTGGGTCCCAGATTTATCGGCCCATATGAAATTATAGAAGTGGTTAATCCGGTAGCCTTCCGTTTGAAACTTCCGCAGTCATTTAAATTACCTAACGTGTTCCACAAGTCTCTCCTCAAACTGTATCGCTCCCCAATTCACCCTGTCCAGTCCCCTCCTCCTCCTGTTTCGGTCGGAGGGTCCTTGGAGTATGAAGTCCAGGGTATCCTTGACTCCCGCCTTGTGAGAGACTCCATACAGTATCTTATACACTGGAAGGGCTACGGCCCGGAGGAGAGGTCCTGGGTCCCCGCAAGGAACATCCATGCCAAGGCATTAATTAGGAGGTTTCATCTCCTTCACCCTGACAAACCGGGTTTTGAGGGTCTGGAGGCCCCTCCTGGAGAGGGGGGTACTGTCACGTCGCCGTCAGACTCGGGGCCCGCTGTTCCGCCCTCAGCCACTAGGAGGCGACGGACTGTCACGCCGCCCTCGGGCTCGGAGCCTGCTGTCCAGGCCTCGGCCACCAGGAGACGCCGGACTGACATGTCGTCGTCGATCTCGGGGCCTGCTGTTCCGCCCTCAACCACTAGGAGGCGCCTTGGCTCGCGCCCGAGTGAGGGCGGCAACAATGAAAGGGCTTCTGCGCAGGCGTCTACTGGACGCAGACTCCGCTCCTCTGTCAGTCATGATGGGGCTGGTGCATCATCGTCAGGTCTGGTCCTGGGGGCGGTCCTGATGACATCACCAGCCCAGGAGCCTGTGAGGGACGACCTGATCCCTCAAATACCTTGGGACTGGGCTTGCAAGCCGCCGGATATATTCTTGGTTCCCCTACGTGTTACTTGTGATTGCCTATCGTTAACTCCGACCTCAGCCTGAACTTCTGACTACTCTGTTGCCTGCCGTTTTTGTACCTTGCATTTCTCCTGATTACTGACGCTGACCTTGGCCTGGATTCCTGACCCCTCTGTTGCCTGACGATTTTGTACTTCTGCTATTCTCCCGGTTTTTGACTTTGGCCTGGATATTCTGACTCTGCTACTGCCTAACGATTCTGTACCTCTGCTGCCCTCCTGGTTTTTGACTCTGACCTTGGCCTGAATTTGACTCTGCTATTGTCTGCCGTTTCTTGTACTTCTGCTGTCCGCTTGGTTAAGACTCTGATTCCCGACTACGCTTTTGGTCCCGTTTTTATTCCTGTCTGACGACCGTCCTGCTCTGGTCACTGTTCATATTCAGACAGCGCTTCCTGGCCTCTGCTGTAAATCCAGATCCCTGTATAGGGGTAAAGGGTATCAGTGTTTCTCGGGGTGTTGTCTGGCTGCAGCCCAGAACCGCAGACGGACGTTACACATACGTTCAGGAGCAGAGGAAGAGAGAGAGAAAGCTCATGCCTGTGGAGCCCACCCGAAGTAGTGAAATGATGACCCCCACCCTCTGGAACTCGTCCCCGGAGGAGCGGAGCCTCAGAGAAAAAAAGCTTGCATCCTTCTCTGAAGGACCTGAACTCCTTTTTATCCCCAGAGAAAGGGTCTGGCAATTTGACCAGAGATTCGGGGGATGCTAACGAGACTTCTCTATCCCCAGAACTTGGAGCCCCTGCAACGACAGCCACCTGCACAGTATCCACCAACTGTTGCTGGGTATGGGCCATCGTGCGCTGTTCCACATTGAGTTTATGGAACATTTGGGTCAGGTGCTTGACCTGATCAGCCAAAGCTTGCATGGAATCCATGAAGAAAATTTTTTTTTTTCCTCAGAGAGGAAAAAAAAACTGAAACGGTCAGCTATAATGTCAGCAACACTGCACTGCACTTGCTCACTGAGCCAGTGCGCATGTCCTGAGTACAAAAAACTGTGCTCAAAGATACCTGTGGAGTGGGCAGCAGCGGTGATGATGCGTGCTTCAGACTAACAGGACTTGAAGCACGTGACTGCTGGGGGTGTGGCCTAAGCTCCACAGAGCTAAGAGCTGAAAGAAAACTCCTAGAAAGGTAACTACGGGACAAGTTACCAAGGGGCATAGACAGAGACGTAAACCAGATCAAGCCAGGGTCAAAGCACAAGATAGCACGACAGTACCAAAGGGTTAGACAGAATGGATAGTCAGGACGTAGCAAATGATCACAAAACCAGAATGGGCAATAGACGATACAATAGGGACAAACTGTAACGGAGTAACAATAGCCTAGCCAGGAGGTCAGAACCGGAGAAGACAATAGTACCAAAGCGTGAGACAGAGAACAGAGTGAAGGGACAGACTGGGTCATACACGGGAAGCAAACAAGCAATGCAGTACACACGCACACCAGGGGGTCAGACACACATCCAGAACAACAGTATAGCTGACAGGGAATCCTAGTCTGGAGTGAGTTTAAATGCCCCTCCCAGTTCCAAAGGGAGGCCAGCAAAAGTTAACCTTGAGCGAACAGGACATTAACTATGTCCTATACCATGACAATGTGTTGCCGAGACTTTACTACCTGGGTTTGCTGCTTCCTGATAGTGTATTTGTTCGGAGACCTGCTGTTCCTTTTCTGCTGTATTCATACTACAAAATACTCCCACAAATGATATACAGTAGCTAACAAGATTTGCTATTTTCAACATCCAAAAAAACAATTTTCCTAACACATTCATTCAAGACCATGTTGCAAAAATGAGTAAACTCCAATGAAACTTTTAGGAGCAAAGTTAAAGTTTATATTATAAAATTCTAATTGACAACAATTCAATGACAGGTAAGTCTAATTATTCATTAAACAGGTGTCCAGCCAACAGTTTACTATAAAAGGGCATTACTTAGCAAAGAAAACCCCTTCCCATTTCATGCTGTCACTATTGGCACCACATAGAAGAGAAATGTCACATGACCTGAGAAAGAAAATAACTTCTTCATGCAAGAAAGATGAAGGCTACAAGAAAATCAGCAAAGTGATACGTATCAGCCTGATTACTGTAGCAGAAGTCATACAAAAACGTAACAATGATGGAACTGCAACAATCATACACAGACATTTAGGCTGACCATGGAAATTAACACAGTTACTGGAGCGTCATCTGGTGAGAAGGGTTGAAGAAAACTGTTATATAAGTTTACTGCAGTGGCAGGGCCCATGCAGAAAAATATAAAGACTTCAGTAACTCTATATTCTGGAGTGATGAGACAAATGTTTTTGGAACTGATGGCTTCAAAACCATATGACATCACAAAGGTGAGGTGTACAAAGAAAAATGCATGATGCCTACAGTGAAACATGGTGATGGCACTCTCCTTATGTGAGGCTGCATGAGTGTTGCTGGTGTCGAGGAGCTACACATCATTGATGGTATCATGAATTCACAGATGTATTGCTTCCATTGAAAGAGAAAATACTACCATCAGTAGAGATGAGCAATATTGCCCGATATCGTATCAGAATTCCGATTTCCGATATTGAAAAAATATCAGATATCGGAATTTCCGATATCAATGCAAGTCAATGGGAGAAAAAAATCGGAATTACAAAATGACCACTACAGTGCTATATAATGGATAAAATTGAGGGGAAGCACCTCAGGATAATGGGGAAGGAGTTTGCAGAGGCAGAGGAGCAAAAAAATCGCTAGAAAAATGCACAGAGCAAAAGCTGTAGCAGGAAAACTAGTCACCATCCTTTTAACAGCTGTTTTTTCTTTGGGTTAGGATTAGTTGGGGTAGGGTTAGGGTTTATGGTTAGTAGGGTAAGGTTTAGGGTTAGTAGGGTTAGGGTTAGGAGTTAGGGTTAGTTAGGGTTATGGTTAGGGTAAGGGTTAGGGGTTAGGGTTATGCTTATGGATAGTAGGGTTAGGGTTATGCTTATAGTTAGTAGGGTTAGGGTTAGTAGGGTTAGGGTTTATGGTTAGTAGGGTAAGGTTTAGGGTTAGGAGTTAGGGTTAGTTAGGGTTATGGTTAGGGTAAGGGTTAGGGGTTAGGGTTATGCTTATGGATAGTAGGGTTAGGGTTAGGGTTTAGGGGTTAGGGTTATGCTTATAGTTAGTAGGGTTAGGGTTAGTAGGGTTAGGGGTATGCTTATGGATAGTAGGGTTAGGGTTAAGGGTTAGGGGTTAGGGTTAGTAGGGTTAGGGTTACGGTTATGCTTATCGTTAGCAGGGTTAGGGGCTAGGGTAAGGGTTAGTAGGGTTATGGTAAGGGTTAGTGGTTAGGGTTGGTTAGGGTTAGTGGTAAGGGTTAAGGGTTAGGGGTTAGGGATGGTTAGGGTTAGTGATTTTACATTATTAAATTAAAACTGCCAGTGGTGGTGTCAATATCCCCTTTGACTGACATGTGTCTGCGTTCAGCTCACCTTGCTTTGCAGGGAGTTTCCAGGAGCACCACGTGGAGGAAGGCATACACTCCCTTTAAACCATGCTTAGTCTTCTTCTGCTTTCCGATTTCCGATGTGAAAAAAATATCGGAATTGGAAATCGGAATTCCGATATCGCAAATATCGGGCCGATTTCCGATATTTCAATATCGGAAAGCTCATCCCTAACCATCAGTCATCACTCCATGCCATTAGTAGATGTGCACTTTTCCAACATGGCAGAAAAAATATTTATTTGCACTATGTTAGCCAGTATATAGGAAAATATTAAAAGAACTAACTTCACATCCCAGAGAGACAGAAGATTGTGGGAATACAAACTTATGATGAACTTTGACACATTCAGAGCAGGAATGAATGTAGAAAGAGAAAAATATCCAGCGTGATGAATAAAATTCAGAAGTCTTTATTGAAGAATTAAGAAGTTGCATTAGTATACTGTACATGGGCAGAAAAAATGTGTATACGTTTCAGAATTTAATCCTTATTCATTGACTTCTGAATTTTATTCAGCACGCTGGATATTTTCCTATTTTTACAAATGGTTTCTTTACTGCAGCACTGCAGATTTCCTTGCGTGGTATCCATTGAGAAGGTGTGCTGATATTTTTTTCTCTTTAAGGAATGAATGTGTTGCATGCAGGGCTGCCATTAGGAATTTCAGGGCCCCATACTGTAAAAATGTTTGGGCCCCCTTGAGACTGCGTCCAGGCTCCACCCCAGCCGTGTCTCCACCCCTCAAATCTTCCAGAGTCCCACTACCCACTCTTGGAAAAACTCCACTTCCGCACCACGTCCTCACCAATCACACATTAACATTTCCCAGATCATACATATAGCCAGCAGCTTTTGTTCTGGCCAAAAGAATTTTAAGCCGCCACCACAATAAGGTAGACTCTTTTGGATCAGCTCTACTCTACTGTAACTTATTAATCATTTGTTAAAATACCCAATACTCTGTTTAGGTATATTTTTATTTTTCTTTAAGGAAATGAGTCACATACCGTACTTTTTTAAAAAATAATTGAAAACAGATTGTGACTTTTTTTTTATAATCTGTATTTCTGATTGCAGATTATTGTATTGTTTTCTGTACATGAAGCTGTCGGTGAATATCGATCTGTGCTCGGACCGCAGTGCATGGACGGACCGTGGGTCTCCTGACTAGAATTCAGCAGCCTCACAACATGTATGAGGATGCAGGCCAGAAGATCGGCGCCCATGCACTGCAGTGCGAGCGTAGAACAATTTCCCAAATAAAGATGTTTCCCAATCATATATACCCACTTTTTATTTTTCCATCAATATGGCCGTGTGAGGGCTTGTTTTTTGCAGGACGAGTTGTACTTTTGAATGACATGACTGGCTTTACCAAATAGCGTACAGGAAAATGGGAAAAAAAATTCAAAGTGCGGTGAAATTGAAAAAAGTGGAATTCTAGAATTTTTTTGTTCGTTTCAGCAGCCTCCCATCTCCTCACCTCAGCAGCCTCCCATCTCCTCACCTCGGCAGCCTCCCATCTCCACACCTCGGCAGCCTCCCATCTCCACACCTCGGCAGCCTCCCATCTCCTCTCCTCAGCAGCCTCCCATCTCCTCTCCTCAGCAGCCTCCCATCTCCTCTCCTCAGCAGCCTCCCATCTCCACACCTCAGCAGCCTCCCATCTCGTCAGCAGCCTCCCATCTCGTCAGCAGCCTCCCATCTCGTCAGCAGCCTCCCATCTCCACACCTCAGCAGCCTCCCATCTCCACACCTCAGCAGCCTCCCATCTCCACACCTCAGCAGCCTCCCATCTCCACACCTCAGCAGCCTCCCATCTCCTCAGCAGCCTACCATCTCCTCTCCTCAGCAGCCTCCCATCTCCACACCTCATCAGTCTCCCATCTCCTCAGCAGCCTCCCATCTCCTCACCTCAGCAGCCTCCCATCTCCACACCTCAGCAGCCTCCCATCTCCACACCTCAGCAGCCTCCCATCTCCACACCTCAGCAGCCTCCCATCTCCACACCTCAGCAGCCTCCCATCTCCATACCTCAGCAGCCTCCCATCTCCATACCTCAGCAGCCTCCCATCTCCATACCTCAGCAGCCTCCCATCTCCACACCTCAGCAGTCTCCCATCTCCACAGCAGCCTCCCATCTCCTCATCTCAGCAGCCTCCCATCTCTACACCTCAGCAGTCTCCCATCTCCTCAGCAGCCTCCCATCTCCACACCTCAGCAGTCTCCCATCTCCACAGCAGCCTCCCATCTCCTCATCTCAGCAGCCTCCCATCTCTACACCTCAGCAGTCTCCCATCTCCTCAGCAGCCTCCATCTCCACACCTCAGCAGCCTCCCATCTCCTCAGCAGCCTCCCATCTCCTCAGCAGCCTCCCATCTCCTCAGCAGCCTCCCATCTCCTCAGCAGCCTCCCATCTCCTCTCCTCAGCAGCCTCCCATCTCCTCTCCTCAGCAGCCTCCCATCTCCATACCTCAGCAGCCTCCCATCTTCACACCTCAGCAGCCTTCCATCTCCACAGCAGCCTCCCATCTCCTCATCTCAGCAGCCTCCCATCTCTACACCTCAGCAGTCTCCCATCTCCTCAGCAGCCTCCCATCTCCACACCTCAGCAGCCTCCCATCTCCTCAGAAGCCTCCCATCTCCTCAGCAGCCTCCCATCTCCTCTCCTCAGCAGCCTCCATCTCCTCTCCTCAGCAGCCTCCATCTCCTCACCTCAGCAGCCTCCCATCTCCACACCTCAGCAGCCTCCCATCTCCACACCTCAGCAGCCTCCCATCTCCACACCTCAGCAGCCTCCCATCTCCTCACCTCAGCAGCCTCCCATCTCCACACCTCAGCAGCCTCCCATCTCCATACCTCAGCAGCCTCCCATCTCCATACCTCAGCAGCCTCCCATCTCCATACCTCAGCAGCCTCCCATCTCCACACCTCAGCAGTCTCCCATCTCCACAGCAGCCTCCCATCTCCTCATCTCAGCAGCCTCCCATCTCTACACCTCAGCAGTCTCCCATCTCCTCAGCAGCCTCCCATCTCCACACCTCAGCAGCCTCCCATCTCCTCAGCAGCCTCCCATCTCCTCAGCAGCCTCCCATCTCCTCAGCAGCCTCCCATCTCCTCAGCAGCCTCCCATCTCCTCAGCAGCCTCCCATCTCCTCTCCTCAGCAGCCTCCCATCTCCATACCTCAGCAGCCTCCCATCTTCACACCTCAGCAGCCTCCCATCTCCTCAGCAGCCTCCATCTCCACACCTCAGCAGCCTCCCATCTCCTCAGCAGCCTCCCATCTCCACACCTCAGCAGCCTCCCATCTCCTCAGCAGCCTCCCATCTCCACACCTCAGCAGTCTCCCATCTCCACAGCAGCCTCCCATCTCCTCACCTCAGCAGCCTCCCATCTCCTCACCTCAGCAGCCTCCCATCTCCTCACCTCAGCAGCCTCCCATCTCCTCACCTCAGCAGCCTCCCATCTCCACACCTCAGCAGCCTCCCATCTCCTCAGCAGCCTCCCATCTCCTCAGCAGCCTCCCATCTCCTCAGCAGCCTCCCATCTCCTCAGCAGCCTCCCATCTCCTCAGCAGCCTCCCATCTCCTCTCCTCAGCAGCCTCCCATCTCCACACCTCAGCAGCCTCCCATCTCCACACCTCAGCAGCCTCCCATCTCCACACCTCAGCAGTCTCCCATCTCCTCAGCAGTCTCCCATCTCCTCAGCAGCCTCCATCTCCACACCTCAGCAGCCTCCCATCTCCTCACCTCAGCAGCCTCCCATCTCCACACCTCAGCAGCCTCCCATCTCCACACCTCAGCAGCCTCCCATCTCCACACCTCAGCAGCCTCCCATCTCCTCACCTCAGCAGCCTCCCATCTCCTCACCTCAGCAGCCTCCCATCTCCTCACCTCAGCAGCCTCCATCTCCACCTCAGCAGCCTCCCATCTCCTCAGCAGCCTCCCATCTCCACACCTCAGCAGCCTCCCATCTCCTCAGCAGCCTCCCATCTCCTCAGCAGCCTCCCATCTCCACACCTCAGCAGCCTCCCATCTCCACACCTCAACAGCCTCCCATCTCCTCACCTCAGCAGCCTCCCATCTCCACACCTCAGCAGCCTCCCATCTCCTCACCTCAGCAGCCTCCCATCTCCTCACCTCAGCAGCCTCCCATCTCCTCACCTCAGCAGCCTCCCATCTCCTCACCTCAGCAGCCTCCCATCTCCTCAGCAGCCTCCCATCTCCTCACCTCAGCAGCCTCCCATCTCCACACCTCAGCAGCCTCCCATCTCCACACCTCAGCAGCCTCCCATCTCCACACCTCAGCAGCCTCCCATCTCCACACCTCAGCAGCCTCCCATCTCCACACCTCAGCAGCCTCCCATCTCCTCACCTCAGCAGCCTCCCATCTCCTCAGCAGCCTCCCATCTCCTCAGCAGTCTCCCATCTCCTCAGCAGTCTCCCATCTCCTCAGCAGCCTCCATCTCCACACCTCAGCAGCCTCCATCTCCACACCTCAGCAGCCTCCATCTCCACACCTCAGCAGCCTCCATCTCCACACCTCAGCAGCCTCCCATCTCCTCACCTCAGCAGCCTCCCATCTCCTCACCTCAGCAGCCTCCCATCTCCTCACCTCAGCAGCCTCCCATCTCCTCACCTCAGCAGCCTCCCATCTCCTCACCTCAGCAGCCTCCCATCTCCTCACCTCAGCAGCCTCCCATCTCCTCACCTCAGCAGCCTCCCATCTCCACACCTCAGCAGCCTCCCATCTCCTCACCTCAGCAGCCTCCCATCTCCTCAGCAGCCTCCCATCTCCTCACCTCAGCAGCCTCCCATCTCCTCACCTCAGCAGCCTCCCATCTCCACACCTCAGCAGTCTCCCATCTCCACAGAAGCCTCCCATCTCCTCACCTCAGCAGCCTCCCATCTCCACAGCAGCCTCCCATCTCCTCACCTCAGCAGCCTCCCATCTCCACACCTCAGCAGTCTCCCATCTCCTCAGCAGCCTCTCCCATCTCCACACCTCAGCAGCCTCCCATCTCCTCTCCTCAGCAGCCTCCCATCTCCTCTCCTCAGCAGCCTCCCATCTCCACACCTCAGCAGCCTCCCATCTCCACACCTCAGCAGCCTCCCATCTCCTCACCTCAGCAGCCTCTCCCATCTCCACACCTCAGCAGCCTCCCATCTCCACACCTCAGCAGCCTCCCATCTCCACACCTCAGCAGCCCCCATCTCCTCACCTCAGCAGCCCCCATCTCCTCACCTCAGCAGCCTCCCATCTCCACACCTCAGCAGCCTCCCATCTCCACACCTCAGCAGCCTCTCCCATCTCCTCTCCTCAGCAGCCTCCCATCTCCTCTCCTCAGCAGCCTCCCATCTCCTCTCCTCAGCAGCCTCCCATCTCCTCACCTCAGCAGCCTCCCATCTCCTCACCTCAGCAGCCTCCATCTCCTCACCTCAGCAGCCTCCATCTCCTCACCTCAGCAGCCTCCATCTCCTCACCTCAGCAGCCTCCCATCTCCTCACCTCAGCAGCCTCCCATCTCCACACCTCAGCAGTCTCCCATCTCCTCAGCAGCCTCCATCTCCACACCTCAGCAGCCTCCATCTCCTCACCTCAGCAGCCTCCCATCTCCACACCTCAGCAGCCTCCCATCTCCACACCTCAGCAGCCTCCCATCTCCACACCTCAGCAGTCTCCCATCTCCTCAGCAGCCTCCATCTCCACACCTCAGCAGCTTCCCATCTCCTCACCTCAGCAGCCTCCATCTCCACACCTCAGCAGCCTCCCATCTCCTCACCTCAGCAGCCTCCATCTCCTCACCTCACTCCCCTCTGTAACTTCCTGCAAGTCCTCACACACTGCCCGCCTCCTCTGCCTCTGCAGATTTCAGCATCTTCTGTCTCCCAGAAACATTACATGTTGCTGCTCTGCTCGAGAATGAAGAAGAGCACGCAGTGTGTCACATGACCTGCGTAAGGACCATGATGCACTTGGTCCTGCTTCTGCTTTAAAGGTACAGCACTGATTTCTGGCCACTGCATTCACTAACAACACTGTAGGTGTATCTTTAAATCACAGCAGTGTTGTTATGTATCTGGCTTGCAGCGGCCATGAACTATTGCACCTGTAGCCCAAACAGCAGTATCAAGAGAGGAGGGCCCGGTCTGCCAGCGTATCCGGGCCCCTCTTTTTGCTACTGTTCATGGGGCCCCATACAGTAGTAAGGGCAGTAATGCCCTGATGGCGGCCCTGGTTGCATGGATTTTTGTCTTTTTATATCAATTAAGAAATCTGCCACTCAGACCGGTGGGCATCACAACCCAGGACCAGACCCAAATATTACAGTGCTAAAAAAAACATCTATTTAAAACTATGATTTGTCGTCACACGAATCACATATAGGTGCGCTCAAAATTCTGCCATTTCTGGACTTCAATTTTGTTGCAGTGTGTTAGCGAAGTTATTGATGACAGTTTGCTGTTAAAAATAGTTACCTACAGGCCAGCTATTTAAAACTGTGGTTTGTCCGTCACACGGATCACATATACGTGCACTCAAAATTCTGCTATTTCTGGCCTCAATTTAAATTTTGCAGCACTGTGTTAGCGAAATTATTGACACCAGTTTGCTGTTCAAATTAGTAACCTGCAGGCCAGCTATTTAAAACTGTGGTTTGTCCGTCACACAGATCACTTATAAGTACGCTCCAAATTTAGCCATTTGTAGTGAACGTCGAAAATATTGTCCTCTATTTAAAATGGGCAAGAGATGGAGAACAGGATGTGATGTTGATAGTGATGGTGCATGCAGAGGCCGAGGCCGTGGGCAAGCTGAAGTTGTGCCACAACAAACACCCATATCTTCTCGCCTGACCTTCCTCTCCCAGTTACTAGGAGACTGCAGCACACCATTATTGAACCCAGAGCAATGTCAAAAGGTTGTTGGTTGGATAACAGATAATGCTTCCAATCACTTTGCCACCATCACCCTGTCTTCCACACGGTCAAGTCTCAGAAGCCGTGAGTCTGCACCACATATTCCTCACTTTCATCCTCCTTCCACCCACCATGCTGAGTGCCCAGAGACAACTGATCCCACACTTGGACACTACGAAGAGCTGCTCACTTTTCCAGTTACAGATTCAGGCCTCTCACCCGGTCCAGTTGAAGGGGAGCAAAAGCAGATCGCATATAGCGATACACAAATATTTGAGCAGCCATGGTCACACGAAGGCGACGGTAGGAAAGTGTCACAAGAGGTGGATGATGATGAGACACAATTGCCAGAAAGTCATGAGGAGGACCAGGGTGTGGAAGTGGAAGACGAGGTGGTGGATGATATAGTAACTGACCCAACCTGGAAGGAGGACATGCAGAGCGAGAACAGCAGCACACAGAGGGAATGAGGTGTAGCACCCCAAGAGGCAGGAAGAAGTAGTGTGGTGGCCGCAGATAGAAGATGGGCTACCATTCCCCGTAACACCAACATGATGGTAGTTGCCAGTACAACTGTTAGGTCTTCCCGAGTCTGGTTGTTTTTTAAAGACTTGATAACCCGAAAAAGGCCATTTGCCAGGCCAGCATCAGCAGGGGTAGCAAAACTACCAGCCTGACCACCACCAGCATGATCTGGCACAAAGCACTTGGCAGCAAAGCGCCCAATTTTGTGGGCCGAACCCCAGGGTCCAGGAACAGTGTCTGCAGGTGACACCACTGCTTCTTCCGCTGTTGTGTGTGCAAGCCGATTCCCTGTCCATGGTGCATGCGAAGATGCCTCCTGCTCTGCACCTGTCATTGCACACACTCAACTAGCACCATCAGCAAGTACATCCACATTGTTGTCCTGGTGCAGCGTTCAGTTGACCATACCCCAGTCCTTGGAACGCAAACGAAAATACGCAGCCAATGCCCCACAGGCCACACTACTAAATTCCCACATTCCGCGACTGCTTGTGCGCAAAATGTTGCCTTTTACGCTCTTGGAGATGGAAGTTTTCTGCAACCTGATGGCGGTGGCCATCCCTTTGTACTCGGTCCCCAGCCGCCACTATTTCTCCTGGTGTGCTGTCCCCACATTACACAAGCACATGTCCCACATCATTAGCCGTGCCCTCAACAATGCAGTTACTGGGAAAGTCCACCTAACCAGGGACACGTGGACAAGTCCTTGTGGGCAGGGATGGTACATTTCGCTGATGGCACACTTGGTTAATATAGTGGAAGCCGGGACCCAGTCAGACCTTGGGATGGAACACGTACTTACAACGACGAGTATTGGGGGTCCTAGGTCAATCAGGGTTACCCCCACAGTCTACAGGTCCTGCACCTCATCTACAAAATGGCCACATCAGTCACAAGCTGGATGCACTGCGTCAGCCAAGCGACAACAGGCTGTGCTGAAGCTAATATGCTTAGGTGACAAACCGCACAATGAAGAGTTATGGACAGCTCTGAAATAGCAGGAAGATCTGTGGCTAACATCACTGAACCTATAGCCAGGCATGGTCGTGTGTGACAAAGGCCAGAACCTGCTGGCGGCTCTGAGGCGAGGCGAGCTCACACACATACCATCCTTGGCCTACGTGATTAACCTCGTGGTTCAGCGGTTTCTCAAAACCTACCCGGAGCTGCCGCATCTGTCAAAGTACAGCCACCTGTGTGCCCATTTTAGAAAGTCAGCTACAGCTTCCGCTGCCCTTGCCATGCTTCAGCAGCATTTGCATCTTCCTGCTCACCGACTGGTGTGTGATGTCCCCACGCATTGAAACTCTACACTGCTGATGTTGGGAAGGATTTGTGAGCAGAAGAGGGTATCAACAAGGCAGTCAGTATTCAGTTCAGACTCCACACATAAGACCTCAGGAGTGGACATAGATGTCAGACATATGTAACATCCTCCAAAACTCTGAGGACTCCACCAAGATGGTGAGTGGCGATGATGCCATAATTAGCATCACCATCCCACTTCTCTGTGTTCTGAAATGCTCTCTGCTCACAACCAAAGAGGATGCATTGCAGGCGGAGTACATGGAGCAAGGAACCTTACAGGGTGATTACACACAGCCCAGCCTTATCTCATCCCAATGTGGATTGGGTGACAATGAGGTAGAGGAGGAGGAAGAACAGAAGCTAGTTTCATGCGCTATAGACGGTACTACCGGCACAACTGTCATATGGTCTGTTCAGCATTGATGGCCTGAGGACAGGGGGAGGAGGAGGAGGAGAGCATGGTCAGTTGTCCTCTTGGTGAGGACACTGAATTCTTGTCTGTTAGCAGTCTGGCAGGCATAGTTGCGTTTATGTTACGCTGCCTTTCCTGTGACCCTCGTGTTCTCAAAATTTTGGGTGACAGTCATTACTGGTTGATGAAACTTCTAGACCCACGCTACAAGGAGAACTTTCTATCTCTTATTCCCAAGGCAGACAGGTCTACTAAAATGGGGCATGTTATGAATGGGTCGCTGAGAAGGAAATAAAAAACAGCACAAGCTAAGTCTCAGAAAACCAAAGAGGTTGGTAACTATGCAGACTGCAGACCCCTGATCCTAACACGCAACTAGCAGCAGTCGTGGAGCGTTCCTATGGTGGTCCTAGACGCCTTGTCACAACCGGAGAACTAAATAAGCCTAAAGCAGGAAAAGAGGAAAACTAACTGTCCCAGAGCAGACCCCAAAGGAAAGACGGTGAAACAAGATGAAAACACAAACAAAGGCAGGAAAATAGGCTGAGCAAACGATGGGGCCAAACTAACTAGAAAGTACAGGAAAGGAAAGACACTGTCTGCAATCTGCCAAAAAACCTACAAAAATGTCCAACACAACTGTTAGCAAAATTAACCCTGAAGTCACTAGACTTCTCCCACTATATCAGCACTCTGAAATATTCTGAGACAGAGCAAAAAGAGGCCAATCTAATAAGGGACAAAAAAAAGGCAATTTGGCAAATACAGATAAATAAGAGTGGAAATTCAGCACAGCCCAGCCAGGCTGGCTGACCACACAAAAAACTGAAATGACCAACAAGAGCAAGTGTGAACATTAGCAAAAACAAACTTAACTTGAGAAGACTGGAACAGAGCTGAGTCCAAGACCTGATAAGCAGACTGAATCACCAGCACCAGGATAGGGCGTCGGCTGTCTTATATCCAGTCTGAGGCCGGAGTCACACTAACCTGCGCAAAATACGCTCCGTAGTTTACATGCGTAATACGGATGAATGACCCCTAAACAGTGCTCCGTAGGTCATCCGTAAGCAAGGTGAGGTCGCGTATTTTGCGCATGTGTGCATCCGTATGTAATCCGTGTGGCATCCGTATGCAATCCGTATGGCGAGATTTTCTCGCAGCCTTGCAAAATGGACATTTAACGGTTTTGAGGCCTGCAAACAATTTAAATCATTAGCCTGCACCCTATTTAGACACTCAGAAACAGGTGGCTGCCTACATTCTGTACATTTGTCACCTTGCTTTCACGAGGTGTGTTGGTGTTCTTTGTGCAGCATGGCAGAGGGTCTGCGATTCAATACAACTGAGCAGGTTCTCTTTACCTGGCTTTTGTCACGGCGCTTTGGGCAACCATATCCTGTGATAGTGGATCCGCGGAGGAGGAGACGCATGTGGGTCCATCCACTTTTGAGGCAACGACTCACAAGAGGTCATTTTCACCGCCTCTATTATTCTCTGCGGGAGCATCCGGAGAAATTTTACCAGTACTCTCGTATGAGCATTTCCACATTTGATCGCCTCTTGGAGACAGTGCGCCCTGGGATCACCTTTCAGGACACAAGGATGCGCAAAGCCATATCTGCAGAGGAGCGACTTCTACTCACAATACGGTATGTACTACACAACCTCATTCTCTATGGTCATAATGTGTGTGTTAATTTATGTTTTTTGGCCTTCTTGGACAAAGTTTAATGCCCTCATCTTACTCAAAATATGAGTCACCTGACACACCAGAATGTTACATCTAATATGTCCTGCATATCACTTAGTCATTGTGCCACCAAATATGTGTGTGTTGTTCTCTCTCATTTCCTACCAAGTTTGTTTGGCATGTAACTGATTTTTTTTTACTTAAGCCATTCTAAACTGTACTATTTCTGTTGTTCTACAGCTTCCTGTCCACTGGCCTGTCTTTTGCCGCCCTCCACCATGAGTTTCTCATTGGAAAGTCCACCATTTCAGGCATAGTGAGGTCTACATGTGCACAAATCTGGACAAGACTCCATCAAGTGGTCATGCCCAAGCCCAGGATGGAAGACTGGTTAAGGATTTCAAGGGACTTTGAGGAGGACTGCCAGTTACCAAATTGTATTGGGGCCCTGGATGGCAAACATATCAGGGTGCGTAAGCCACCGAACTCAGGCTCCCAATTCTTCAATTATAAACAATACTTTTCTGTTGTATTGTTGGCTCTGGCAAACCCTCAATACAAGTTTATAATTGTTGACATTGGGGCCTATGGAAGGACGGGAGACTCTAGAGTCTTCAATACTTCCATAATGGCTCGGCGGCTACGCACCAACCAGTTGGATCTACCACCACCACTCCAGCTACCAGGCTCCCCCGAACAATCAGTCCCTTATGTCCTTGTGGCAGATGAGGTCTTTCAGTTATCACGCAATGTAATGAGGCCATATCCCCGGCACAACCTTGACCACAGGCGCAGAATTTTTAACTTGCGCCTATCACGTGCTAGGCGACTGGTGGAGTGTTCCTTTGGGATTCTTTGTGCCAAATGGCGGGTACTCCAGTCTGCCATTCAGTTGAGTGAGCAAAATGTGAATGAAGTTGTGAAAGCCTGTGTTCTGCATAACTTCACCAGGATACGTGATTGTTCCTCCTCTGATGGTGTTGTGCGTAGGCCGGACAATGTGCGCAGGGTGAGACCACCTATCAACCCTCAACGTAGACCGCTCTCTGGCCTCAAAGTGCGTGATATTTTCACGAATTACTTTATCTCACCTGAGGGGGCTACTTCTTGGCAAGAGAATGCTGTGTCTATGTTATAATTTGTTTCTTTAAGTGTGTCTAAATATATATTACTCAAGCCTTTATGATTCTATGAGTGTTTCATTGCATTGGTTGGTGTCTGTTATTATGTTGTGAGGGATTGTGACAAATCACACAGAGACGTTAACTAGAGTAGACAAATTTTTAGTTTTGCCTATTTTTTTTTGGTTTGCTTAAAGGCAAACATAATATTGCCATAACACAAATTTGGCAATGGCCAAAATGACCCTTTGTGCCTTCTTTAACTTGGTGTTAAATTAACATAACAGAACAAAACAGCAACAAACATTAGGCAATAACAACATTGCTGCATGCCTAGATTAATCTTGATTTGGCAACAAAAGGTGAGCTCCATCACCAAAATAAAGGCAACAAGATAACACTCACATTTCATCATAATGTTATCTAATCATAGAAAGATTCCACCATGACAGGCAAGGCTACCTCACATCTTTCACACAGATATTACCTGTCTGTAGAACAGACAATATTTAAGCATGCTATACTGGAAAGGATCAAAATACAAAACTCACTTGTTAAGACATAGAGAGAGCGTGATATTCTGTATGCTGGTCGCCTCGAATTTTTTGACTAGAGATTGCTAACAAAAAAGGTGACTACTTAACTAAGGCGAGCACGCCTTTCCTAGGCGTTAGCAAGTGAGTAGTGTATTTTCATCCTTTCATTATACAGTATAGCGCATTTAAATATTCTCTTTTATACACACATGTAATATCTGTGTGAAAGGCGTGAGGCAGCGTTGCCTGTCATGATGGATTGTTTCATATGTTTGGAAAACATTGTTTAAAAATGTGAGTGTTAAATTATGTTCTAAATGTTGGTGAAGGAGAACACCTGTTTTTTGTTTTATATTAGGAGCACCAGTTACATCTCACTGGACATCTCCAACCATTAGAATCATAAATCCTCATATGTAGGGGAAGGGGAACGTGGATGACCAGCCTGTGGGTGCTGCTGGACATTGTGGCTAACATCGCCCTGTGTGGGGCCATACTGTTGCCCATGATGCTGTAATTGTCCAGCCTCCTGGGCCTGTTGGGGATACTGGCCAGAGTAATGATGATGGTGAGGGGCTTCTTGTTGGCTCTGGTAGGCCCGTGGCTCATACCCACCAACATAGCCAGATCGTCCCCAACCAGGTTGGGACCAGCCTCCAACACTGGGTGGGTACAAGTGGCCATATTGGTGGGGTTGGCTTGAGGAAGACATTTGGGGCTGCGGAATAGAAGGATGGGTAGGGGGAGGAAGGGCATGAGGTGTTGGCCCACGTATTAGGGGCTGTTCAGACCCTGCTTGAGCAAGCATCTGTGTGGATGGTCTCATGCGCATTAAATTTCGTGGTGAGAGCTGCCACCTCTCCAGAAATTCAAAAACCTCATATGGGGTATTGGGGGGGTGCTTGCATCAAGCAGGATCTGAATACAACCCCTAATACGGAGCCTGACCTCACGGATAAGGGCACGGAGATAAAGGGTGAGGCTACGTGCATAGGCCTCCTCACCATCATCTGTAGTGACTCTGGACAAATAATTCAGCACCCCTGTGTCCACATTGGTCCTGCTCTCTTGAATGGTGACCTGGCGCCTTCTTCTTGTTCGCCATGATGCTAGAGCAGCCTGTGGGGAGGACCTGATCTGGGCAGTTGGGCTGCTGCTCAAGTTGCCCGGCTCTTCCAGGATGGGTGAGGTGGCAGCAGCAGACCGTCCTGGTGGTGTGGTGTGTAGGCCAGCCATTGTGTGGTCTTGTGATGCCTCCTCTTCAGCCATCCTTCTTGTAGGGGGAGAAGATGGGCCAGCCACCTCATCCCCTACAGGATCTATAATCGGCTCTGCCTCTGAGGCCGTTCCTCGATCCGTAAGGTTGAATTGAGTTCTGTTATGAAATAGAACAGAGGCAAAAATACATCAATATTTTTGGCCCTGTAAAGTATTTGTGTAATGTTTTTGTGTCATGTGGTGTGAGGTATGTACTTACGGTCTCAGATCCAGAATTGGGGCGAGGAAGTTCAGCCGGTCATAGTAGATATATTTGCGTTTGACATGTCCAGCATCCCCACTCCTGGACCGCTGCTGGCGTTCCCGGCGGTACTGGTCCCGGATGCTTCTCCATCGTTTCATCACATGTTCCACTGCAATGTGACAGGAAAGATTGTCAAAATCACATATTTGAGAGGTCACATTTTCTAACAGTAGTCTAGGCATGGGGCCTTCTGGGGTGTGCGTTCTACCCATGGTAGCATATGTAATTGGGCCGATACACATGGTCTCATTAGCTCCACTTAAACTAATTTTAGTGGCTAGGAGGATGAGGAGCTTGTGGCCTAACCCCAAATTATGGCTGTGTGAAGCCACGTGTCACATCCAAATGTAACGGCCTCATGAGGCTAATAAAAGTACATGCACAGGAAGGGGGGGTGCTGATTCTAGATTCATTTTATAGCGCGCGCTAAGGTTAATGATGTTTTTATGGTTGCACTTACGAATTTTATGCTGCTCATCACGTGGTCTGTCACCAAAGTCATGGTATATCTGGCGACAGATGCGCCTCCATGACGCCTCCTTTCTTGTGCGGTTAGCATAGTTTGCATCGCGTGGGTCCCATATTTCTGGACGCTCCTGCACCAGCACAATGAGCATCTCTACATTAATATATGTGGACGCCATGCTGCTGCTGTACTCCGTGGAGGCTGACTTCCTGGATGTCTGGAGCGGTTTTTGAGCTCATTTGCATGTCTAGGCTTCCTGATGATGGATTGGCCCATTTCCTGTTCACCAGCCAAAAGACCTGCGTATTGCTTGCAAGTCACACGTGTGTTCCGTCTGTAATCCGTATTTTTTGCGCACCCATAGACTTGCATTGGCGTACCTACGGGCGTAGTACGCTGACAATCACAGCATGCATGCATCAGTGGCACGGAGCGTAGGATACGGATGAGAAATATACGCCTGGTGCGAGTGACCCCATAGAAAATCATTTGTCCGTGTCTAATGCATGCTCTTTGCGCCTCTCACTCTCCCGTATTCCTCGCCAGTGTGACTCCGGCCTGATACACCAGAGATCCAATCGTTATCTTCCTCACCAGGTGGCAGATCACTACCAATTAAACCAACCTCACTACCTCCTGTCACCACCAGAGGGAGAATGGAAGGGAGCTGAAAATGAGCTCATAACAGTACCCCCCCCCCGAGGAGGGGTCACCGAACCCTCATCCATGCTACCAGGCCGATCAGGATGGGCCCGGTGAAAAGCACGAACCAATTTATTGGCATGAATATCAGAGGCAGAGACCCAAGAATTATCCTCCTGGCCATAACCCTTCCATTTGACCAAATACTGGAGACTCCGTCTAACCAAATGAGAATCCAATATTTTCTCTACCTCATATACCATATTGCCTTTAACCGACACAGGGTCAGGAGGTGCCGCCACAGGAACTACTGGCTCAACAAACCTCTTCAACAGTGATTTGTGAAATACTTTATGGATTTTGAACGTAACTGGAAGAGCCAATCGAAAAGAAACAGGATTAAGAATCTCCAAAATCCTACAAGGTCCAATAAATCTTGGCTTAAATTTTGGAGATGCAACCTTCATAGGAATATTCTTAGACGACAACCAAACCATATCACCCACTTTAAACCGGGGACCAATGGTTATATGCCGGTTGGAAAACCGCTGGGCCTTTTCCTGAGAGAATGACAATTTATCCACCACTTGGTCCCATATCTGCTGCATTCTCACACCTGGGCAGGATGAAGATTCCACTTGCCCTGAAGAGAATCGAGGATGAAACCCAAAATTACAGAAAAAGGGTGACATCAAGGTGGCAGAACTAGCTCTATTGTTCAGCGCAAATTCGGCCAAGGGCAAAAATGAGACCCAATCATCTTGATCAGCAGATATAAAACATCTTAAATAAGACTCCAGGGTCTGGTTTGTTCTCTCAGTCTGCCCATTGGTCTGGGGATGAAACGTGGAGGAGAAGGATAACTGAATTTCCAGATTGGAACAAAAGGCTTTCCAAAATCTGGAAACAAACTGGACCCCTCTATTGGACACAATGTTCTCAGGAATCCCATGTAACCGAACCACCTGTTGTAAAAGCAAGGGTACCAACTCTGCGGAAGATGGCAACTTTGGGAGTTGTACAAGATGGACCATCTTCGAAAATCTATCACAAATTACCCAGATAACAGTCATTCTCTGAGAGACAGGAAGATCAGAAATAAAATCCATTGAGATATGGATCCATGGCCTCTTGGGCACCAGCAGGGGCATCAGCAACCCACTAGAAAGAGAACAGGGTTTAGACCGAGAACAAGTCCCACAGGACTGTACAAAATTCCTGACATCACGAGGTAAGGCAGGCCACCAAAATGACCGACTCACCAAATCTCTGGTACCAAAAATACCTGGATGACCAGCCAATGCGGAGCAAGGACTTCAGACATCACTCTCTTTCTCCTCTGGTCCGGAACATACAATCTTCCCATAGGGCAACGCTCAGGTTTATCCTCCTGAAATTCCTCCAGGGCACGTCTCAAATCGGGCGAAATGGCAGAAAGAACTACCCCCTCACCGAGGATAATAGTAGGCTCGGTCACATTAAGAGAATCAGCAAAGAAACTCCTAGAAAGGGCGTCTGCCTTAACATTCTTAGTGCCCTGAAGAAAAGAGACCACAAAATTAAAACACGTGAAAAACAAGGCCCATCTAGCCTGTCTAGGATTCAAGCGTTTGGCCGACTCCAGATAAGTCAGATTCTTGTGATCGGTGAGGACCACAACTTGATGTTTAGCTCCCTCCAACCAATGTCTCCACTCCTCAAATGCCCATTTCATGGCCAACAATTCCCGATTCCCGACGTCATAGTTGCGTTCAGATGGGGAGAACTTTCGAGAAAAGAAGGCACAGGGATTCATCTTAGAAGTCACAGGGTCTTTTTGGGACAAAACAGTTCCTGCACCAATCTCAGAAGCGTCTTCCTCCACTTGAAATGGAAGTGAGACATCAGGTTGCCGTAAAACTGGAGCTGAAGTAAACCTCCGCTTAAGCTCCTGAAATGCTGAGACAGCCTCAGGAGACCAATTCAGCACATCAGCTCCTTCCTTGGTCAGATCAGTCAGTGGTTTGACAATACTAGAAAAATTACCTATAAATTTACTATAGAAATTAGCAAAACCCAAAAACTTCTGAAGAGCCTTCAAAGAAGTAGGCTGAACCCAATCATAAATGGCCTGTACCTTGGCCGGGTCCATTTCAAAAGTCTATGGAGATAAGATAAATCCCAAAAATGAAATCCTCTGTACACCAAAGAGACATTTAGATCCCTTAACAAAGAGGGAATTCTCCCTCAAAATCCGGAACACAGTCCAAACATGTTCCACATGGGAATCCCAATCACTAGAAAAGATCAAAATATCATCCAGATAGATGATCAAAAACTTATCCACAAAGTCTCGGAAAATATCATTCATAAAGGACTGGAAGACAGAAGGGGCATTGGAGAGCCCAAAAGGCATCACCAGGTACTCAAAATGTCCCTCCGGAGTATTAAACGCCGTCTTCCATTCATCCCCGTGCTTGATGCGAATAAGATTATACGCCCCCCTGAGGTCAAGCTTAGTAAACCAGCAGGCATTCTTAACTCTGGAGAATAAATCAGACATCAGAGGTAACGGGTACTGGTATTTAATCGTAATCTTGTTAAGGGAACGATAATCAATACACGGTCTTAATGAACCATCTTTCTTGGCCACAACAAAAACCCCAGCACCTAAAGGTGACGAGGATGGTCTAATATGACCCTTCTCCAACGACTCCTTAATATAGGATCGCATAGCATCATGTTCGGGTACAGATAAGTTAAAAAGCCGACCCTTGGGAAATTTACACCCAGGCATCAACTCAATTGCACAGTCATAACTCCTATGAGGGGGAAAAGACGCAGACTTACTCTCACTAAATACATCAGAGAATTCAGCCAGGTAATCAGGAATATCATGAGACTGAGGAGAGGTGGAGAAAACAAGAGCTTCCCTAAGAACACACTGACAACCCAAACTCATCACAGACACAGATTTCCAATCCAAAACTGGGTTATGAGTTTGCAACCAGGGAAAACCCAGAACAATAGTATCATGCAAATTATGCAGCACCAAAATTTACAATCTTCCTGGTGGTCTGGGGCAACTCGCATTATCACTTGGGTCCAAAACTGAGGTTTATTCTCCGCCAAAGGAGTAGCATCAATACCCCTCAAAGGAATAGGCATCCGCAGAGGCGTCATGGAAAAACCACAACGTTTAGCAAAGTCCAAATCCATCAGATTCAGAGCTGCTCCTGAATCCACAAAAGCCTTAGTGGAAAACGTGGACAAGGAGCAGATCAGAGTAATTGCCAAAAGAAACTTAAGTTGTACTTTGCCCACAGCAAATGTGTGTCCAAAACGTTTCTCTCGTTTAGGGCAGACAGAAATAGTATGAGAGGCGTCTCCACAGAAAAAACACAGCTTATTACGCCTTCTAAACTCCCGACATTGCACCCTAGACAAAACCCCATCTCATTGTATAGGTTCAGACATTTGTTCAAAAGGTGGCAGCGCCTCCTGTGTATTTTTACGTTCATGTAAATGCCGATCAATTTGAATGGCTAATGACATAGAGCCATCCAGACCAGAGGGAACAGGAAAACCCACCATAACATCTTTTACGGTCTCTGATAAACCTTTCCGAAAGAGAGCTGCCAATGCACTATCATTCCATGTAGTAAGGACCGCCCACTTTCGGAATTTTTGACAATATAACTCTGCAGGATCCTGACCCTGGTTAAATGCCAACAGGGTTCTCTCAGCTTGATCAACGGAATTAGGTTCATCATACAACAACCCCAAGGCCTGAAAAAATGCATCCACATTAGTCAGAATAGGATTTTCAGGTGTCAGAGAAAACACCCAATCCTGGGGATCACCGCGCAGCAATGAGATGACAATTTTAACCTGCTGCGCAGAGCTTCCCGATGAGTTAGGCTTCAAGGCAAGAAATAATTTACAATTATTCTTAAAATTTAAAAATTTAGACTGATCCCCAGAAAACACATCAGGAGTAGGGATTTTGGGTTCAACAGCATGTGATTGAGCGAGATAGGGGGAAATTCCCTGCACTTCAGCAGTGAGCTGCTCCACATGATCAGACAATTGCTTAATCTCCATTAAGGAAAAAATCCTCCTACGACCCCAGAGAAAAAGAGGAAAAAATGCATATAAAAAAAAAAATTCTCACATTTTTTTTTCCTGCTTTTGAGTACTCTAGAATCTGCGGTATGGCTGGTGATTCTGTTATGAACGGGTCGCCGAGGAGGAAATAAAAAATAACACAAGCTAAGTCTCAGAAAACCAAAGAGGTTGGTAACTATGCAGACTGCAGACCCCTGATCCTAACACGCAACTAGCAGCAGTCATGGAGCGTTCCTATGGTGGTCCTAGACGCCTCGTCACAACCGGAGAACTAAACAAGCTTAAAGCAGGAAAAGAGGAAAACTAACTGCCCCAGAGCAGACCCCAAAGGAAAGACAGCCCCCCACATGTATTGACGGTGAAACAAGATGAAAACACAAAGGCAGGAAAATAGGCTGAGCAAACAATGGGGCCAAACTAACTAGAAAGGACAGGAAAGGAAAGACACTGTCTGCAATCTGCCAAAAACACTACAAAAATGTCCAACACAACTGATAGCAAAATTAACCCTGAAGTCACTAGACTTCTCCCACTATATCAGCACTCTGAAATATTCTGAGACAGAGCAAAAAGAGGCCAATCTAATTAAGGACAAAAAAAGGCAATTTGGCAAATACAGATAAATAAGGGTGGAAATTCAGCACAGTCCAGCCGGGGTGGCTGACCACACAGAAAACTGAAATGACCAACAAGAGCAAGTGTGAACATTAGCAAAAACAAACTTAACTTGAGAAGACTGGAACAGAGCTGAGTCCAAGACCTGAGAAGCAGACTGAATCACCAGCACCAGGATAGGGCGTCGGCTGTCTTATATCCAGTCTGATACTCCAGAGATCCAATTGTTATCTTCCTCACCAGGTGGCAGATCACTACCAATTAAACCAACCTCACTACCTCCTGTCACCACCAGAGGGAGAACGGAAGGGGACCTCTCAACTGGTGGAGCAGAAAATGAGCTCATAATAGGGGCAGTACCTGAAGGCCCTTGTTGCGGAATTATTAAAAACAATTCTCATTTGAAAACGCTGGCGGCAGTCACCATATCACCAGGGTGACCTTTATCTGTGATACATCAATTTTTTTAAAGGGTGTTTATGATGCTTGTAAAAAAAATTTGTTATACAGTATGTTCATGTAAACCCCACAGGGGTAAATGTTTATCAGCCCATACGCTTAGTGTATGGGCATTACAAGTATAGGAGACCTGCTCCTTTCTAATGTGAACATGTTTTTATGAGGCCCTCCTCCACATCTCTTCCAAAGGGCACTGGAGTGCCTCCAAGTTTTTGGCAACCCTTGCATTCACTGCAAAGGCAAACACTATGGGAGACTGTTATGAATGGGTCACCGAGGAGGAAAAAACCTAAACATGCTAAGCCCAGAAAAACCAGATAGGTTGGTAACTATGCAGATTGCAGATCTTTGATCCTAACCACACAACTAGCAGCAGCCGTGGAGCGTACCTACGATGAACCTAGACGCCTCCTCACGGCCGGAGGACTAAATAAGCCTAAAGCAAGAAAAGGGGAAAACTAACTGCCCCAGAGCAGACCCCAAAGGAATAGACAGCCCCCACACATGTATTGACGGTGAAACCAGATGAAAACGCAAACACAGGCAGGAAAATAGGCTGAGCAAACGATGGGGCCCAAACTAACTAGAAAGGAGAGGAAAGGAAAGACACTGTCTGCAATCTGCCCAAAACCATACAAAATAATGTCCAACACTTCTGATAACAAAATTAACCCTGAAGTCACGACTTCTTCCACTATATCAGCACTCTGAAATATTCTGAGACAGAGCAAAAAGAGGCCAATCTAATAAGGGACAAAAAGCAAATTGGCAAATATAGATAAATAAGAGTGGAAATTCAGCAAAGCCCCAGCCGGGGCTGGCTGACCACACAAAAACTGAATAGAACAACAAAATCAAGTGTGAACATTAGCAGAGAAACTTAGCTTGAGCTGACTGGAACAGAGCTGAGAACAAGACCTGACAAGCAGAAGGAATCACCAGCACTAGAGTAGGGCGTCGGCTGTCTTAAATCCAATCTGAGATTCCTGAGGTCCAATCGTCATCCTCATTATCAGGTGGCAGATCTCTACTGATTAAATCAGCCTCACTACCTCCTGTTACCACCAGAGGGAGCCTGGAAGGAGAACTCACAACTGGCAGACCAGAAAATGAACTCAAAACAGTACCCCCCCTTGATGAGGGGTCACTGAACCCTCATCCACGCCACCAGGCCGATCAGGATGGGCCCGGTGAAAAGCACGAACCAATCTATTGGCATGAATATCAGAGGCAGAGACCCAAGAATTATCCTCCTGGCCATAACCCTTCCATTTGACCAAATACTGGAGTCTCCGTCTAACCAAACGAGAATCCAGTATTTTCTCTACCTCATATTCCACATTGCCTTCAACCCACACAGGGTCAGGAGGTGCTGCCATAGGAACCACTGGCTCAAAAAACCACTTCAACAGAGATTTGTGAAATACGTTATGGATCTTGAACGTAACTGGAAGAGCCAATCGAAAAGAAACAGGATTAAGAATCTCCAAAATCTTATAAGGTCCAATAAATCTTGGCTTAAATTTTGGAGATGCAACCTTCATAGGAATATTCTTAGACGACAACCAAACCATATCACCCACTTTAAACCGGGGACCAATGGTCCTATGCTGGTTGGAAAATCTCTGGGCCTTTTCCTGACAGAGTGACAACTTATCCACCACTTGGTCCCATATCTGCTGCATTCTCTCAACCACAGTGTCCACACCTGGGCAGGACGAAGTTTCCACTTGCCCTGAAGAGAATCGAGGATGAAACCCAAAATTACAGAAAATGGGTGACATCAAAGTGACAGAACTAGCTCTACTGTTCAGCGCGAATTCGGCCAAGGGCAAAAATGAGACCCAATCATCCTGATCAGCAGATATAAAACATCTTAAATAAGACTCCAAGGTCTGGTTTGTTCTCTCAGTCTGTCCATTGGTCTGGGGATGAAACGCGGGGGAGAAGGATAACTGAATTCCCAGACTGGAACAAAAGGCTTTCTAGAATCTGGAAACAAACTGAACTCCTCTGTCGGACACAATGTTCTCAGGAATCCCATGCAACCGAACCACCTGTTGTAAAAACAACTCAGCGGAAGATGGCAACTTTGGGAGTGGTACAAGATGGACCATCTTCGAAAATCTATCACAAATCACCCAGATAACAGTCATTCTCTGAGAGACAGGAAGATCAGAAATAAAATCCATTGAGATATGGGTCCATGGCCTCATGGGCACCGGCAGGGGCATCGGCAACCCACTAAAAGGAGAACAGGGTTTAGACCGAGAACAAGTCCCACAGGACTGTACAAAATTCCTGACATCACGAGATAAGGCAGGCCACCAAAAGGACCGACTCACCAAATCTCTGGTACCAAAAATACCTGGATGACCAGCCAATGCGGAGCAATGAATTTCAGACATCACTCTCTTTCTCCACTGGTCAGGAACATACAATTTTCCCATAGGGCAACTGTTATGAATGAGTCACCGGAGGAGGAGAAAGCAAAAATACAAGCTAAGTCCAGAAAACCGGAGAGGTTGGTAGCTATCGGATTGCAGACCCCTGATCCTATACACCACAACTAACAGTAGCCGTGGGGGGTTCCTACGGTGCCCTAGACCCCTCGTCACAGCTGGAGAACTACATAAGCCTAAGGGAGGAAAGGGGAAATCTAAACTGCCCCACAGCAGACCCCAAAGCAATAGTCAGCCCCCAACATGTATTGTCGGTGAAAAACAGATGAAAATACAAACACAGACAGAAAGACAGGCTGAGCAAACGATGGGGCCCAACTAACTAGATAGGACAGAAAAGATGCTGGCTGCAATCCGCAAAAAACCCTACCAAAAATGTCCCAACCGTCTGATAGGGAACAAGGCCCTGAAGTCGCTAGACTTCAAAATCACTATATCAGCACTCAGGTATATTCTGAAAACAGAGCAAAGAGATCAACTGATCAAAGACAAAAATGGAATTCAGACAGTCCCAACCAGGACTGGCTGAATACAAACACTAAGGAAACCAGACAAAATCTCATGGAATAATAGCAGGGCAAAAACGTAACTTTTAGTAGACAGGAACTAAGCTGGATGCAAGAGCTCAGAGCAGAAAGGATCACCAGCAGCCCTGCAGGGCGTCGGCTGCCTTATATCCACTCAGAAATTCCAGATGTCCAATCACACTCCGCCTGTTCAGATGACAGGTTCTTCCCATCCCAATCAATTTCACTACCTCTCTTCACCAGCAGAGGGAGTTCATCAGACATCAAAGGTGAAGGGGAGAATGAACTCACAACAGGCAACGCTCTGGTTTATCCTCCTGAAATTCCTCCAGGGCGCGTCTCAAATCGGGAGAAATGGCAGAAAGAACTACCCCCTCACCTAGCATGGTAGTAGGCTCGGTCACATTAAGAGAATCGGCAAAGAAACTCCTAGAAAGGGCGTCTGCCTTAACATTCTTAGTGCCCGGAAGAAAAGAGACCACAAAATTAAAACGCGCGAAAAACAAGGCCCATCTAGCCTGTCTAGGATTCAAGCGTTTGGCCGACTCCAGATACATCAAATTCTTGTGATCGGTGAGGACCACAACTTGATGTCTAGCTCCCTCCAACTAATGTCTCCACTCCTCAAATGCCCATTTCATGGCCAACAATTCCCGATTCCCCATGTCATAGTTGCGTTCAGATGGGGAGAATTTTTGAGAAAAGAAGGCACAGGGATTCATCTTAGAAGTCACAGGGTCTTTTTGGGACAAAACAGCTCCTGCACCAATCTCAGAAGCATCTACCTCCACCTGAAATGGAAGTGAGACATCAGGTTGCCGTAAAACCGGAGCTGAAGTAAATCTCCGCTTAAGCTCCTGAAATGCTGAGACAGACTCAGGAGACCAATTCAGCACATCAGCGCTCTTCTTGGTCAGATCAGTCAGTGGTTTGACAATACCAGAAAAAATTACCTATAAATTTAAGATAGAAATTAGCAAAACCCAAAAACTTCTGGAGGGCCTTCAAAGAAGTAGGCTGAACCCAATCATAAATGGCCTGTACCTTGGCCGGGTCCATTTCAATAGTCGATGGAGACAAGATAAATCCCAAAAATGAAATCCTCTGTACACCAAAGAGGCATTTCGATCCCTTAACAAACAGGGAATTCTCCCTCAAAATACGGAACACAGTCCGGACATGTTCCACATGAGAATCCCAATCACTAGAAAAGATCAAAATATCATCCAGATAGATGATCAAAAACTTTTCCACAAAGTCACGGAAAATATTATTCATAAAGGACTGGAAGACAGAAGGTGCGTTAGTGAGCCCAAAAGGCATCACCAGGTACTCAAAATGTCCCTCCGGAGTATTAAACGCCATCTTCCATTCATCCCCGTGCTTGATGCGAATAAGATTATACGCCCCCCTGAGGTCAAGCTTAGTAAACCAGCAGGCACTCTTAACTCTGGAGAATAAATCAGACATCAGAGGTAATGGGTACTGATATTTAACCGTCATCTTGTTAAGGGAACGATAATCAATACACGGTCTTAATGAACCATCTTTCTTGGCCACAAAAAAAAAACAGCACCTAAAGGTGACGAGGATGGTCTAATATGACCCTTCTCCAACGACTTCTTAATATAGGATCACATAGCATCATGTTCGGGTACTGATAAGTTGAAAAGCCGACCCTTGGGAAATTTACACCCAGGCATCAACTCAATTGCACAGTCATAACTCCTATGAGGGGGCAAAGACGCAGACTTACTCTCACTAAATACATCAGAGAATTCAGCCAGGTAATCAGGAATATCATGAGACTGAGGAGAGGTGGAGAAAACAAGAGCGTCCCTAAGAACACACTGACAACCCAAACTCATCACAGACACAGATTTCCAATCCAAAACTGGGTTATGAGTTTGCAACCAGAGAAAACCCAGAACAATAGTATCATGCAAATTATGCAGCACCAAAATTTACAATCTTCCTGGTGGTCTGGGGCAACTCGCATTATCACTTGGGTCCAAAACTGAGGTTTATTCTCCCCCAAAGGAGTAGCATCAATACCCCTCAAAGGAATAGGCGTCCGCAGAGGCGTCATGGAAAAACCACAACGTTTAGCAAAGTCCAAATCCATCAGATTCAGAGCTGCTCCTGAATCCACAAAAGCCTTAGTGGAAAACGTGGACAAGGAGCAGATCCGAGTAATTGCCAAAAGAAACTTAAGTTGTACTTTGCCCACAGCAAATGTGTGTCCAAAACGTTTCTCTCGTTTAGGGCAGACAGAAATAGTATGAGAGGCGTCTCCACAGAAAAAACACAGCTTATTACGCCTTCTAAACTCCCGACATTGCGCCCTAGACAAAACCCCATCTCATTGCATAGGTTCAGACATTTGTTCAAAAGGTGGCAGCGCCTCCCGTGTATTTTTACGTTCATGTAAATGCCGATCAACTTGAATGGCTAATGACATAGAGCCATCCAGACCAGAGGGAACAGGAAAACCCACCATAACATCTTTTACGGTCTCTGATAAACCTTTCCGAAAGAGAGCTGCCAATGCACAATCATTCCATGTAGTAAGGACCGCCCACTTTTGGAATTTTTGACAATATAACTCTGCAGGATCCTGACCCTGGTTAAATGCCAACAGGGTTCTCTCAGCTTGATCAACGGAATTAGGTTCATCATACAACAACCCCAAGGCCTGAAAAAATGCATCCACATTAGTCAGAATAGGATTTTCAGGTGTCAGAGAAAACACCCAATCCTGGGGATCACCGCGCAGCAATGAGATGACAATTTTAACCTGCTGCGCAGAGCTTCCCGATGAGTTAGGCTTCAAGGCAAGAAATAATTTACAATTATTCTTAAAATTTAAAAATTTAGACTGATCCCCAGAAAACACATCAGGAGTAGGGATTTTGGGTTCAACAGCATGTGATTGAGCGAGATGGGGGAAATTCCCTGCACTTCAGCAGCGAGCTGCTCCACATGATCAGACAATTGCTTAATCTCCATTAAGGAAAAAATCCTCCTACGGCCCCAGAGAAAAAGAGGAAAAAAATTCTCACATTTTTTTTTTCCTGCTTTTGAGTACTCTAGAATCTGCGGTATGGCTGGTGATTCTGTTATGAACGGGTCGCCGAGGAGGAAATAAAAAATAACACAAGCTAAGTCTCAGAAAACCAAAGAGGTTGGTAACTATGTAGACTGCAGACCCCTGATCCTAACACGCAACTAGCAGCAGTCATGGAGTGGTCCTAGACGCCTCGTCACAACCGGAGAACTAAACAAGCTTAAAGCAGGAAAAGAGGAAAACTAACTGCCCCAGAGCAGACCCCAAAGGAAAGACAGCCCCCCACATGTATTGACGGTGAAACAAGATGAAAACACAAAGGCAGGAAAATAGGCTGAGCAAACAATGGGGCCAAACTAACTAGAAAGGACAGGAAAGGAAAGACACTGTCTGCAATCTGCCAAAAACTCTACAAAAATGTCCAACACAACTGATAGCAAAATTAACCCTGAAGTCACTAGACTTCTCCCACTATATCAGCACTCTGAAATATTCTGAGACAGAGCAAAAAGAGGCCAATCTAATTAAGGACAAAAAAAGGCAATTTGGCAAATACAGATAAATAATGGTGGAAATTCAGCACAGTCCAGCCAGGGTGGCTGACCACACAGAAAACTGAAATGACCAACAAGAGCAAGTGTGAACATTAGCAAAAACAAACTTAACTTGAGAAGACTGGAACAGAGCTGAGTCCAAGACCTGAGAAGCAGACTGAATCACCAGCACCAGGATAGGGCGTCGGCTGTCTTATATCCAGTCTGATACTCCAGAGATCCAATTGTTATCTTCCTCACCAGGTGGCAGATCACTACCAATTAAACCAACCTCACTACCTCCTGTCACCACCAGAGGGAGAACGGAAGGGGACCTCTCAACTGGTGGAGCAGAAAATGAGCTCACAATAGGGGCAGTACCTGAAGGCCCTTGTTGCGGAATTATTAAAAAAAATTCTCATTTGAAAACGCTGGCGGCAGTCACAGTTCATAGGACAACCAAGGAGTACAGGCAAGAGAGACACAACTACAATCCAGCATAGGCAGGGGAACACTGTCAAAGTTCTGGGAAAGTTTTCTCAGACCCTCCCATGGCCCAAGCCCTGAGGCACGATGTACTCTCACAAGTAGTGCAAATTTTGGAAGATGCTGAAGGAGTAGCTTGCAGACCGTAGCAACATCCTCCGTGATTCCTCTGTGCCTTATAATTATTGGGTATCCAAGCTGGACACATGGGATGAACTGGCTCTCTACAGCTTGGGGGTCCTGGCCTGCCCTGCCGCTAACGTTTTGTCAGAGCGGGTTTTTAGTGCCGCTGGTGGAATTATAACTGATAAACGCATCTGCCTGTCAACTGAAAATGCTAACAGGCTGACTCTTACAAAATATTAGCAAGGACTGGATTGGGCCAGACTTCTCAACACCACAGTATGATAGCAAAGTAATATAAACTCAAATCCGGTGTCTTTTTTTGGGAGGTCTATTCCCACGCACCACGTCACACCCACACATGGGTATACGCTTCCTGATTTTGGCTATTTGCTGTTGTCCTCCTTCTTTTCCTCATGCTCATCCTCCACTACCATATCACCAGGGTGACCTTGATCTGTGATACAACAATTTTTTTAAAGGGTGTTTATGATGCTTGTAAAAAAAATTTGTTATACAGTATGTTCATGTAAACCCCACAGGGGTAAATGTTTATCAGCCCATACGCTTAGTGTATGGGCATTACAAGTATAGGAGACCTGCTCCTTTCTAATGTGAACATGTCTTTATGAGGCCCTCCTCCACATCTCTTCCAAAGGGCACTGGAGTGCCTCCAAGTTTTTGGCAACCCTTGCATTCACTGCAAAGGCAAACACTATGGGAGACTGTTATGAATGGGTCACCGAGGAGGAAAAAACCTAAACATGCTAAGCCCAGAAAAACCAGATAGGTTGGTAACTATGCAGATTGCAGATCTTTGATCCTAACCACACAACTAGCAGCAGCCGTGGAGCGTACCTACGATGAACCTAGACGCCTCCTCACGGCCGGAGGACTAAATAAGCCTAAAGCAAGAAAAGGGGAAAACTAACTGCCCCAGAGCAGACCCCAAAGGAATAGACAGCCCCCACACATGTATTGACGGTGAAACCAGATGAAAACGCAAACACAGGCAGGAAAATAGGCTGAGCAAACGATGGGGCCCAAACTAACTAGAAAGGAGAGGAAAGGAAAGACACTGTCTGCAATCTGCCCAAAACCATACAAAATAATGTCCAACACTTCTGATAACAAAATTAACCCTGAAGTCACGACTTCTTCCACTATATCAGCACTCTGAAATATTCTGAGACAGAGCAAAAAGAGGCCAATCTAATAAGGGACAAAAAGCAAATTGGCAAATATAGATAAATAAGAGTGGAAATTCAGCAAAGCCCCAGCCGGGGCTGGCTGACCACACAAAAACTGAATAGAACAACAAAATCAAGTGTGAACATTAGCAGAGAAACTTAGCTTGAGCTGACTGGAACAGAGCTGAGAACAAGACCTGACAAGCAGAAGGAATCACCAGCACTAGAGTAGGGCGTCGGCTGTCTTAAATCCAATCTGAGATTCCTGAGGTCCAATCGTCATCCTCATTATCAGGTGGCAGATCTCTACTGATTAAATCAGCCTCACTACCTCCTGTTACCACCAGAGGGAGCCTGGAAGGAGAACTCACAACTGGCAGACCAGAAAATGAACTCAAAACAGTACCCCCCCTTGATGAGGGGTCACTGAACCCTCATCCACGCCACCAGGCCGATCAGGATGGGCCTGGTGAAAAGCACGAACCAATCTATTGGCATGAATATCAGAGGCAGAGACCCAAGAATTATCCTCCTGGCCATAACCCTTCCATTTGACCAAATACTGGAGTCTCCGTCTAACCAAACGAGAATCCAGTATTTTCTCTACCTCATATTCCACATTGCCTTCAACCCACACAGGGTCAGGAGGTGCTGCCATAGGAACCACTGGCTCAAAAAACCACTTCAACAGAGATTTGTGAAATACGTTATGGATCTTGAACGTAACTGGAAGAGCCAATCGAAAAGAAACAGGATTAAGAATCTCCAAAATCTTATAAGGTCCAATAAATCTTGGCTTAAATTTTGGAGATGCAACCTTCATAGGAATATTCTTAGACGACAACCAAACCATATCACCCACTTTAAACCGGGGACCAATGGTCCTATGCTGGTTGGAAAATCTCTGGGCCTTTTCCTGACAGAGTGACAACTTATCCACCACTTGGTCCCATATCTGCTGCATTCTCTCAACCACAGTGTCCACACCTGGGCAGGACGAAGTTTCCACTTGCCCTGAAGAGAATCGAGGATGAAACCCAAAATTACAGAAAAAGGGTGACATCAAAGTGACAGAACTAGCTCTATTGTTCAGTGCGAATTCGGCCAAGGGCAAAAATGAGACCCAATCATCCTGATCAGCAGATATAAAACATCTTAAATAAGACTCCAATGTCTGGTTTGTTCTCTCAGTCTGTCCATTGGTCTGGGGATGAAACGCGGGGGAGAAGGATAACTGAATTCCCAGACTGGAACAAAAGGCTTTCTAGAATCTGGAAACAAACTGAACTCCTCTGTCGGACACAATGTTCTCAGGAATCCCATGCAACCGAACCACCTGTTGTAAAAACAAGGGCACCAACTCAGCGGAAGATGGCAACTTTGGGAGTGGTACAAGATGGACCATCTTCGAAAATCTATCACAAATCACCCAGATAACAGTCATTCTCTGAGAGACAGGAAGATCAGAAATAAAATCCATTGAGATATGGGTCCGTGGCCTCATGGGCACCGGCAGGGGCATCGGCAACCCACTAAAAGGAGAACAGGGTTTAGACCGAGAACAAGTCCCACAGGACTGTACAAAATTCCTGACATCACGAGATAAGGCAGGCCACCAAAAGGATCGACTCACTAAATCTCTGGTACCAAAAATACCTGGATGACCAGCCAATGCGGAGCAATGAATTTCAGACATCACTCTTTCTCCACTGGTCAGGAACATACAATTTTCCCATAGGGCAACTGTTATGAATGAGTCACCGGAGGAGGAGAAAGCAAAAATACAAGCTAAGTCCAGAAAACCGGAGAGGTTGGTAGCTATCGGATTGCAGACCCCTGATCCTACACACCACAACTAACAGTAGCCGTGGGGGGTTCCTATGGTGCCCTAGACCCCTCGTCACAGCTGGAGAACTACATAAGCCTAAGGAAGGAAAGGGGAAATCTAAACTGCCCCACAGCAGACCCCAAACCAATAGTCAGCCCCCAACATGTATTGTCGGTGAAAAACAGATGAAAATACAAACACAGACAGAAAGACAGGCTGAGCAAACGATGGGGCCCAACTAACTAGATAGGACAGGACAGAAAAGATGCTGGCTGCAATCCGCAAAAAACCCTACCAAAAATGTCCCAACCGTCTGATAGGGAACAAGGCCCTGAAGTCGCTAGACTTCAAAATCACTATATCAGCACTCAGGTATATTCTGAAAACAGAGCAAAGAGATCAACTGATCAGAGACAAAAATGGAATTCAGACAGTCCCAACCAGGACTGGCTGAATACAAACACTAAGGAAACCAGACAAAATCTCATGGAATAATAGCAGGGCAAAAACGTAACTTTTAGTAGACAGGAACTAAGCTGGATGCAAGAGCTCAGAGCAGAAAGGATCACCAGCAGCCCTGCAGGGCGTCAGCTGCCTTATATCCACTCAGAAATTCCAGATGCCCAATCACACTCCGCCTGTTCAGATGACAGGTTCTTCCCATCCCAATCAATTTCACTACCTCTCTTCACCAGCAGAGGGAGTTCATCAGACATCAAAGGTGAAGGGGAGAATGAACTCACAACAGGCAACGCTCTGGTTTATCCTCCTGAAATTCCTCCAGGGCGCGTCTCAAATCGGGCGAAATGGCAGAAAGAACTACCCCCTCACATAGCATGGTAGTAGGCTCGGTCACATTAAGAGAATCGGCAAAGAAACTCCTAGAAAGGGCGTCTGCCTTAACATTCTTAGTGCCCGGAAGAAAAGAGACCACAAAATTAAAACGCGTGAAAAACAAGGCCCATCTAGCCTGTCTAGGATTCAAGCGTTTGGCCGACTCCAGATACATCAAATTCTTGTGATCGGTGAGGACCACAACTTGATGTCTAGCTCCCTCCAACTAATGTCTCCACTCCTCAAATGCCCATTTCATGGCCAACAATTCCCGATTCCCCACGTCATAGTTGCGTTCAGATGGGGAGAATTTTTGAGAAAAGAAGGCACAGGGATTCATCTTAGAAGTCACAGGGTCTTTTTGGGACAAAACAGCTCCTGCACCAATCTCAGAAGCATCTACCTCCACCTGAAATGGAAGTGAGACATCAGGTTGCCGTAAAACAGGAGCTGAAGTAAATCTCCACTTAAGCTCCTGAAATGCTGAGACAGACTCAGGAGACCAATTCAGCACATCAGCGCTCTTCTTGGTCAGATCAGTCAGCGGTTTGACAATACCAGAAAAAATTACCTATAAATTTAAGATAGAAATTAGCAAAACCCAAAAACTTCTGGAGGGCCTTCAAAGAAGTAGGCTGAACCCAATCATAAATGGCCTGTACCTTGGCCGGGTCCATTTCAATAGTCGATGGAGACAAGATAAATCCCAAAATTGAAATCCTCTGTACACCAAAGAGGCATTTCGATCCCTTAACAAACAGGGAATTCTCCCTCAAAATACGGAACACAGTCCGGACGTGTTCCACATGAGAATTCCAATCACTAGAAAAGATCAAAATATCATCCAGATAGATGATCAAAAACTTTTCCACAAAGTCACGGAAAATATTATTCATAAACGACTGGAAGACAGAAGGGGCATTAGTGAGCCCAAAAGGCATCACCAGGTACTCAAAATGTCCCTCCGGAGTATTAAACACCGTCTTCCATTCATCCCCGTGCTTGATGCGAATAAGATTATACGCCCCCCTGAGGTCAAGCTTAGTAAACCAGCAGGCATTCTTAACTCTGGAGAATAAATCAGACATCAGAGGTAATGGGTACTGATATTTAATCGTAATCTTGTTAAGGGAACGATAATCAATACACCGTCTTAATGAACCATCTTTCTTGGCCACAAAAAAAAACAGCACCTAAAGGTGACGAGGATGGTCTAATATGACCCTTCTCCAACGACTTCTTAATATAGGATCACATAGCATCATGTTCGGGTACTGATAAGTTGAAAAGCCGACCCTTGCAAAATTTACACCCAGGCATCAACTCAATTGCACAGTCATAACTCCTATGAGGAGGCAAAGATGCAGACTTACTCCACTAAATACATCAGAAAAATCGGCCAGATAATAAGGAATATCATGAGACTGAGGAGAGGTGGAGAAAACAGGAGCGTCCCTAAGAACACACTGACAACTCCAACTCACCACAGACCCAGATTTCCAATCCAAAACTGGATTATGTGTTTGCAACCAGGGAAAACCCAGAACAATAGTATCATGCAAATTATGCAGCACCAAAAATTTACAATTTTCTTGGTGGTCTGGGGTAACTCGCATTATCACCTGGGTCCAAAACTGAGGTTTATTTTCCGTCAAAGGAGTAGCATCAATACCCCTCAAAGGAATAGGTGTCTGCAGAGTCGTCATGGAAAGACAACAACGTTTAGCAAAGTCCAAATCCATCAGATTCAACGCTGCTCCTGAATCCACAAAAGCCTTAGTGGAAAACATGGGATAAGGAGCAGATCAGAGTAATTGCCAAAAGGAACTTAGGTTGTACACTGCCCACAGCAAATGTGTGTGCAAAACGTTTCTCTCGTTTAGGGCAGACAGAAATAGTATGAGAGGCATCTCCACAGAAAAAACACAGCTTATTACGCCTTCTAAACTCCTGACGTTGCACCCTAGACAAAACCCCATCACATTGCATAGGTTCAGACGTTTGTTCAAAAGGTGGCAGCGCCTCCTGTATAGTTTTACATTCACGTAAACGCCGATCAACTTGAATGGCTAATGACATGGAATCATCCAGACCAGAGGGAACAGGAAATCCCACCATAACATCTTTTACGGTCTCTGATAAACCCTTCCAAAAGAGAGCTGCCAAAGCACTATCATTCCATGTAGTAAGGACCGCCCACTTTTGGAATTTTTGACAGTATAACTCTGCAGAATCCTGACCCTGATTTAATGCCAACGGGGTGTTCTCAGCTTGAGCAACAGCATTAGGTTCATCATACAACAAGCCCAAGGCTTGAAAAAATGCATCCACATTAGTCAGAATACGATTTTCAGGTGTCAGAGAAAAAGCCCAATCCTGGGGATCGCCGCGCAGCAAGGAGATGACAATTTTAACCTGCTGCGCAGAGCTCCCCGATGAGTTAGGCTTCAAGGCAAGAAATAATTTGCAATTATTCTTAAAATTCAGAAATTTAGACCGATCCCCAGAAAACACATCAGGAGTAGGGATCTTAGGCTCAGCAGCATGTGACTGAATGAGGTAGGTGGAAATTCCCTGCACTTTAGCAGCAAGGTGCTCCACATGATCAGATAATTGCTTAATCTCCATTAGGGAAAAAAAATCCTCCTACGGCCCCAGAGAAAAGAGGAAAAAAATACATATAAAAAAAAATTCTGACACTTTTTTTTTTAAACAACTTTTTCCTGCTTTTGAGTACCCTAGAATCTGCGGTATGGCTGGTGATTCTGTTAGGAATGGGTCACCGAGGAGGAAAAAACCTAAACATGCTAATCCCAGAAAAACCAGAGAGGTTGGTAACTATGCAGATGGCAGATCCCTGATCCTAATCACACAACTAGCAGCAGCCGTGGAGCGTACCTACGATCAACCTAGATGCCTCATCACGGACGGAGGACTAAATAAGCCTAAAGCAAGAAAAGGGGAAAACTAACTGCCCCAGAGCAGACCCCAAAGGAATAGACAGCCCCAACACATGTATTGACGGTGAAACCAGATGAAAACACAAACACAGGCAGGAAAATAGGCTGAGCAAATGATGGGGCCCAAACTAACTACAAAGGAGAGGAAAGGAAAGACACTGTCTGCAATCTGCCCAAAACCCTACAAAATAATGTCCAACACTTCTGATGGCAAAATTAACCCTGAAGTCACTAGACTTCTCCCACTATATCAGCACTCTGAAATATTCTGAGACAGAGCAAAAAGAGGCCAATCTAATAAGGGACAAAAAGCAAATTGGCAAATACAGATAAATAAGAGTGGAAATTCAGCACAGCCCCAGCCGGGGCTGGCTGACCACACAAAAAACTGAATAGAACAACAAAATCAAGAGTGAACATTAGCAGAGAAACTTAGCTTGAGCTGACTGGAACAGAGCTGAGAACCAAGACCTGACAAGCAGAAGGAATCACCAGCACCAGAGTAGGGGGTCGGCTGTCTTAAATCCAATCTGAGATTCCTGAGGTCCAATCGTCATCCTCATTATCAGGTGGCAGATCTCTACTGATTAAATCAGCCTCACTACCTCCTGTTACCACCAGAGGGAGCCTGGAAGGAGAACTCACAACTGGTAGACCAGAAAATGAACTCACAACAGGAGACCCACTTCCTAATAATGGCAACATTTTTTCATGAGGCCCTCCTCTACGTCTCTTCAAAGGGACATTGGAGTGCCTCCAAATTTTTGGCAGCCCTTCCATTCACTGCATAGGCAAACAGTATGGGAGACCCACTTCCTAATAATGGGAACATTGTTTTCAGGAGGCTCTCCTGTACGTCTCTTCAAAGGGGTATTGTGGTGCGTCCAAACTTTGGGCGGCCCTGCCACTCACTGCATACGCAATAACAGTATAGGAGACCCACTGTTTAATAATGGGAATAACAAAGCATAGCCAGTTGATGGCTCTCTAAGATTAGTGAGGGCTGACTTCTTGCTCTTTAAGAATAATAAAGGTCGCCTGATGGCCCTATAAAAATAGGCTTTGTGACTTTCAGAGTCCCTCCTTCATAAATGAAACAGGATGTGTTAGATGATGTGTCACTTACCACATGGCCAGATAAGGTTGTAAAATGTTAAAATGACATTTTCCAGTGAATGCATTTGTCTTGGTTGAAAGCAATGCAAAAGTTCAAAAACACATCAAAAACGCTACGTGTGAACATAGCCTAAGATATGGAGAAGCATTTTTGTTTTTGGCTATTTATTTTGCCTTATATACAAGTCATTACCCTGGAAAGGATGTTCCTTAACATATTTCCCAGGAAAATCCATTTTGGTTTTAGTTTTTGTATGTTTATTGTGAGTCTGTAAAAGTGGCGTAAGACTCTGACGACATTGTTCACAGCAGTGACCTGGGAGTCAGAAATGCATCCAGGGGTCTTTCCATGCCGTTCCCATGTCATTTAAGCACTGTTCCCATTGATTTCCGCAATTTCTAGTCCCTCTGCATGCGGCCGGGGGGACCGCTGGAAAAATGCTCAAGTTTCCCAAAGACTTACATTGGGCTAGTTGCTCGGGTCAAGCACCCGAGCATTCCAATTTGCTTGACGCGAGTAACAAGCTCCCGAGCATTTTAGTGCTCGCCTATCACTAGTTGGCATACATGCAATGTGTCAAAGCACATTCACACTATGGCCATTTCACAGACAAAACCCAAGAAAAACACAAAGTGAGCATATACCCTGTTGTAAGTAAATAGTAAGTGGCCACAGTGTGAATGAGCTTGACACCTTGCATATATACCAATTTATTCTCTGACTCATTTCTTTAGTTTTGATATAGTTTCTTGTATCCTGTAGAAACTTGGCTAGGCATTACTTCTATCTAAGGCCTCTTTCACACTTCCGTTTTTGACAATCAGTCAAGATCCGCCAATTTTGAAAAAAAATGGATCCCCCATTTTTCTTTGCGGATCGTTTTTTTTTCCCATTGACTTTCATTATTGGCGGATCCTGACTGATTGCCGTCCGTTGCATCCGTTTTTTTGAGGATCCGCCACGATGTTAGTGTCCGCCAACATCCTCAAAGATTTCCAAACGGAGCTTGTAACGTTTTTTTGCCGGCGGATCCTCCAGACACTGAATTAACCCTAAAATCTGTCTGGGTGCCGGACATAAAAAATCTCTCTCTCTCCCTCTCTCTCCCCCTCTCTCTCCCCCTCTCTCTCCCCCTCTCTCTCCCTCTCTCTCTCTCCCTTCCTTCCTTCCCGGCCAGCGGTTCCTTTAAATTTCCTCATTTTCAGGATCCGTCTAAAAATGGATCCTGTGCCATCCGTTCACATCAGTTGAGAACGGATCCGCTTGTCTGCCTTTTTGGCGGATTTTAACTGATGCAAATAACTGAAGTGTGAAAGAGGCCTAAGGTGACTGAACAGTCGGGTCTGTATCCTGCTCTGCCCTTATCTATACTGAGATCGACTGCCACAAGGCAATACTAGAGACAGGATAGGATTAAGATAGGGAACACCTTATCACAGTGGGAAGGCTTTTAAGCTTTTTAATCAAATAGTGTTCACTAAGTACCCTGTTATTTACATGTACTTTTACTATTTTCTTACTGTAGGATATCTGCTCATTTTTTTTCCTTAGGTTTGTGTGTGAAATGGCCACAGTGTGAACTTGCTCTTACATATCATACATGTTATGCTAAGTCAATACTCGGTAAGCCGTGAGGAAGGATAGTCAGGAGGTTCATGGTCAGATACCAGAAGAGCTTGTAGTACAGAAGGGTAAATCAAAGGCATCGTCTGGAAACAGTCCGGGTTCAATGCCAGAAGGGTATGTCAAAATTAGGGAGTACAACAAACGGATAGTCGGAGGCCAAGTCCAGGCTAAGATGCCTGAATTCAGAGAGCGCCAAAAGAAAAAGGAATAATCCATGAAAATTGTCACACCAGATCCAAGGTCAAAAACAAGATCAGAAGTCAAACACAGGGCTAAGCACAAATACCTACTTAAAGCAAAGCTACAACTGACAATCTGCTGCTCACAATAAACCAGCTAAATACATACAAATCATTTAAGGAAATAAATACAAATCATTTAAGGATGAGAGGCACGTGGGGAAACAGCCAAATACCAGACTGAGCAGCAGGGCTGTCAATCAAAATGCTGACAGCCCAGCATGCCCCAAGATTAGATTGGATGACTGGATTGTCACACAAAAATACGACAGTCCAGCACACTCCAGATTCCGTAGGGTGGCTGTGTTGTCATTCACAGCATTCCCAAGCCACAATCAGTTATGAAACTGTGACAGCATGTATACCATCTTATACTCTGGCTTATTTCTTTAGCTTTGCTGTGGTTTCTTGCACTTGTACAAACAGGGACATGGTGTCACGACTCACGATCCATTTTTGGATCTGTGGCAGATTAAAACTTTTTTCCTTTCATGCCATCTGGAGTTAATATCATCCCCCCGCTGGCCTGTTGGTGTAATTGCATTGCTGCTGGGTTAGCTGATGCATCAGCTGACTGTTGGTTATACAGGTCCTTTAGGATACCTACCGTGCTGGAGACAGGAGCTTTCTGGTGCAGTAGTGCTTCAGCTGAATGCCATGATCCGGTGCTTTACTCTGCTGTGCAGTGCATTACAGCAGAGAAAGCTAAGTGATATATTTGTGTTCCCCATTCCCTGTGGTATCTGTCTTGCTTTACCTTGTGTTGTATTGTGCAGCGGTGGGACCAGTGTTCTCACTTGCCAATTCCCTACTTAGGGATAGGAGCAGGGCAAGTGATGACTTAGGTATCCTGATCGGCGACGGGGTGGATAAAACCCATAGAGGGATGTTAGTAAGAGCATGGCACATCCTCAGGTGAGTGCAGGAGGTGTCCATTCCCCGTTCCCTACCGACAGGTCCCATCGTTGTTAAAGGGAATCTGTCACCAATTTTTTCATATATAAGCTACAGCCACTGCCATAAGCGGCTTAGCTACAGCATTCTATAATGCTGTAGATAAGCCCTCGAACTAACCTGAAAGATAAGAAAAATGAGTTAGATTATACCTACCCGGGGTCCGGTCCAGTCTGATGGGTGTCGCGGTCCCCGCGCCTCCCATCATCACGCGATGACGTCCTCTTCCTTGCTGCCTGTTGCGGCTTCTGCACAGGCGTTCTTTATCTGCCTTGTTGAGGGTAGAGCTCTCTCTCTCTCTCTCCCCGGCCAGCGGTTCCTTTAAATTTCCTCATTTTGCGGATCCGTCAAAAAACGGATCCTGTGGCATCCGTTCACATCAGTTAGGAACGGATCCGCTTGTCCGCCTTTTTGGCGGATTTTAACTGACACAAAAAACTGAAGTGTGAAAGAGGCCTTAGCATTTCAACTATATAGATTCCCATCAACAAGTGTCCTAACATACGGTTTGGCAAAAATGTGTAGCGTGACAGGGAACCATGGCCATTACTATTCCAAATTGAATATTTGATATCCTGCAAGTAAAAGATTTAGATACCTTAAAATATTTAAATTCCACTCGAATCATCCATGTCACTTCTGTTTTTCATTAAAACTGATGAGATGATGGGATTCTCAAGACAAGTATTATTCAATGATTGTCAGTGAAAATCAGCTTGGGTGGTCTTCCAGTACTTTTAAAGGTTAGATCATTCTTAAAAGAATGTTTTTGATAGCCTTTATCATTTCTGTAATGCAGCATAGTGGTGCTGAAGTGCTTGCCATCTTCAATATATTGCAGCCCAACTTCAGATCAAAAGTTCAACTTTTCTTTTCCTCCAATACAGTTGCAGAGAAAGTTTCATACTTGCAGCCTCTTTGATAGATCCAATACACTTAATGATTAGAATATTCAAAAAAATCTTAATGGCTTCAGTATGCACAAGGAGTTACTGTGGCTTAACATTACAGAACTTAATGAGTAATCGTCATATTAATTTTTATTTCGTAAATCAATAGTACACATGAAAATAGGAAATATTATAATATATATTATCAGAAAAATCTGCATCTTTCTCCTCCTGAAATGATCTATCACTCTCAGTTCATGGGTTACATCTGTATTCAGTGAAGACAGACTTTCCCATTAGTGAGATAAAAGAGGACAGTTGGTGCCTTTAAAATCTTATGGAAGAGAAAGGAGCTAGAGGTAGACACTTTGCTGCAAGTTCTCAAAAGCTTCAAAAAGTTTGTGACATTTTGAAACTGAAAAAACTTATACAAGTTATTTTGGCTGTAATTATCATCATATTTTAGGCCTGTTTCACACTTCTGTTTTTGACCATCAGTCAAAATCCGCCGTTTGTAAAAAAACACAGATCCGCCATTTTTTTGGGTGGATGCGTTTTTTTCCCCATTGAGTTGCTTTACCGGCGGATCTTGACGGATGGCCATCCGTTGGATCCGTTTTTTTGCGGATCCGCCAAATTTTTTGCGTCCGCCGACATGCCTGGACGGACCATGCAACGTTTTTTTTGCTGCAGGATCCGCATTTTACAGTGCACATGCCCGGAGGAAGGAAGTCAGCCGGTAATTTAACCCTGAAATCCTTTCTGGCGGACGGAAAAAAAATTCTCTCTCTCTCTCAGGCTGCGGTTCCTTTAAAATTCTTCATTCATCGGATCCGTCAAAAAAAACGGTCCGGTGGCATCCGTTCACATCAGTTACCAACGGATCCACTTTACGCCATTTTGGCGGATTTTAACTGACACAAAAAAACTGAAGTGTGAAACAGGCCTTACAGTTTACAGTTGATTCAGCTGATGTCTTCACATCAGAATTATAAGCTCTAGACCAGGGATCCTCAAACTACGGCCCGCGGGCCGCATGCGGCCCTCCAAAGACTTTTACCCGGCCCCCCGCCAGGCCGACTTTGAGCTCTTGAACTGCACTGCAGTTCAGTGCCGGCGGGCTGTGTAATTGCGGGCGGGACGAGGCGCCGAGGAAAGGCGTTGCGCAGCCCTCCCGCAGCACAGTGCACAGAGACGACGTGATTGTCATCACGCCGCCTGCGCGGTCTGATGACGTCACGCCGCCTGGGCCTGTGCCAGAAGAAGACGGAGATGAGCGGGCGCCTATTCAGAGCAGCGCGGGGACATAGGTGAGTACTTTTTTTTTTTTTTTTTTTTTTTTTTTTTTTTTAATGCCGGGTCCTATTGGGGTCATTTTCCTGCCTAGTGGGGATCTGTGCTACCTATTGGGGACATTTTTATGCCTAGTGGGGACATTTTCCTGCCTAGTGGGGACCTGTGCTACCTATTGGGGACATTTACCTGCCTATTGGGGACCTGTGCTGCCTATTGGGGACATTTACCTGCCTTTTGGGGACCTGTGCTGCCTATTGGGGACATTTACCTGCCTTTTGGGGACCTGTGCTGCCTATTGGGGACATTTACCTGCCTATTGGGGACGTATGCTGCCTATTGGGTACATTTACCTGCCTTTTAGGAACCAATGCTGCCTATTGGGGATTCTTGCACCACACCAGTCTGAGCCTGAGGTAAAAGTGGAGTTCCACCAATATGGGCACTGGTGAGGCTGCATTGATGGGCACTGATCAGGCTGCATTGATGGGCACTGATCAGGCTGCATTGATGGGCACTGATCAGGCTGCATTGATGGGCAGTGCAGTCTGTATGTCTCTGTGTGGGCAGTTTTATTGCTGGTATATTGTTTTTGTAGCGCTGTATATATGTTGGTATTTTACTAATAGCAATTTTGAATCCCTAGGAAACAATGATATCAAGAAAGAGAAAAAATTGACTCGAAGTGTAGGATATTCGAAGAACTCAAAAAATCGTTAAGTTTGATGATTTAACTTCATTTTTAATATTGTATTTGTTCCTATTTTTGTTTTACTACTTCTAAATAAGATATGTGCAGTGTGCACAGGAATTTATTCATAATTTTTTTTAAACTATATTCCGGCCCTCCAACGGTCCGAGGGACCGTAATCTGGCCCCCTGTTTAAAAAGTTTGAGGACCCCTGCTCTAGACAATGGATCAATCATAATGATTTATTAAGGTTTTCAAATGCATCCACAAAAAATATTAATACCCACCCAAAAAAGCTATATAAAGTCAATAAGGCAAGTAATGCTAAAAAATATCATTTTTTATTGATCAAGTATTAAAAAATGTGGAGGGACACAAACAAATAGAGACGGGAGCAGCATATAGATAAATTAATAAAAATAACATGTGACAAGAACAAAATGAATAGGGGAAACATTCTGCATGGTAATATAAACTAGCTATGAACCCGTTCTACGCCCGAGTGGCGGGCATTTTTATTGGTATATGGTCTCCCATCCGGGTATGTGCTGCCTCCTCCTATCCTGGTGTGCATGGCACCCCTCATCCCTATCCTGGTATGCATGGACCCTCACCCCCCAATCCTGGTATGCATGGTCCTCTCACCCCCAATCCTGGTATGCATGGTTCCCTCACCCCCCTATCCTGGTATGCATGGTCCTCTCACCCCTCCTATCCTGGTAAGCATGATCCCCTATCCTGGTATGCATGGTCCTCTCGCCCTCCTATCCTGGTATGCATTGTCCTCTCACCCCCCTATCCTGGTATGCATGGTCCTCTCACCCCCCTATCCTGGTATGCATGGTCCTCTCACCCCCCCATCCTGGTATGCATGGTCCTCTCACCCCCCAATCCTGGTATGCATGGTCCTCTCACCCCCCAATCCTGGTATGCATGGTCCCCTCGCCCCCCAATCCTGGTATACGTGATCCCCTCACCCCCCTTTTCGTGGTTTGCATGGTCCTCTCACTCACCTTTTGTGGTATGCATGGTCCCTTCACCCCCCTTTTGTGGTATGCATGGTCCCCTCACCCTCCTTTTGTGGTATGCATGGTCCCCTCATCCCCCTTTTGTGATATGCATGGTCCCCTCACCCCCCTTTCATGGTATGCATGGTCCCCTCACTCCCCTTTCTTAGTATACGTGGTCCCCTCACCCTTCTTTCGTGGTATGCATGGTCGCCTCACCCCTTTTCGTGGTATGCATGGTCCCCTCAACCTCCTTTCATTGTATGCGTGGTCCCCTCACCCTCCTTTTGTGGTATGCGTGGTCCCCTCACCCCCCTTTCCTGGTATGCGTGGTCCCCTCACCCTCCTTTCCTGGTATGCGTGGTCCCCTCACCCCCCTTTCGTGGTATGCGTGGTCCCCTCACCCCCCTTTCGTGGTATGCGTGGTCCCCTCACCCCCCTTTCGTGGTATGTGTGGTCCCCTCACCCCCCTTTCGTGGTATGTGTGGTCCTCTCACTCCCCTTTCGTGGTATGTGTGGTCCCCTCACTCCCCTTTCATGGTGTGTGTGGTCCCCTCACCCCCCTTTTCTGGTATGCATGGTCCCCTCATCCTCTTTCGTGGTATTTCTGGGCCCCTGACCCCCCTTTTCTGGTATGCGTGTTCCCCTCACCCCCCTTTCATGGTATGCATGGTCCCCTTACCCCCCTTTCATGTTATGTGTGGTCCCCTCACCCCCCTTTCGTGGTATGTGTGGTCCCCTCCCCCACTTTCGTGGTATGTGTGGTCCCCTCACCCCCCTTTTGTGATATGCATGGTCCCCTCTCCCCCTTTCCTGGTATGCATGGTCCCCCTCACCCCTATTAAACTACACACATACAAAAAAAACATTTATACTCACCCTTCTTCCCTGTGCTCCAGCACTGCCTGTCACACTCTGCTGGGGGGCCAGGGGAGGAGTCTGGCGCCGTAGTACCCGCATACCCATTGCGCTGTACAGAGCCATATTGCTGAAGACACACTGCAAATGTGTCTTCAGTAAAATGGCGCCGGATCGCGCTATGCACATGCGTGATTCCAGCCGCACTCCTGCCCCGGTCTCCGGCCGAAGTGAAGCGCCGCGGCAACACTCCTCCCGGTCAGGTAAGTATGTAAGTATGGCACCGGACATAGCGGTATACAGTGTGAATGTGTACCGCCATCTCCGACGCCATACACACTCCTCACCGCTGGCTGCCTCATTCTGTCTGGAGCCATACTGCGCAGGCGCGTCGCGCTTGCGCAGTCTATAAAGGCTTCGGACAGAGTGACGCTTAGCCGGTTATATTATAGATGAGTATAGTATTGAGTACAATAGTACAATCTGAATAGACACTGTGGATATAATGTATGGCTGCAGCTGGTAGTGCAAGTAATAGAATAAGTATATAATAAATGCAGGTGAAAATATAGCTATAACAGCACACTTGCAGATATCCAGCAGGAACAGCGCTAATGAGAGTGAGAACAGAAGTCCCATAAGATTGGAGAAGAGCAAATGTCCTTATCTACAAAAAAGGAAAGAAGATGGAGCCAGGAAATTACAGACCAGTGCGCCTTACTTCTATACCAGGAAAGATCTTTGGACAAAATATTAAATAGCAAGTATGTAAGTACTTGGATACGAATACAGTAGATAACCAGAGCCAGCATGGGTTTGTAGCAAACAAGTCATGCCAGACTAAACTAATTTCTTTTCATGATGAAATCTCTGACTGAGTGGATCAGGGAAATGTGGTAGATATAGTATATCTTGACTTCAGCAAAGCATTTGATAAAGTATCTCCTACTATCCTTATTGAAAAAATGACAAAGTATGGGAATGACAAGGCTAAGGTTAGGTGGATTCATAACTGGTTCAGTGATCGTACTCAAAGAGTGGTAATAAATGATTGCACATCCAATTGGAAGAGTGTTACAAGTGGGGTACTACAAGGCTCTCTCCTGGCCCCAGTGTTGTTCAACATTTTTATAAACGATCTCAATAAGGGAACTGAAGGTAAACTAATAAAATTTGCAGATGATGCAAAGCTGGAAGGGATCGCTAACACTAGTGAAGACAGAGAAAGGATTTAGAAGGATCTAGATAAGCTTGAACAATGGGCAGCGACTAATAAAATGGTATTTAACAGGGAGAAATGCAAGAGTCTAAAGCCGGGCAAGGAAAATGAGAATTACATCTATAGAATAGGAGGAATTGAGCCAAGTAACAGCACATGTGAAAAAGACTTGGGTACACTAATAGATCACAGAATGCACATGAGTAAACCGAGTGATGCAGCAGAAAAAATATCTAACACAGTTCTAGGATGTATTAAAAGAAGCATAGAGTCTTGATCATGTGAAATAATTATCCCTATCTATGCCTCCTTGGTCAGGCCTCATTTGGAATACTGTGCCCAGTTCGGGGCACCACATTTTAAAAAAGACATTGGAAAACTGCAGCAAGGTGAGAGAAGAGTTACCAGGATGGTGAGTGGACTGCAACGTATTCCCTACGAGGAACAGTTAAAAGATCTGGGAATGTTTAGCTTGTAAAAAGAAGGCTAGAGGAGACTTAATGGGAACCTGTCAGCAGGATTGTGCACAGTAACCTACAGTGTCAGGTCAGCGCTGTTACACGGATTAAAATGATACCTTGGTTGATGAAATCCGTCTTGTAGTTGTTGTTTAATCTTTATTTTCAGTTTTGAATTAATGATATTCCCGTGTCCTGGGGTGGCTCATGTGGAGGGCTCTATATACACCGATAGCAATGGATGGCATTTTCAAATGGTTTTTTTTACTATCTGGATAACCTTAAGCACATTTATTATTAACACTACACATGCAATCATGCTGCAGAGCAGGTACCATGGTTGGCACCAGCCTGCAGAAGAGTTTTTTTTTTTCTAGTTTGTACATATATTCATTATGTAAACTAGGGGGAAGGTCACTGAGGGATCTGTGACCTGTCAGCAGTCTTCAATATGAATAGCTAAGTAGAGCACGACTTGAAGACCCCGCACAGGCCGTCCCGGAGCTCGAGCATATCATTAACACAAAACTGAAAATAAAGATTAAAGAACAACCTTAAGACAGATTTCATCAACCAAGGTATCATTTTATTCAGTATAACGGTGATGACCTGACACTGGGGAAAGGTTACTGTGCACAATCCTGCTGAGAGGTTCCCTTTAATACCTGTTTACAAATATCTGAAGGAATATCACAGTGTAGAGGAATCATCCTTATTCTCATTTGCACTTGGAAACAAGAGAAGCAATGGAATGAAACTGAAAAGGAGAAGATACAGATATTAGAAAACAAAATTGACAGTGAGGGTGATCAATGAGTGGAACAGGCCACCATGATAAGTGGTGAGTTCTCCTTCAATGGAAGTCTTCAAACAGAGTCTGTCAGACAGACATCTAAGATGGTTTAGTGAATCCTGCGCTGCACTGAGCAGGGGTTTGGACAAGATGACCTTTGAGGTCCCTTCCAATTTAAGCATTCTATGACTGATTCTATGAGTGAGTTAACACATACCAATATGTCAGCAGAACCTCCTACATGAACCTCCCACCCCTTAAGTGTGTGACTACTGTGAAGTAGTCAGGGTCCTGTGGTAGAAAATGTATAAGAATAGCCATCTGTCTCTGGGATACTGCGACAGAGAGGTGCCAGAAGATCGCGGCATCTGGTTACACAAACTCCTGCACTGATTAGAACTACTTTACCTTGCTCTGTCATTACATGGGTTAGCCAGTTCAGTTGATCTCCTGGAGCACTCCATCCTGAAATTTCTCAGTTGTTCTGTGTTGGCTACTCCACTCTGGTATATACAGTATGCTCGCCACTGGAACTTGGGAGTTGCCAGTGATGATTACAACTTCCTAGTTTGGTGGTGAAGGAGAGTTCTGAATTAGTAGCAGTTGGTGTATTTTACAGGAGATATCTGCATGGATTTGTTATTGTATGTTTATCCTAATCCTCTCCCATGTGGTTTACCCTTCCTACTGTTCCCTTGATTTCCACTCGGTTGTTTGGTGAGTGCATTTGTATGATTGTAGCTTTCTTTTATCCCTGTCTGTTTCCCCTATATGTCAGGTTTGTGTTTTCCTACACTTCTGTTCCACATCTAACTGGGTGGGGCAGGAAACACATAAGCATGCACATACAAGCAAAGTATGGTACGAGACCCCAGCATCTCCACCTTCAGTGGTAATCTGATGTACAAGGACATCCTAGGGTCCTCCAAGCTGGAGGGACAGGGAAGGAGCCAATAGCCCCAGGGAAATCCTACTACAGTTTTAATCTTCTATTTTTCACAAATCAAAAGTACAAGATACTTTAAAATATATTTTATTAGACAAATTTGCTTATTTCTGTTCCTGAACTGATAATTTATTTTCAAAATTCTAACTGTACAGATAAAATTTGTCTTCAGTGAAACTAGATTATAACATTATTTGTCTTAATGACTTTATGTTTTTTTTTTGGTGACAAAGTGTATTTCATTTGCCAACTTGTCATTTGGCCATAATCCATTTGGCACACGCACTTATCTTTATCTTTCATATACAATTGCTTATACATGTGTAGCCTCATTTTTATATGCATATATATTTGGTCATTTCCCTGTCTGTGGTTTCTTGATAAGCTGTCCAGAAACAATTAAAAGTCAAGTTGGCAATCCTAGCTTCATCCAAGGTGACCGAATATTCAGCCTATAATGCATTAGTGGCAGCTTGCCTAGAGATACACAAACCATACTCCTCTATGGCCAGACTCTCCTACTATCAAGTAGCCATTGTTAGCTCCCCAGTTGATGCTAGGATGACCACATCTTACTCAGCAAAGCAAACTGTTCCTAGCTACAGACTTGCCCAAGTATTCTGGGTGAACGTCTGCATCATATTCTCCTCAGGGCCTGCATCATATATCCTAGTTTTCAGCCCATCACCAACCTTTTTAATGGGTAAGTTCTTCTGGACCTCCTGTCTACCAAAGCTCCCGATGAACAGGCCTGCACCAGCCTCAGGCCCAACTACTTCACAGACCAACTGCACTAGGACCTGTATAAGCAAATACCCTGCAGTAAATAAATAGCAATAGTGTATGAAAATAACATAATTTTATATTAAAAAATGCAAAAAATGCAAAAGATATCACACCACGTCAAGGTGGCCTTATTCGGGACGGTTCTAACATTTAATATTAAAACCTTACCATATGTCAAATGATGTAAACATGAATAAGGGTCAAGCAGGGTAGAGACCCTGACTAATGGACACCTAGAAATAAGGAGCTATATAAACATAATGTCCAGCTCCAAGAAAAGGGAGGCCATGCCCTTATTTGTACAGAGGACAGAAACCTGAAACAAAAACCTAAAGAGATGAACTGGAATATAATTTGGTATGCATTCAATTTGTAGGCGCATGTTCACACTGACCAATAAACAGACATATGTCGTTTGACGTAAGGTTTTAATTCTAGAGGTAAGGACTGTCACGAATAGGGTCACCTTGATGCAGTGGGATGGCTTTTACTTTTTTATCAAAATTATGTCAACTAAGTACCCTGTGTTACCTTCATGCATTATTGCTATTTATTCATTTATTTACTGCAGAGTATTTGCTCATTTTGTTTTTATATTGGGTTTTGTCTGTTTAGTGGCCAGTATGAACATGACCCTACACGTTGCATGCACACCAACTTATAGTCCAGTTCATATTTTTAGGTTTTAGTTTTAGGACCTTTATAAGGTTTATCCCCCACTAAGAATTATCTAAGAAAATAATGACTGACCAATTATTAACTATACCTACGCATCTCTTCATCTGGTGGTCAACTCATTTTTTCAAGAAAAATCATATGAAGCCAAACGCTTCCACTGCAGCAGTGGAATAATGCCATGTTCACACGTTGCTTTTTCACAGCAATTTTTTCCTTAATTTTTTTAATGCAAATTAAAAGGTGCTTTTTACATTACCAGCAAAAGCTATGAGATTTCAAAAATCTCATGCACACAATTGTTTTTTTTCTGACTGAATTGTAAAACTGATGTTTTTTAAATCTGCATGGGGTGTTAATTCAGTGTATTTCCACTATTTTTTCACTATGGAAAGCAGAGTGAATGCAAAATGTTGCAAAAAATGCAACCATGCGTTAACCATGCGTTTTTGTTGCTTTTTTGGTGAATAATACTGACTTCATTAAACATTTACTGTAGAAAAATGACATATATAATCTGCACCAAAAAATGCACCAAAACCTTCCTTTTGTAAGCAACTTTTTCACTGCAAAGAGACCAGGTATTGCCTGCAGAAAAAAGCACATTAAAAAGGCAACAGGGTGCACATAGCTAACACTAAGTCTTCCTGAATGACTATTTTAACTAAAATTGGGGGTTGTTATACTGTCACTCTATTCTTTATGACATTCATGTGCCCCAATAGTTGACATAAGTAAATAAGTAATTAATAATATGGAAGTTTCTAGAATATTATTTGTTACAAAATGCATAGGTAAAGTGATCTGATACCTTGGAAAGATGTTTCTGGGAGCACAATTTCACATAGAGCACTCCCCTTTTTCATGGATTTGGCTAGGGTTGAGATAAGGTTTAAGATGTTGGAGGCTACAATTGTAATGATCCCAAAGGCAGGGGGGACCCCGATAGGATACAGAGCTACAGGCCAATAGCGACATTAAAATCTTTTCCAAGATGCTTGAGGACCGCTGAAAAACCATTCTTCCACATTTGTTGAGGGATGACCAGATTGGCTTTACGGTAGGTAGACAGGCATCGGATGGAACAAGAAGAGTATTAAACCTGTTGAATCAGGCTAAGACTTCAGGTTTTCAATCGGCTTTTCTGGCACTGGACGCCGAGAAGGCCTTTGATAGGTAAACTGGCCTTATCTAAAAACAACCCTTACGAAATTTGGTTTTGATGAAAAGTTCTTGTCTACGGTTTTGCTCTTTACTAGGGTCCCAGTGCCAGAATATATGCTAACAATTCTTTGACCCATTTTGCATCACCAACGGAACTAGGCAGGGGTGCTCTTCATCCCCCCTACTGTTTGCTCTCGCCATCAAGCCCCTGGCTGAAAAAAAATTAGATTGAACCAAGAAATTAAGGGTTTTACGCTTTCATCTTGTCAGTATAAAGTGGGTTTATTTGCTGACGACTTGTTCCTTACATTCACCGACCCTTTAAACTCTATTGAGGCCCTCACAAAGGTACTAGAAGAATTTTCTCGTGCCTCTTAATTTAAGATAAATTCTCACAAATCTAAATTTATTAATTTTAATATGAGTGGCTCTGAAATCGATGAGTTGAGAAGACATACTGAGTTTGCCTGGGAAGAAAAGGAACTAGTCTATTTGGGGATCAAAATAGCAGGAACAATCCAAGCTACAGTTAGAGCCAATCTGGAGAATATCATCAAAACAATAGCATCTGATTTGTCCTTTTTTGCGCAACTTGATCTCTCAATTTTCGGGAGAGTTCTGTCCGTCAAGTCATTTGTTCTACCTAAGATTTTGTATACTTTCAGGTTCTTACCAGTAATTCTTCCTTATCAGTCTATAAACAAGGTTCAGGGAATGATATACTCTTTCGTGTGGAACGGCAAGAGGGCTAGAATTTCAGCGGATATACTTTACAAATATAAATCCCATGGGGGCGCAGGTCTACCAAATATTCATGCATACTATCTGGCTTCCTTAGTGAAGCAGAGTTGGCATTGGCTCACTGATAATGGGGTACATCCAGCCTGGCTTCGCCTGGAGAGGGACATGAGTGGGACCGGTTCGGTTTGGAAGCTTTTTTTTTGTTTCCTTTTTCAAAAATGGTGTAAAAACTCATCGCATCCCATTTTTCAATCCTTAATCTCTGCCTTGAGGATACTCATTAAACCACACAAAAAATTTTTAAAAAAGAGCAAATCCTGAAATTTCCCCACTCCCTATTGGCCCTAATAACCGATATTGCTATAACGGAGATATGGAGCAAGGCAGGAATAAAAAAGGTGGGGAGACAACTTTCTCGGAGAAAAATTCATGACATTCAGTGAGATCAAAGTTAAATATAATTTGCCTTCCTGATCTTCTTTACTATGCTGAAAGATAACATTACAGAAATCCTAACAGGGAAAGCCTGGAACTATGAAATTGTATCTTAACTGTTGTGCAACACTAAAAATAAAAATATCTGGAGTTTAAGTAACTTGTATGGGTTTATCATCAGGGACCATGGTGGTATCAAAAACATATACATGAAAAGGAGGGAGTCTGACTTGGGGACAGACATCCAGGCGGAGCAATGGGACGGTGCTATCAAAAATACATATAGATCTAATATATCAATGGCTCTCCATGAATGTCATTTTACTGTAAATTAATGACAAGATGGTATTACACCCCAATTAGGCTGTCATATATTAATTCAGAGCACTCTTCTTTGTGTTGGAGGGACTTCGGCCAGGAGGGAAACCTCTATCATCTGTTTTGGAGCTGTTCAAAAATTAAAGGCCTCTGGTTTCAAGTCTCCCATCACATTAATCTTTTCTCTACTGTAAAGATTTTCAAATTTCACCTGGGAGAGCGCTCTTGTCTCTGGACATGGAGCATTTTGATTGTTAGATAAGATTTACTGTTATACATATCTTCCTGGTGGTAAAGGTTACTTTGGCGCAATGGTGGAAAAAACATGAGGTACCCAAATTTCCTGATATTTTGGATAGGATAAGTCAACATAGCAACTTGGAAAGGAGATTTGCGGTTGCCAACAATATCATACACAGATATGATAAAAAATGGAAGATCTGAATCATAGAATCGTAGAGTTGGAAGGGACCTCCTGGGCCATCTGGTCCAACCCCCTGCTCAAAGCAGGATTCGCTAAATCATCCCAGTCAGATGTCTGTCCAGCCTCTGTTTGAAGACTTCCATTGAAGGAGAACTCACCACTTCTTGTATAGAATCAAACAGAAGTGGGATTTGAACCCACGCCTCCATTCGGAGACCAGAACTTGAGTCTGGAATAGTATGTTTCATTCTCAGCAGGCCTGCTGACACTGGTCATTTTGTTAACTTCAGTTCTGGCTGTGTCACGATACTAGTGGATACAACTGGACACCAGTGGCTAGGTCAAAGAGACTACAGACACAGTGGGTTGTGCAAGCAATATTGTATTAATGATCTGAATGCAATATAGCATATAAGTCCAGATAAATGTTCAGTCAATATGATAAATGGTAATAGCAGAGCTGATACTCTGTGACACAGCATGCAAAGTCACTGAGCAATGCGGGCACAAGACACAGACTCTTGCAGAGCGGAGGAACACACTAGCTGGCTGGAGTTCTTACTTCACCGCAGGTGTAGTCAGGCAGAGGTTCCTGAAGTCAAGTGTTCAGCAATCACTCGGTCAGCAGGCAGGGATCCAGACGTGCAGGTTGGCAGAGGACTCCGCCGTTAAGAGAGGACCAACAGGGATAGTAAGTCCAGGCTTGGGACTGCAGAGGCACAAAGTCCAATACATAATACACAAGCAATGAATCAGAGCAGGTGCTGGCTTTATATACAGCTTTGGCAGGAAGCAAGATGGCCGACGTGGAAACATGAAGATCCATGTTAACTAAGGGCAAGTCTAAGGGCAAGAGAAACAGATTCCAGGACTAGCTACTGACATTACTCCCACCTCAAGAACGGCCTCCGGACGACCCTAAACCAGGCTTGCCAGGGTACCTTTGATGGAACTGCTCAATCAGTCGGGAGGCGTTAATATTATCCACGGGTTCCCAGGAATTCTCCTCTGAGGAATAGCCTTGCCATTTAATCAAATACTGCAGTCGATTTCTGTAGATTCTTGAATCCAGAATCCTCTCAACGATGAACTGCTCTTGACCATCCACAAGAACGGGATCGGGAGGAGGAGATGAACGTCCTGGAAAAGGATTTGGTACTACAGTCTTTAGTAGGGAAGTATGAAAGACAGGATGTATCTTCAGTGTTCTTGGGAGTTTTAAGCGACATGCAACAGCACCTACCAGACCACTGATCCTATAAGGACCAATGTACTTCTGTCCCAACTTAGGGGAAGGGATTTTCATCTTTAAATTCTTCGTAGATAACCAGACTAAATCTCCTACCTTAAATGTTGGTGTTGGTTTGCAAAATCTGTCAGCTGCATTCTTGTACCTCTCTTGTGCGGAACCCAAAGTCTCTTTCAGAAGTTCAAGGTTCTGTTGAAGTGAAGAGATCCTGTCGGCAACTGCTGGTAAAGATGTATCTACCGGTAATCTGGGAAGAATGCTAGGGTGATATCCCAGGTTAGCGTAGAATGGAGACTGTTTGGTGGAGGCACTCTGGGAGTTGTTATAAGAGAATTCGGCCAAGGGGAGTAGCCTTACCCAATCATCTTGCAAATGGCAAACATAGCAGCGAAGGTATTGCTCTAGTGTTTGGTTGGTACGTTCTGTCTGCCCGTTGGACTGTGGGTGGAAAGCAGAAGATAAGTTAACTTCTATGCCTAATGCTGAACAAAAGCTTCGCCAAAACTTTGAAGTAAATTGAACTCCACGGTCAGAAACAACTTCATCCGGAACCCCGTGCAGGCGAAAGATGTTCTGGATAATTAGGTCAGCAGTGTCCGTCGCAGAGGGTAAACCGGAACAAGGGATGAAATGGGCCGCCTTGGTCAGGCGATCGACCACCACCAAAATCGTACTCTTTCCCTCAGAAAGGGGCAGTTCTACAATAAAGTCCATAGAAATGGATCCCCACGGGCGAGACGGCACCGGCAAAGGCTGTAACAGACCAGTAGGGGAGATGAAACGTACTTCTGGACATCCTTCCAAAAACCTGGCCACCAGAAGAAGCGAGATAAGAATTCTTGAGTCTTCTGAATTCCTCTGTGCCCTGCAACCTTGGAATCATGAACCAATCTCAACACTCTTAACCTCACGGCTTCAGGAATGTAGAGGCGCCGTTCCCGGGTCCAAACTCCATTCCTAAAAAGAAGGCTTACCTCATCAGATGGCTGAGACAGGAAAAGATCAGAGTTGTAAGCTTCTTTGATGACCTGCAGCAAATCTTGATTCTGAATGACTCCTACAAAATTGCAATCAGAAAGTATGGTCTTAGGTGGAGCATCTGGAACAGCGTCAGTGGAGAACATCCGGGATAGAGCATCTGCTTTTCCATTGCGAGAACCTGGTCTATAAGAGATTGTAAAATTGAATTGATTAAGGAAAAGACTCCAGCGGGCCTGCCGTGGGGTCAGGCATCTTGCTGACCTGATGAACTCAAGGTTGCGGTGATCCGTGAGGACCACGATCGGCTGTGAGGCTCCTTGCAGAAGATGTCTCCACTCCTTGAAGGCGGCGATGATAGCCAGTAATTCTTTATTTCCTACATCGTAGTTCTTTTCGGCAGGAGACAGTCGCTTGGAAAGAAAAGCACAAGGATGAAGTAAATTCTTCTCACCTGTTCTTTGGGACAGTATAGCCCCGGTGGCACAGTTTGAGGCATCCACTTCAATAATGAAGGCGAGTTCTGGGTCAGGGTGGATCAGTACTGGTGCTGACGTGAACTTGGTCTTGAGCCGAGAGAATGCTTCTTGGGCTTGAAGGGACCAAATAAATGCTGTCTTCTTCTGTGTCAACCGGGTGATGGGCGAGACGATGTCAGAGAAGTTCTTGATGAAACGTCTGTAGAAGTTAGCAAACCCGATGAAACGTTGGACCTCCTTGACGTTCTTGGGGATTGGCCACTCCTGAATCGCCTTGATCTTGCTGTTATCCATACTCAGACCCTGTGGAGAAATTACATAACCTAAGAATTGAATCTCCGACATGTGAAATTCGCATTTCCCCAGCTTGATGTACAGCTGGTGTTCCCTCAACTGCTGCAAGACAGTCTTGACATGTTGCTGATGTTCCTCCATGGAGCTAGAAAAAAATCAGAATGTCATCCAAATAGATTACGACAAAGATATCAAGAATGTCTCTGAAAATATCATTTACGAGATGTTGGAACGTTGCTGGGGCATTGCAAAGTCCAAATGGCGTGACCAAATACTCAAAGTGTCCATATCGAGACCTAAATGCTGTTTTCCATTCGTCTCCAGGTCTTATACGGACTAGATTGTATGTCCCGCGTAGGTCCAATTTTGAAAAGACCTTGGCCTGACGAACTCTCTCGAGAAGCTCTGGAATTAATGGCAGGGGGTAGCGGTTCTTGATGGTTACCTTGTTAATTTCCCGGTAATCAACACAGGGTCTGAGGGATCCATCCTTCTTTTTAACGAAAAAGATGGGTGCACCGGCTGGAGAGGATGAGGGGCGTATAAACCCCTTAGACAGGTTCTCGTCGATATATTCTTTGAGAGTCTTGAGCTCAGGACCGGACAATGGATAAATATTACCAAAAGGAATGGTAGCAGCAGGCAGAAGCTCGATTGGGCAGTCATTAGAGTGGTGTCGTGGTAATTTATCTGCATTCTTTTTATCGCATACGTCCGAAAATTCTTTATAAACTGCCGGTAACTCTAGGTCCGATGATGGGTTGGCCAGAGATGGATTAGTCGATTTCTCAGAAGTTACCTCTTTAGCTGGGAAGCGCAATCTCTTAGTCTCCCAGTCAATGATGGGATTTTGAGCCTGCAACCAGGGTAAACCCAAGATAATAGGGAAATGTGGAGAGGAAATCAGAAGGAAGGGCAATTTCTCCTGGTGATCATCTCCCATGAGGAGCTTCAGTGGTTCAGTCTTCTGGTCTACGGGCCCCGAGGTCAAAGGGGACCCATCCACAGTCTCCATCAGAATTGAAGACACTCTTCTCTGTGATCGGATTCCATATTCCTTAGCAAAAGAAGTGTCCATGAAGTTACCGCTAGCCCCAGAGTCTATCATGGCGGAACTGTTCACCCAACGGGAGTCAATCCAGATCTTGATAGGAAGGTAACAATGTGAATCTTTTTTCTTATTGCAAGGGTATGAAACTGCAGAAGATAGAATAACAGCATTAATGGGTAGTATCGTTTCGGATGTAACAGAGTTCATATCTGAAAAGTCATAATCAGGAGCGGTTGCTGCAATTTCAGGTGGCCCTGATTCGGAAGTCATGGAGTATGATTCAGAGAAGTCGCGTTCTACCACAGCTGCGGTTGTTCTGCGAGAATGATTGGGGCAGTTGATAATAAAATGTCCTGACTTCCCACAGTAAAAACAAAAATTCTCCTTGAAGCGAAATTCCTTCCGTTCGTCACTTACTCGACTTCGTAGGGAATTTACCTGCATCGGCTCAAGTGTGGACTCCTGAGGACTTGGGTCCGGAATCTCCTTAGGAAGGAAAGGAAGAAGCGATTTATTGCTGCGGTTCATCTCAGACCACCTTTCTAGTTTTCGTTCGGAGATGCGAGCGTCTAGGCGAATATAGTGATTGATGAAATCACCTAGAGCAGTGGGAGCCTCCGCACGTGCAAGCTCGTCCTTGATAGAACTGGACAACCCCTTCTCAAATATAGAGTACTTCGCTGCACTATTCCAGGTGGTGTCCTGAGCCCACCTTCTAAAATCCATAGCATACTCAGTCACTGGGTGTTTACCTTGACGCAAATTCAGCAGGGCCGTCTCAGCTGTAAGGCCACGGTTCGGATCGTCAAACATCTGCCCCATGGCGGCGATAACCATATTGAAGTCATTCAGACATGCATCCTGTGATTCTATCAGAGGGTTTGCCCAGGCAAGGGCCTTATTAGTCAGCAACATGATGATAGTCAATACTTTGGATCGGTCTGTAGGAAACTGTGTGACATGTGCAGCAAAGTATAAACGACACTGGTTCAGAAACCCACGGTATTTGTCTCGGTCGCCACCAAACCTAAATGGCGGTATTTTGGGGAAGGTAGGAACAGAAGCCTGAGATTGTGCCTCCAGAGCCGCAACTCGGCCACGCAATTCCTGAAGGGTCTGACTGAGCACTTGTATATCATATTTAGTCTGCCCCTCTAGGCCTTCTATTCTGTTCTTCCATGTCTGCACTTCAGCGTGTACAGTGGCAGTGATATTATTTAGCTTCTTAACACACACTTCTAAAGTCTCTGACCAGCGGCATCCATTTTTAAGGCTTGTGTATCCTGTCACGATACTAGTGGATACAACTGGACACCAGTGGCTAGGTCAAAGAGACTACAGACACAGTGGGTTGCGCAAGCAATATTGTATTAATGATCTGAATGCAATATAGCATATAAGTCCAGATAAATGTTCAGTCAATATGATAAATGGTAATAGCAGAGCTGATACTCTGCGACACAGCATGCAAAGTCACTGAGCAATGCGGGCACAAGACACAGACTCTTGCAGAGCAGAGGAACACACTAGCTGGCTGGAGTTCTTACTTCACCGCAGGTGTAGTCAGGCAGAGGTTCCTGAAGTCAAGTGTTCAGCAATAACTCGGTCAGCAGGCAGGGATCCAGGCGTGCAGGTTGGCAGAGGACTCCGCCGTTAAGAGAGGACCAACAGGGATAGTAAGTCCAGGCTTGGGACTGCAGAGGCACAAAGTCCAAAACATAATACACAAGCAATGAATCAGAGCAGGTGCTGGTTTTATATACAGCTTTGGCAGGAAGCAAGATGGCCGACGTGGAAACATCAAGATCCATGTTAACTAAGGGCAAGTCTAAGGGCAAGAGAAACAGATTCCAGGACTAGATACTGACAGGCTGACTTGGATTATTCATGTCGTATCTCATTCAGTAGAGCCTCCAATAAGCAAGTAGGACATTACTACTGTTTTGTTTTATTGTTTTTTGTTTTTTTCATTGTTTCTAATTTCTGCTTATTTTCAGGGATTGTCCGAGGGTTCTCTAATTTTATTGTTCCCTTTGCCTAATTAAGGTATATTTTTCGTACCCTCCCTCCCCACTGTTCTCCCTACCCCGGTTTAAATATAAAATTAATTAAATTATTTAAAAAGAGATAAGGTTTAAGAACCTCTTTAGTCGAGGTATTGATTCACGAGGTTTCATGTTGCAGACCTCACAAGGGAATGCAAGACTGATAAAACAAAGTCTGAGACAGAATATACATTGGCATTCTGCCATTGGTGGTGTACCCCAAAAATGAATAATACACAGTGCCTGATTAAATAAGAATTGCAATGCACACTGTGACACTACAGGCTTATATGCCTAAGAAACCGTTCACTTCAGGTTAGGAGACCCACGGCCAGCCTCCCAACTGGAGCCCAGTGACCGAAGGTTACTTCTATGACGTCACCCTTGGTTACTGACACTGCGTTCCGAGCTGGGCAGAGCTGCGGTGACTTCGGTGAGATCCCCGCTAGCATCGTGAGCCATGATCACTCACTGTGCTAGCGGGGATCTCGCCGGATGTCATCACAGCTCAGCCTGGCTGGTAACAGAGCCCAGTGACCGAAGGTAACCTCTATGATGTCACCCCATGTTACTGATGCTGCATTCCCAGGAGCTCATTCATCAGTGGTTTTCAGCCGGGGAGGTCACATCTTGGCACAGTCCAGGTTGAAAACTAATTATCTCACAGACATGGATTACTGCATGGGACACAACGATGAACAGGTATGGTATATTGATGTTTTTTTACTTTATTTTTATTACATTAGATTGAGGGCTTCGCTGGGATTAGGCAAGGTTGTAAGAATGGGTTAATTGAGATTAATAAAGCAGTCTGTGTCAATATTTTCAAATAAATTAGTTTATTCTGGCTGTGTCTTTATTTACAATACAACTATAGGATTAGTTGATTGTCTTATTGATGTGTGCGATCATAATTCCAGCCAATTTTGCATTGAAAAAGTAAAACAGCTCTCCTTCCCTTCCGAGCTCTGCCATGCGCCCAAACAGTGGTTTACCCCCACATATGGGGTATCAGCATACTCAGAACAAATTGCACAACAACTCTTGCGGTCCAATTTCTCCTGTTACCCTTGGGAAAATAAAAAATAATGTTACTTAATAAGTATTTTATGTGACATATCTCTGTGATTTAAGGGCATGAAAATTCAAAGTTGGGAAAATTGCAAAATTTTGAAAAGATTCGCCAAATTTCCGTATTTTTCACAAATAAATGCAAGTCATATCAATGAAATGTTACCACTATCATGAAGTACATATGTCATGAGAAAACATTCTCGGATCACCCATGGAAGCGTTCCAAAGTTATTACCTCATAAAGGGACAGTGGTCAGAATTGTAAAAATTGCCTTGGTCATTAACATGTAAACCACCCGTGGGGGTAAAGGGGTTAAAGGGCTTGTCCACTACTAGGACAACCCCTTCTTAAACTAAATGTTCAGTCCCAATAAAATAATAAAGCCTATACTCAACTCCTGTGCCGGCTCAGTTCCAGTGGTGTCGACACTCGCGGTCCCGGGGCTGTGATGCGGTGTAATGCCCGTTGTCCAATCAACGCTGGAGTCACTGTCTCCACCTTCAGACAAACTGAACATGAAGAGGGAGTCTTGGATGAGCTGCAGCACACATACAAAATCACAGCCCCGGAGAAAGCGCTTATCGGTCACTTCACTGAATGCAGATCTTATCCGTAAATTTAGAATTTTGAGAATGATTAGTCCGGAAGGAGAAAGCAGCAGTACTCTCAAATAAGATATATTGCAACGTTTCTTATTTTCATATGTACTATTGATTTAAGAGAAAATAAAATTCTATAGAGAGAAGAGCTAGAGGTCAGATGCAAACATTCTGCCGCAGCTGCTGCATAGAACTTTATAAGCACCAACTGCCATCTCCTATTTCAGTAATGTTCACCGTAAGACATATTTTACCATGAATTGAGTATTTTTGTGAATGAATGATCAGTCTGGGATGAGAAAGAAGCAGTGTTCACTGATAAGATATATTACAAAGTTTCTAATTTTCATACATACTAATGATGAAAATAAAATTTGATATGACGCTGAAATTTAACACTCAGTCATCAACTTCAAGAGATGCATTAGCTCTATTCAATTCAAGATAGAGGAGCGGAAGGGTCACAAAAAGCAATATCAATCACTTATAGGCTGTGCTCCTTTCTGTACATTATTGCATGGGTAGATGACTGATTGTGTTATTATGTTTTCACCTTCTGACAAATATAAAATAAAGTTATGGATATTGCAAAGTAGATTACTCAGAGGTTTAAGGTCATTCCACGATGAAAGTTAAATCTATATTCAGGACATGGAAGTTGGGTATCAAGTTCATTGTCAAGTTAATCCATAGCCAAATAACAGTTATAAGCGGCCTGGGTACCGCAACAGATCATAGCTCATTGGCTTGTAGATTTATTACCTATCAGCACTGATTAGTCTCAGCATATAAAGTTAATGTACTGTAATTCAGTCACACTAATTCTTATTACGAGCCCAACACGGCTGCCCTGCTGTATTAGAAGCGCTTGTGTTGATGTTAACGAATGAGGCACCTGCAATTATAGAGAACGGCTGTGCAAGAAGAGCTTTAAAAGTGGATTAACACAGTTCATTTTACTTTTTGGAGGATTTTTATTTTACCAATATTCTCCAACTTACAGTGGTAATTCTAAACTGACTAGAGAACTTTTCCCAAAAAATATTATAGCAATTTAATATTCTAAACCTACTTCTCATCTCTCATATCCTCACTGTCTCACAACCCTAAACAGCTATTCAACACTTTCAATTCTCCCCTCCATCCACAAGCACCTCCTCCCTCTCCTCTCATCTCAGCTAAACACTTGCTTCGTTCTTCAAGCAGAAGATTGACAACATCAGAAAAGCTTTGAATTACATTCCTCATAGCCCCTCTTCACAACTACTCAGCCCTCTTTCTCCAAAACAAGCTTATCTGCCATTACAGAAGATAAACTTTCCTCTCTACTCTCCAGATCACATCTCACCACCTGTGCACTTGACCAGATCCCATCTCACGTCATTCCAAACCTCACCATAGTCTTCATCCCAACCCTAACCCATCTTTTTAACTTATCACTAACAACTGGTGTCTTCCCCTCAAGCTTTAAACATGCCTTGATCACACTCATCCTCAAAAAGCCCTACCTTGACCCATCCCCTGTGTCTAGTTGTCACCCCATATCACTTCTCCCCTCTGCCTCAAAACTACTGAAAAAACATGTCCATCTTGTACTGTCCTCCCACCTCTCCTCCTGCTCCCTCTTTGACCAGTTACAATCTGGCTTCCGACCACATTATTCAACTGAAACTGCCCTAATGTCACACTGAGTGAGGGAGAAGCAAGGTGCACAACAACACAACAATGGAGAAAAGGGGGAGCCCAAACACTAGGGTAGGCGGGAGCAGAGACACCTAGGCAGATCTAACAACACTTTGTCTGCCCTAAACTTCCCTAAGTCGGTTCTGCACCTATCGCCGAGCAGGAACCTAATCCCTGCCTGACTCTAGCGATAGGCCGTGGCTAAGGAGGGGATGGGGCGAGCGGTAGTAAGCTCCCACTACAACTAAAGAGAGAGAGGGTAAACGAACTAGGGAGATACACTTAGCTTGAGAAGACCACCGAGATATCATGCCAGCAATGCTCCAAGAATACTCCAAGGAGGCACTAGCCGACTACTAGTATTTCCAACCAGACAGAGGAAAATTGAAGTAACACCCACACTCTGCTGCAGACACTGAATGCACTTAACCTTCAGCAAAGGTGTGTTAATTAGCAGCAGAAGGTGAAGGTTACTGCTGGGTTCTAGAGGGAGAAGGATATCACTCCAAAACAGAGATGCAAAAATCAAACAGGTGCTTGCAGAGCTAAGACCTTCTATAGTCGGATCCAGTCTGTAATACCCGTGACACCTAACTAAAGTTGTCAATGACTTACTAATCGCCAAAGCCAAGCGACAATACTCTGTCCTCCTCCTCCTGGACCTGCCCTCTGCTTCGGCACAGTGGTCCATTCCTTCTTACTACAGATTCTCTTGGCATCACAGACTTGACCCTATCTTTGATCTCTTCATAACTAACAAACCGGACATTCAGCATCTCCCACTCACACACCACTTTCTCATCTTGCTCCTAAAGGTTCAGTTCTAGGATCCCTGCTCTTCCCCATGTACACCTTCAGCCTGGGACAGGTCATAGAATCCCACAGCTTTCAGTATCATCTCTATGCTGATGACACAGATCTACCTCTCTGGACCTGATATTACCCGCTTACTAACCAGATTCCCACAATGTCAGTCCGCTATTTAATCCTTTTTCTCTGCTCCACTCCTAAAACTTAACACAAATTCATCATCTTTCCCCATCTCACTCAACCCCACCCCATCAGACCTATCCATCAAAGACAAAGGCTGCTCACTCTCTCAGTTCCGCAAGCTCGCTGCCTTGGGGTAACCTTTGCCTCTGCTCTTTCCTTCATCCTTCAAACAACAGTCCTTTACTCCTCCTGGCAACTCCAGCTCAAAGACATCTCCCGGATTCATACATTCATTAATCAAGAATCTGCAAAAACAGTAGTTTGTGCCCGCTTCATCTCCCACCTTGATTAGTGCAACCTCCTGCTCTGTGGTCACCCTTCAAGCACTCTAACAAACCTTCTAAACAGGTCCAGAATCTAGAAAAACTTTTACATGGCCTGGCCGTTCCTCTGTTACTGAGAAATTACTGTTTAAATTGATATTCAAATGAGGCTGAAGGGCTATGGTAGAGCTGAAGCCTCTGTCACTCCAGCTGTATTTCCCTCCCAGTACCTCATCCTACTGCTTGACAGGCAGTCTTTATACTGTGTGACTTCAGGCAAAAGAGTTGTCAGTCAAGCAGGAAGAAGCGGTGATGCTGGGCAAGGAACAGAGCTGGAGAGACAGTGACTTCAAATCTACCATAGTTCTTCAACCTAATTTGCATGTCTATTCAAAAAGCTGATTTCTCAGTAAGGTAGGAAGGGACTGGCCAAGTAAAGTTATTGCTGGACTTCTCCTTGAAAGAGCTACTTGCACATAAAAATAATTTGTGAAATTCTGCTGACACGCTACCTTTAAATATCAAGGTACAGCATATGCAATGCTTTAAATCTCTTTGCTGTGTGTCACAACTCCACCAGGACCTGCTCCTGTGTTGTATGCTTCTGTCGCAAGGTGCTGCCGTGTTCATTCTACGGGGGGCACTGGTAATAGAGACATCGGAAGCAGAAGCTTTGGATGGCGAAGGCTCTGGCCAGCCAATTAAATTAGGGTGGATGGGAACTATAGTCTGGCAGTATGGCAATACAGATGTGTGTGTGTGTGCAGTCCAACTAGAGTTTTCAGCTGCCTGCTCCAGCCAGTTGGAGAGCACCAAACCCTACTTAAGCTGCCAGATATAGCATTGTGTTCTCCTGGTCCAGTCCCTTTAGCTCAGCTCCAGTGTAGTGTGTTTGTTTCCTGTTTCTGACCTCGACTTCTGTTTCTCACTATTCTTAAGGATCATGATTTGTCCTTGACGCAACTTCTTAGCTGTGACCCTGATTGGTGACCCTGATTGGTGACCATTCCTGCCTCTGGTTTGCATTTCCAGACAACAGCCCTTCCATAGGTAGCAATCTACTAGATCCTGTTGAAAGTCCAGACCCCCGTTTAAAGGATATCGGGGTTCCTTTGGAATCTGCCATACTGAGTGGATTGTGCCATGTCTGTCTGATGTAGCCTTTGGCCTCAAACAGATGTTATATTGCGCAGACAATAACCACTAAACCATAATAAACAGGCCAATTCCAAGGGAATTGTAATTCCAAGTATAAAGACTTTTATAAAAGTGGTACATATATCAGTGCACCATGCCGTGCTAGGTGGAAGCAGCAGATGTTAAAGAGAACATATTATTAGGCGTCATGGTAGAAATCACCCTCCTGCGGGTCGGGTGACCGGGGTCACTGAAAGGTCATCTAACCCGCAGACACAGGAGGCTTTGGCTTCACCCCAGGGTGGTGGCTTTGCCCCCGTGGCTACGATCGCTCTGATTGGCTGTTTCACTTTGAACAGCCAATCAGAGCAATAGTAAAATTTCATCAATGAAATTTGATGAAATATTACAATCCAGCCATGGCCAATGCTGAAATAGAATCGGGCATGGCTGGAGACACCAATCCCACCCCCCTACACAGACTGACGGGGGCGATCGGCCCTCGCCACCGAATGACGGCGACTATCTGCAGCCATCATCATCTGCTCCCCCTTCCCTCCACTCCCCCACCTTCCGATCACCCCCTCCCCTCCCCGGTACCCTCCGAGTCCTGCTGTCGCTCCTGGTGTCCCGCCGCCCCAGATCATGGGTGCCCCCATCTTCGGCAGATTCCATTCATTCATTTTGATCACTGTGATAAATCCTATCACAGTGATCAAATAAAAAAAATAGTAAATCACCCCCCCCTTATCACTCCCATAGGTAGGGACAAATAATAAAATAAATACAATTTTATTTATTTTTCTATTAGGGTTAGAGTTAGAATTAGGGTTAGAATTAGGGTTAAAATTAGGGTTAGAATTAGGGTTAGGGTTTGAATAGGGTTAGGGTTGGAATTAGGGATAAGATTAGGGTTAGGGGTGTGTTGGGGTTAGGGTTGGGATTAGGGTTAAGATTGTGGTTAGGGCAATTGTTAGGGTTAGGATTAGGGTTTGGGGTATGTTGGGGTTAGGGTTGGGATTAGGTATGTGTTGAGGTTAGGGTTGTGGTTAGGGGTAGAGTTGAGCGAAACAGGTCGGTCAATTTCAAAAGTTGCCGACTTTCGCAAAAGTCGGGTTTCATGAAATGAAACCCGTCCATAGCGTGAGGTCGGCCACAAGGTCGGCGACCATGGCGCCAAAGTCACGTTTGAAATGATGCTTCAGCGCCCTTTTTCAGCCAATGATGGAGGACGCACACTGTGGGCAACGCGATGACATAGGCAGCGGTCACCACCATCTTTGAGAAGGGCACGCAAGTGATTGGCTTGCTTTGTGTGGCATCACAGGGGCTATAAAAGGGCGTGCACGCCGACCGCCATCTTACTTCTGCCGATCTCAGAATAGGGAGAGCTGCTGCTCCTGATTCTGTAGGGAGAGTGTTAGGCAGGGAAGAAGATACAAAAAACTGCTTCTGCTGCTAGTGATTTTCCCTGTACAACACACCAGTTAGTGTGGAGTGCAAGGGGAGGCTATATTTTGGTGCATCAGCTCTGTTGGTTATTAGGCTATTAGGCTGCCTTATAAGGCTCCCTGATAGCTGCATTGCTGTTTGCACACTGCTGTGCAAACTGCTTTTTTAAAAGCAAATATACTTTTCATCCTCTTTTTTGCCCAGTTACCAAGCGTTCATTTTTCCACACTTTTGTGTGCAGCAGTCTTGCTTATTAGGCTGCCTGCTGCCATACTTGAGACTGACAGCATCATTATCAGCTTGCTAAAATCTCTAGGGAGATTCAAATTCTCCCCAGTCCTATATAGACATTTTATACACCATCCAATTTCAGCCTGTTATATTGAGGTGTAATCTACACTGGGCCTGAAATAATAGTTCAGTGTCCTCAAGTCTGTAGGGAAATTCAAATTCTCCCCAGTCCTATATAGACATTTTATACACCATCCAATTTCAGCCTGTTGTATTGAGGTGCAATCTACACTGGGCCTGAGATATTAGTTCAGTGTCCTCAAGTCTGTAGGGAGATTCAAATTCTTCCCAGTCCTATATAGACATTTTATACACCATCCAATTTCAGCCTGTTATATTGAGGTGTAATCTACACTGGGTCTGAAATAATAGTTCAGTGTCCTCAAGTCTGTAGGGAGATTCAAATTCTCCCGAGTCCTATATAGACATTTTATACACCATCCAATTTCAGCCTGTTATATTGAGGTGTAATCTACACTGGGCCTGTAGGGAGATTCAAATTCTCACAAATACTATATACACCTTATGCCTTGTTTTACAGTACCATATTGCTGGTGGTATTTTGGGTACATTTTCCCAAAAATGAGGAAGTGTGTTGGAAGAGGCCGTGCAAGTGGGCGGGGGTTTCCAGCTGATAACGATGGTGTTGGTGGTGGTGGATCTGCTGGTAGTGGCAAAAGCACAATAGCACCTAATGCAGGAGGTGTTGAGCCTGTGTCATCGTCTGGCTCCACAAGGCCTCGAAGGCTCCCTTTTCTGGGAGTAGGTAAACCGCTTTTAAAGCCGGTGCTTCAGGTACAAGTTTTGGCTTACATTGCTGACACAGCCTCCAGCTCTATCGCCTCCTCTTCTGAACTTTTAAAAAATAAAAGCACTGGCGTCATTGGAGGCTCATGGTCAGGAACCACACCTTTCCTTGTGTCCTTCACCCCTACCAAAAGTAAAGGATGCGGCAGGCCACACTACAGATTACTCCATGAAGCTCTTTTCACATACCATGCCTGGGTTATCAAGTCAAATCGTGAATTACCCAGTCCAAGAAGAATCTGACATGGAGTGCACTGATGCACAGCCACTGCTAGATTTATCTGCTGGTACATTCACTCAGAGCACGTCATTGTCTTCGCAGTGTACTAAGCCAGAATCTGACGATGATGAAACTCAGGTGCCCCTTCCCGCATACTATACCACCTTACATGGTGACACAGAGGAAGGTGCACATGACATTAAAGAGGAGGTGATGGATGACCCAGTTGTTGACCCAGATTGGCATCCATTGGGGGAAGAGGGCACCGGTCACAATAGCTCAGAAGAGGAGGAGTAGCATCCGCAGCAGGCATCGACATCGCAACAGCTGTTATCTGGCAGGCCCGGAGCAGTCCAAAAACGGGTTACAAAAACCAAAAGAGTTGCAGGACAGCTAGGCCAGATGGTCAAATTAGCACAGCGTGCAAGGCCTGAAATTGTCTTCCATAGTAGGAAGAGTGCAGTGTGGCACTTTTTTGAACAAAATCCTAATTATCAGGCAAAGGTTATCTGTAAGAAGTGCGCAAAGACCTTTAGCCGAGGGAAAAATCTGAGAAATTTGAATACCAGTTGCATGCTTAGACATTTAACCACCATGCACTTGCAAGCGTGGACGGACTACCAAACCTCACGTACCACATGTGCAACTGCTCCCAATGAAGGTAGTCATCAACGCTACATCGTTTCCCCCACTATAAGCCCACCGGTTAGCACACCACCAGCATCAAATGTTGAGGTGTCGTCGCAAGGCCAAAGCAGTCAGGGAATCACAATGTTATTGCTACAAAAGACTGAATCTAGGCCATCAGAAAGAACACCAACTCCATCACCATCATCAACCCTCTCTCAGTTCGCCATGTCTTCCGCTAGTTCCACCATATGCAGCTCTCAAGTCCAGCTCACCCTACCAGAGACTATGAGTAGGACAAGAAAGTACTCATCCTCTCATCCGCGTACACTGGGTTTGAATGCCCACATTGCCAAACTAATCTCGCTAGAGATGATGCCCTACCAGTTGGTTGAAAGCGAAGCCTTCCGCGAACTCATGGCCTATGCAGTACCACACTATGACCTACCCAGTCGCCACTTCTTTTCTCGCAAAGCCATCCCAGCCCTCCACCTTCATGTGAAAGACCGCATTGTCCATGCACTCAAGCAATCAGTGAGTGGAAAGGTGCACCTCACAACATATGCATGGTCCAGTAGGCATGGCCAGGGCCGTTACGTGTCCATCACTGCACACTGGGTTAATGTGTGGATGCAGGGTCCACAGGGGACAGCGGCGGTGGGACAGTGCTGCCTAGTCCATGGTATAGGAAACAGTGGGTTGTAGGCATTCGACCCTACTCCTCCTCCAGAAGTGAAAGCTCGTCCACAGAGCACAGTCGCACTAGCACTCCATCCGCAGCTGCCAGTGTTGCACACTCGGTGTCCCACTATCGAACAGCTAGTAAGCGTCAGCAGGCTGTGTTGAAGATGATGTGTTTGGGCGACAACAGGCACACCGCGGAGGTACTGGCCGACTACTTGCAGCGACAAACTGAGTCATGGCTGGGCAGTCTACATCTTGAGGCAGGCAAGGTAGTTAGTGATAACAGCCGGAATATTGTGGCAGCCATAGCCCTTTCAAAACTCTGACACATACCTTGCCTGGCTCACACCTTGAACCTGGTGATGCAGTGCTTCCTCAATAATTATCTGGAGTTAACAGGCCTGCTCCAGAAGGTGCGAAGACTGTGCTCGCACCTCCGCCGGTCGCCAGTACACTCCACTCGTATTCAGAAGCTGCAGTGATTGCTCCAACTTCCCAAGCACCGCCTAATTATCGACGTTGCAACAAGGTGGAACTCCACCCTGCACATGGTTGAGAGGCTGTGCGAACAGAGGCAGGCTGTAATGCATTTGTGGAGGATACACGGCCAGGCACTTTGAGGGCAGACATGGTGTTGTCGGGTGTGCAGTGGTCGAAGCTCAAAGACCTCTGTAAAGTCCTTCAGTGTTTTGAGGAATGCACACGACTGGTGAGCGCAGACGACGCCATCATAAGCATGAGCTTCCCACTTATGCGTCTGCTCATGCAAACTTTGACGCACATTAAGGAGCAGGCGTCTGCAGCCGAGGAGGATGAGGAAGAGGAGGAGGGAAGCCTTGATGACAGTCAGCCATTGTCTGCTCCGGGACCTCTCCTGGACGAGGTGGAGGAAGAAGAGGAAGAGGAGGAGGAGGATGATGGGGATGATTATTTAGGGGAGGAGGATGCTTCTCGTGGGGCAAGAGAAAATGTTGGCGTGGCAAGGTCTGATACAGGGTTTGTGCGTGACTGGAGGGATGTGGATTTGCCAGAAAGTGTTCCTTCACCCAGCACTCGCAGTGCATCATTGACACCTGGAACATTGGCCCACATGTCAGATTATGCCTTGCGGATTCTAAAAAGGGACCCCCGCATTGCCAAAATGATGAACGATGACGACTACTGGTAGCCAGCATCCTGGATTAACGCTATAAAGGCAAATTCCAAAACATCATGCCACAGGAGAACCTTGACCTAATATTGGCTAACAAACAAGCAACTCTGGTAAACTGTTTGTTTGAGGCATTCCCAGCACACAGCATCGGTGATGGTTCTCCAACGAGCCGTAGAGGGCAACACGGAAGAGATGTTCGTGGTGCACACATCAGAAGTGGCGTTGGAGATAGGGGTTTCATGACCATGTTGTGGACTGATTTTTCAAGTCCCGCTCACACGACTGTTAATACTGCATCGATTGAAAGTGACAGTGTCATGATCCCAGTGCAGGTTTTGGAGCTGCACGTCAGGGGTTAATGTCTGGAGCTCAGTGCAGATTTTGACCTGCATACCTGGGGTTGATGATTGTGGCCTCTTTCTGGTTCTGGGAGAGCTTCTTAAACCCCTGGGAAGCTCCAATCCCTGCCAGTTACACTTTTGCCTTTGGCCGAGTGTGCTGACCTCTGTGTGCCTGTTCGTTGTTATAGCTTGTTTATATGGTTCTGACCCGGTTCTGTTTCCCGTTGTGAGATTTCCTGTTGATTCTGTACTGTGTTATCCTCTCTGTGTATGACTCATTGCCTGTGATCTGACTAAACTCCGCTCGCCCCTCTTGTACCTTGCAGCTATCTCTGTGTATGACTCATTTGCTATGTCCTGACTATCCTCCCTGTCTATGCCCCTTGGTAACTTTGTCTCGCAGTTACCCTGCTAGGAGTTCTCTTGCAGCTCCTAGCTCTGTGGAGTTTAGGCCACGCCCCTACAGTCACGTGCTTCAGGTCCTGCGGCTCTGAAGTATGCATCTACTTGGCTGCTGCCCACTCCACAGGTATCTTAGAGCACAGTTTGCTTTACTCAGGACACGCGCACTGGCTCAGTGAGCAAGTTCAGTGCGGTGTTTCTGACAGACAGGAGACAGCAGTTGTCAACTATGGTTACAAACTACTTCTCATCCCATATCGATGTTCTCCCTCACAGGTCACTCCCCTTTGACTATTGGGCCTCTAAACTGGACGCCTGGCCTGAATTGGCACAATATGCCTTACAGGAGCTCGCTTGCCCTGCTGCTAGTGTGCTATCGGAAAGAGTCTTCAGTGCTGCTGGCTCAATCCTGACAGAAAAAAAGGACCCGTCTGTCGACCCAAAATGTTGATGATCTAACCTTCATTAAAATGAACCATGCATGGGTTTCAAAGGATTTTGTCCCACCTTCCCCTAATGACACATAGGTTGCCAGAAAAATGGCTCGCTTTTGTCCTCCTCTTCCTCGGACTTCTCCAATTCCTCCATTTGCAGCTGCTGAATGTCCAACATCAACATATGCCATTTTTTAAACCTCCCTAACTGGGCTGCCTCCCCCCACAGGGCCGGGGTCACCACTTGGCGCACGCACCCGAGTGATTGCCGTTGCCCTGGACAGGTGGGTGGGCACACTCTTTGGCAACGGCACTGGCACAAGGTCCCTCATAGTAGAATCAAGTGTCTCTGACGTCAGACACACCGGCGTACTATGAGGGGCCCTGTGCCAGTGCTGTCGCCAACGAGTGGGCCCCCCTGCTTGCTCAGGATCACAGCACTTGCAAAGTTTAAATAATTACCTCTCCCTGCTCCACCGCCGTGACGTCTTCCGCGTTTCCTGACAGTGACATTCTAGTCAGAGAGCGCAATGACATCACGTCTGTACGCCCTCTGCCTATACAGTCCAAGTGCAGTGAGATGGAAGATGGGGATGACGAGGAGTCCAGACTAGTACAGGGATTCCCTAGCGAGGAGACTTATTTAATTGTTTTCAATGTTGGGACAGCTATTTTTGGGGAACACTATACTCTGGAGAATGATATATGAGGCCCACCATACACTGGAGCATTCCAAAGGTGGACATCAGACAGTGGAGCAGCATTTACATGGCCCATTATGCACTGGAGCATTAGAAATGAGGCCCATTATATATGGAGCATTATTTGGGCCCATAGCACAGTGGAGTTTCATCCATGGGGACCAACATATACTATAGCATTATGTGGAGCTCATCATATACTGTTTCAAACATTATATGGGACCAATGATTCTGTATGGAGAAATATATGGGCCTCATTACTCTGTATAGCGCACTATGCGGTGGCCATAATACTGTATGGAGTAATATACTGTCCGTTTTTGGAGTTATTAGAGAATTTAAAAAGGATATCAGTCATGAGATGTAAGAAGTGAAGTATTTTTCATTGTTCTATACCGCTATTTCTCTGCCGTATCAGAGGATCATGAATTGTGGCATGTGTTAAAGGAGCCCATTGACACTCTTTGGCCCTGGGCCCACGAAAATCTGGAGCCAGCCCTACCTTCCCCACAACTTTAGCCAAATAACCCCCAGTTTTCAATGCCTAACTATTATTATAAAGTAAATTAAGGTTGACAAGCTTAAGTAATAAGAATTGATGTTATTGGCATTAAAATGGGCACTGTAGGTGTGTTTCCTGTCCTCCACTCACTGCCGACTTTTCTTCCCCATTGACTTGCATTGGGTTTCGTGTTTCAGTCGGCCTTCGACTTTTCACGATAATCGGCCGATTTCGTTCGACCCGACTTTTGAGAAAGTTGGGTTTCATGAATCCCGACTCGACCCGAAAAAAGTCGCTCATCTCTACTCAGGACAAATTGCACAGCAACTCTGGGGGTCTAATTTCTCCTGTTACCCTTGGGAAAATAAAAAATTGAGGGCTAAAATATTATTTTTGTGAAAAAAAATGATTTTTTTATTTTCATGGCTCTGCGTTATAAACTTCTGTGAAGCACTTGGGGTTTCAAAGTGCTCACCACACATCTAGATAAGTTCCTTGGGAGGTCGAGTTTTCAAAATGGGGTCACTTGTGGGGGGTTTCTACTGTTTAGGCACATCAGGGCTCTGCAAACGTAACAACGCCCGCAGACCATTCCATCAAAGTCGGCATTTCAAAACGTTACTACTTCCCTTCCAAGCCCCGACATGTGCCTAAACAGTGGTCCCAATCCCACACATGGGGTAACAGCATACTCAGGACAAACTGGACAACAACATTTGGGGTCCAATTTATTCATTTACCCTTGAAAAAATAAAAAATTGCAGGCTAAAAATAAATTTTTTGAGGAAAAAAAAGATTTTTTTACTTCACGGCTCTGCGTTATAAACTTCTGTGAAGCACTTGGGGGTTCAAAGTGCTCACCACACATCTAGATTAGTTCCTTGGGGGGGTCTAGTTTCCAAAATGGGGTCACTTGTGGGGGTTTCCACAGTTTAGGCACATCAGTGGCTCTGCAAACGTAACATAATGCCCGCAGACCATTCCATCAAAGTCGGCATTTCAAAATGCTACTACTTTCCTTCAGAGCCCCGTCATGTGCCCAAACAGTGGTTCCCCCCACATATGGGGTACCAGCGTACTCAGGACAAACTGGACAATAACTTTTGTGGTCTAATTTATCCTGTTATTCTTGTGAAAATAAAAAATAGGCTAAAAAATCATTTTTGAGGAAAAAAATGATTTTTAATTTTCACTGCTCGGCGTTATAAACTTCTGTGAAGCACTTAGGGGTTCAAAGTGCTCACCACACATCTTGATAAGTTCCTTAAGGGGTCTAGTTTCCAAAATGGTGTCACTTGTGGGGTTTTTTCACTGTTTAGGCACACAGGGGCTCTCCAAACGCGACATGGTGTCCGCTAACAATTGGAGCTAATTTTCCATTCAAAAAGTCAAATGGCGCTCCTTCCCTTGCGGGCCCTGCCGTGCGCCCAAACAGTGGTTTATGATCACATATGAGGTATCAGTGTACTCAGGAGAAATTGCCCAACAAATTTTAGGATCCATTTTATCCTGTTGCCCATGTGAAAATGAAAAAACTGAGGCAAAAACAAAATGTTTGTTAAAAAAGGACTTTTTTTACGGATCAATTTGTGAAGCACCTGGGGGTTCAAAGTGCTCACTATGCATCTAAATAAGTTCCTTGGGGGGTATAGTTTCCAAAATGGGGTCTCCTGTGGGGGAGCTCCAATGTTTAGACACACAGGGGTTCTCCAAACGTGACATGGCAACCGCTAAATATTCCAGCATATTTTCCATTCAAAAAGTCAAATGGTGCTCCTTCCCTTCTGAGCCCTGCCGTGTGCCCAAACAGTGGTTTATGACCACATATGAGGTATCGGTGTACTCACGAGAAATTGCCCAACAAATTTCAGTATCCATTTTATCCTGTTGCCAATGTGAAAATGAAAAAATTGATGCTAAAAGAAATTTTTTGTTGGAAAAATTAAAATGTCCATTTTTCCTTCCACGTTGCTTTCATTCCTGTGAACCTGTGTAACCTGAAGGGTTAATAATCTTCTTGAATGTGGTTTTGAGTAGCTTGAAGGGTGCAGTTTTTAGAATGGTGTCACTTTGGGTATTTTCTGCCATATAGACCCCTCAAAGCGACTTCAATTGTGAGGTGGTCCCTAAAAAAAATGGTTTTGTAAATTTTGTTGTAAAAATGAGAAATCGCTGGTCAAATTTTAACCCTTACAACTTCTAACAAAAAAATTTTGTTTCCAAAATTGTGCTGATGTAAAGTAGACATGTGGGAAATGTTATTTATTAACTATTTTGTGTCACATATCTCTCTGGTTTAACAGAATAAAAACTCAAAATTTGAAAATTATGAAATTTTCAAAATTTGACAAATTTCCGTTTTTTTTTCACAAATAAACGCAAAAATTATAGACTTAAATTTTATGACTAACATGAAACCCAATATGGCATGAAAAAATATTCTCAGAATCGCTAGGATCCGTTGAAGCGTTCCTGAGTTATTACCTCATAAAAGGACACTGGTCAGAATTGCAAAAAATGGCCAGGTCATTAAGGTCAAAATAGGCTTGTCATGAAGGGGTTAAAAAGCAACAACTTAGGAGAATTTGAAAGTATGAGTTTACCAATGAAACTAGTGGTGTGGCTGTGTAAGCCCTAGTGCAACAATCAAAATTATACCTGTTTTGTAGTATTTTGCCAGAGATGAGAAATCAAGCTTTGATGTCACATGCAAATTAGTCTGGAAGTGCATTTATGTGCATGTTGATACACCTCTACATCAGTGCTGCATTCCCTTTTGCAGCTTTGTCTCCACACAGGGGCTTTCTTGGCCATTCAAGTGAACAAGGATAGCTGTAGTTACTGGCAGAGAAAGTTGGCAGACAACTCTCCTGTGCACACAAAAAAAAAAAAACTGAAGAGCCAGCACAAAAGTAGGAGTTTAGCATTCGGTCACAGAATCAGTGAGGGTCCTTGAGGTTGGACCCAAAGTGATCAATAAAAGGTTATTCCCAAAATAGCAAGTTAGCCCATATCAATAGATATAGGGTTAACTTGCTATTCACTGGGTATCCAACTATTCGGACCCCCAGAAAACCTGAGTATTGGTCTTGGAAACCTTGAGAACAATCTTGAATTCCAAAGCCAAATTCTTTTGTTCGCTCAGGGTCCCAGTGTTGGGCCCCCCAGCGATCAGCATGTTATGTCATATCATATAGATAATTTGGGATAACCATTGAATTAATGGCATATAATAGTGATAATAGTGGTATGTAGGGTTGAGCGAAACGGGTTGGTCAAATTGATAAGTCGATGACTTTCGCTAAAGTCGAGTTTCGCCGTTCGAAACCCGACCATAGAGTGAGGTCGTCCATGAGGTCACCGACCCGCGCGCCAAAGTCGCGTTTCCCATGATGCTTCCAGCGCCTTTTCTCAGCCAATCATCAAGGGCGCACACTGTGGGCAACGCAATGACATCGGCAGCGGCCACCACCATCTTAGAGAAGGGCATTCGTGTGATTGGCTTGCTTTGTGTGGCGTCACAGTGGCTATAAAAGTCCTGACCGCCGACTGCCATTTTACTTCTGCCGATCTTAGCATAGGGAGAGGTTGCTGCTGCTGATTCTCAATCGGGAGAGCGTTAGGCAACAAAGAAAAAAAAACTGTGCTTCTTCTGATAGTGATTTCAACTGTACAGTTAGTGTGCAGTGACAGGGTAGGATTTTTGTGTTTGCAGCAGCGCTGGTGGTTATTAGGCTGCCTTATAAGGCTACCTGATAGTTGCATTGCTGTGTGCACACTGCTGTGCAGACTGCTTTTTTAAAAGCAAAAAAACTTTTATTCTGATTTTCTGCACAGTTACAGAGCGTTCATTTTTTCACACACCATATAGAGGTGTATGCTCCTCACACACTACCGTGTACCGGCTGGTATCACGGACATATACATGCTATCTGTGTGTGACTTCATAAAAAAATAGATGGAGATTTTTAATTTTCCATAAATACACCGTATAGAGCTGTCCGCTTCTCAAACAGTATCGTATATCTGCTGTTTGTATTGCGGTCAAATCTATACAGAGACAGCATGTGTGTGAGACTCCGTAAATACATATACGGACATTTCAATTTTTCCATACACCACATAGAGCTGTCCGCTTCTCAAACAGTATCATATATCTGCTGTTTGATCACGGTCAAATCTATACAGAGACAGCGTGTGTGTGTGACTCCGTTAAAAAAATAGACGGAGATTTAAAAATTTCCATACATAGACCGTATAAAGCTGTACGCAGCTCACACACTACCGTGTACCGGCTGGTATCACGGACAAATACATGCTATCTGTGTGTGACTCCGTAAAAAAATAGACGGAGATTTAAAATTTTCCATACATACACCGTATAGAGCTGTCCGCTTCACAAACAGTATCATATATCTGCTGTTTGATTACGGTCAAATCTATACAGAGCGAGCGTGTGTGTGTGACTCCGTAAAAAAATAGATGGAGATTTAAACATTTCCATACATACACCGTATAGAGCTGTACTCTCCTCACACACTACCGTGTACCGGCTGGTATCACGGACAAATACATGCTATCTGTGTGTGACTCCATAAAAAAAAGACAGAGATTTAAAATTTTCCATACATACACTGTATAGATCTGTCTGCTTGTCAAACAGTATCGTATATCTGCTGTTTGGATTACTGTCAAATCTATACAGAGTCAGCATGTGCGTGTGACTCCGTAAAAAATAGACGGAGATTTAAAAATTTCCATACATACACCGTATAGAGCTGTACGCTCCTCACACACTACCGTGTACCGGCTGGTATCACAGACAAATACGTGCTCTCTGTGTGTGACTCCATAAAAAAATAGACAGAGATTTAATATTTTCCATACATACACCGTATAGAGCTGTCCGCTTGTCAAACAGTATCGCATATCTGCTGTTTGATTACGGTCAAATCTATACAGAGTCAGCATGTGTGTGTGACTCCGTAAAAAAATAGACGGAGACTTGAAAATTTCCATACATACACCGTATAGAGCTGTACGCTCCTCACACACTACCGTGTACCGGCTGGTATCACGGACAAATACATGCAATCTGTGTTTGACTCCATAAAAAAGCAGAATTTTCCATACATACACCATATACAGCTGTCCGCTTGTCAAACAGTATCGTATATCTGCTGTTTGGATTACGGTCCAATCTATACAGAGACAGCGCGCGTGTGTGTGAGTGCGTAAATACATAGATGGACAAGTACATTTTTCCATACACCATATAGAGCTGTCCGCTTCTCTAACAGTATCATATATCTGCTGTTGACTCCGTCAAAAAATAGACAGAGATTTAAAATTTTCCATACATACATCGTATAGAGCTGTCTGCTTCTCAAACAGTATCGTATATCTGGCGTTTGTCTTATGGTCAAATCTATACTGAGCCAGCGTGTGTGTGTGTGACTCCTTAAAAAAATAGACGGAGATTTAAAAATTTCCATACATACACCGTATAGAGCTGTACGCTCCTCACACACAACCGTGTACAGGCTGGTATCATGAACAAATACATGCTATCTGGGTGTGACGCCGTTAAAAAATAGACGGAGATTTTCATTTTTCCATACATACACCGTATAGAGCTGTCCGATTCTGATACAGTACCGTATATCTGCTGGTTGGATTACGGTCAAATACATACTGGGAGAGCATCTGTGATTAAGGAAATATATACGGAGATTTAAATTTTTACCTACACCTTATACAGCTGTACGCTCCTCATACAGTACCATATATCTGCTGGTATTTTTGTTACATTTTCACAAACATGAGGAAGTATGGTGGAAGAGGCGGCGAACATGGGCAGGGGGGACAGCTGGTACTGATGGTGGTGGTGGTGCATCTGCTGGTTATGCCAAAAGCACAATAGCAGCTAAGGCAGGAGGTGTTGAGCCTGCATCATCGTCTGGCACAAGAATGCCTGTAAGGTTCCATTTTCTGGGAGTAGGAAAATAGCTCTTAAAGTCGGAGCATCAGGAACAGGTTTTGACTTACATTGCTGAAACAGCCACCAGCTATATTGCCTCCTCTTCTGAACTTTCAAAACCTGCAAGTACTGAGTGGTCAGTGCAGGGTTCTGGTCAGGAAAAACACCTTTCCTTGTGTCCTTCACCCCCAACCAAAAGTGAAGGATGTGGCAGCACACACTTCAGATTACTCCATGGAGCTCTTTTCACATACCATGCCTGGGTTATCCAGTCAAATCCTGAATTTCCCAGTCCAAGATGAATCTGACATGGAGTGCTCTGATGCACAGCCACTGCTAGATGATTCTGCTGGTACATTGACCCACAGCACTACATTGCCCTCGCAGTCTACTGAGCCAGAATCTGACCCTGATGAAACTCAGGTGCCCCTTCCCGCATACTATACCACCTTGCACGGTGACACAGAGGAAGGTGACCCGGATTGGCATCCATTTGGGGAAGAGGGTGCCGCTGGCAATAGATCAGATGAGGAGAAGGATCCGCAGCAGGCATCGACATCTCAGCAGCAGTTATCTGGCAGGCCCGTAGCAGTCCAAAAACGTGGAACAAAAGCCAAAAGAGGTGCAGGACAGCTTGGCCACACGGTCTAATTAGCACAGCGTGCAAGCCCTGAAAATTTATACCATAGTAGGAAGAGTACAGTGTGGCACTTCTTTGTCCAAAATCCCACTGATGAGGCAAAGGTTATCTGTAAGAAGTGGGGAAGGATCTTTAGCCGAGGTAAAAATCTTAGAAATTTGAATACCAGTTGCATGCTTAGACATTTAACCACCATGCACTTGCAAGCGTGGACGGACTACAAAACCTCAGGTACCATATGTGAACCTGCTCCGACTGAAGGTAGCCAGCAACGCTCCATCGCTTCCCCCACTGTAAGACCATCGCCACCGGTAAGCACACCACCAGCAATAAATGTTGAGGTGTCGTCGCAAGGCCAAAGCAGTCAGGGAATCACAATGGTTTTGCAACGAAACACTGAATCTAGGCAATCACCACCAACCCATCACCATCACCAACCCCCTCTCAGTCCGTCCGATCCACCGCTAGTTCCCCCATATGCAGCTCTCAAGTCCAGCTCACCCTAGCAGACACTCTGAGTAGGACAAGAAAGTACTCATCCTTTCATCCATGTACACTGGCTTTGAACGCCTACATTGCCAAACTGATCTCATTAGAGATGATGCCCTTCCGTTTGGTTGAAAGCGAAGCTTTCCGAGAGCTCATGGCCTACGCTGTCCCACGCTATGACCTACCCAGTCAGCATTTCTTTCCTCGAAAATCCATCCCTGACCTCCTCCTGCATGTGAAAGACTGCAATGTCCATGCCCTCAAACAATCAGTGAGCGGAAAGGTGCACCTCACAACAGATGCATGGTCCAGTAGGCATGGCCAGGGCCGTTACGTGTCCATCACTGCGCACTGGGTTAATGTGGTGGATGCAGGCTCCACAGGGGACAGCGGTGGTGGAAAAGTGCTGCCTAGCCCACGGTATAGGAGACAGATGGCTGTAGGCGTTCGACCCTCCTCCTCCTCCTTCAGAAGTGAAAACTCGTCCACAGAGCGCAGTCGCACGAGCACTCCATCCGCAGCTGCCAGTGTTGCACATGAGGTGCCCCACTATCGAACAGCTAGTGGTAAGCGGCAGCAGGCTGTTGTAAAGATGATGTCTTTGGGTGACAACAGACACACAGCGGAGGTACTGGCCGACTACTTGCAGCGAAAAACTGAGTCATGGCTAGGCAGTCTACATCTTGAGCCAGGCAAGGTAGTCAGTGATAATGGCCGAAATTTTGTGGCAGCCGTAGCCCTTGCAAACTCACACACATACCTTGCCTGGCTCACACTTTGAACCTGGTCCTGCAGTGCTTCCTAAATAATTATCCAGAGTTAACAGCCCTGCTTCAAAAGGTGGAAAGACTGTGCTCGCACATCCGTCGCTCAGCCGTACACTCCAGTCGTATGCAGAAGCTGCAGCGATTGCTCCACCTCTCCAAGCACGCCTAATCATAGACGTTGCAACAAGGTGGAACTCCACCCTGCACATGGTTGAGGGACTGGGCGAACAGAGGCAGGCTGAAATGCATTTGTGGGAGGATACACAGGCAGGCAGTTTGAGGGCAGACATGGGGTTGTCGGGTGTGCAGTGGTCAAAGCTGAAAGACCTCTGTAAAGTCCTTCAGTGCTTTGAGGAATGCACATGGCTGGTAAGCGCAGACGACGCCATCATAAGCATGAGCATCCCACTTATGCGTCTGCTCATGCAAAGTTTGACGCACATTAAGAATCAGGCGTCTGCAGCGGAGGAGGAACAATAGGAGGAGGAGGAGGGAAGCTTTGATGACAGTCCAGGTCAGGGAACTGTCCTGGACGAGGTGGAGGAAGAAGAGGAAGAGGAGGAGGAGGATGAGGGGGATGATTATTTTGGGGAGGAGGATGGTTCTCTGGGGCAAGAGAAAATGTTGGCGTGGCAAGGTCAGGTTCAGGGTTTGTGCGTGACAGGAGGGATGTGGATTTGCCAGAAAGTGTTCCTCCACCCACCACTGCCAGTGCATCATTGACACCTGGAACATTGGCCCACATGTGTGATTATGCCTTGCGGATACTAAAAAGGGACCCCCGCATTGCCAAAATGATGAAGTATGATGACTACTGGTTGGCCAGCATCCTCGATCCACGCTATAAAGGCAAATTACACAACATCATGCCACAGGAGAACCAAGTGATAATATTGGCTAACAAACAAGCAACTCTGGTGAGCCGTTTGTTTGAGGCATTCCCAGCACACAGCAGCGGTGCTGGTTCTCCCACAAGCCGAAGTGGGCAAAATGGAAGAGGTGTTCGTGGTGCACACAGCCGAAGTGGCGTTGGAGACAGGGATTTCATGACCATGTTGTGGACTGATTTCTCAAGTACCGCTCAAACGACTGGTAATACTGCATCGATTGCAAGTGACAGGAGACAGTAGTTGTCAACTATGGTTACAAACTACATCTCCTCCCATATCTATGTTCTCCCTCACAGGTCATTGCCCTTTGACTATTGGGCCTGTAAACTGGACACCAGGCCTGGATTGGCACAATATGCCTTACAGGAGCTCGCTTGCCCTGCTGCTAGTGTGCTATCTGAAAGAGTCTTCAGTGCTGCTGGATCAATCCTGACAGAAAAAAGGACCCGTCTGTCGACCCAAAATGTTTATGATCTAACCTTCATTAAAATGAACCATGCATGGGTTTCAAAGGATTTTGTCCCACCTTCCCCTGATGACACATAGGTTGCCAGAAATTTGTCTCGCTTTTGTCCTTCCTCGGACTTGTCAAATTCCTCCATTTGCAGCTGCTGAATGTACAGCCTACACATCAACATATGCCATTTTTAAAACCTCCCTAACTGGGCTGCCCCCTCCAAGGGCTGGGGTCACCACCGGGCGCACCCGGGAAAGTGCCGTTGCTCTGAACAGGTGGGTGGGCCCACTCTTGGCCGACGGCACTGGTACAGGGTCCCTCATAGTACAATACAGTGTCTCTGATGGTAAGGGGGCCCACTCGCCATCAGACACACCGGCGTACTATGAGGGGCCCTGTGCCAGTACCGTCGGCCCCCCCTGCTTGCTCATTCAATACTTACCTCTCCCTGCTCCACCGCTGTGTAGTCTGGGCAGTTAAATCCTTCACAGGGATGGCCACTACAAATTTGGTGAACTGATCGATGATGGTTAAGATGTAGCTATGACCTGTCCTGCTGGCCTCTACCTTCAGATGACCAATGGCTACCATTTGTATTGGACGTCAACTCACAATCAGATGCAGTGGTGCTTTATGATCAGCTTTCACAGTTTTCCCACTCACAGACGTGTGACATTCCTGGAACCATTTTTCAATGTCTCCTCATGCCAATCCAATAGAATCTCCTACAGCCTGTGACCAGACACATCATGATAGGCAGTGAGGACCATGTCTACATCTCTCCCTGTGATCACAATTTGATGGAGACGAGTAACGGTGATGGGATCCACGCTACTGCGATACAGCAATCGTTTCTTCACAAATAACCGTTTTCACTGTCTCCACAGACAAAGTCATTGAGGGTCAGCATCACCTCTGCAAAATCTACCGGGAGGTTTTCCCGTGATCAGTAATTCTCAAATTTCTGCAAACACTCGATTGTACTTGTCTCCATCTAGTTTCCAGTAGCGGACAGTCTGGACTGGCTTAGTGAGACTGAAATATATACAAAGATTTAAAAGTACCCCAACAATGTATACTGGTGTACGCTTCGAATACATTTCCCTTTTTCTACTTTTTATATTCTGGTGTAATCCATACTGAGCCTGTAAGTGTCTGTGTCTGACTCCGGAAATATAGACGGAAATTTGCAATTACCCCTAGACTGGATACACCAGGTATCTGCTGATACAGTACCTTTTTTTCTACATTTTTTATTACGGTATAATCCATACTGAGTGAGCGTGTGTGGTTTCCTCCTTCTATATACGGAGATAAAAAGTTTACCCTATACTATATACAGCTTCTATCTTGTTATACTACAGTACCTTTGTTCAACATTTAGTATTACGGTCAAATCCATGCTGAGTGAGCGTCTGACGGTGACTACGGGAATATCTATACGGAGATTTAAATTGTACCCTATAATATATATACTTGCTATCTTGTTATCCAGTACCTTTTTTTCAACATTTTGTATTATGGTCAAATCCAGACTGAGTGACCGTCTGAGGGTGACTCAGGAAATATATACAGAGATTTCAAATTTGCCCAACACTGTATACAGCTTTACTCTTCTGATACAGTACCTTTTTTGCCATTTTGATTCTGGTGTAATCCATAATGAGCCTGTGAGCGTCTGTTTGTTACTCCGGAAATATAGATGTAGATTTAAGATTAGACCCACACTGTATACAGCTGTACACTTGTGATACATTACCCATTTACTGCTTTTTATATTCTTGTCTAATCCATACTGGGCCTGAAAGCGTTTGTGTCTGCCTCCTGAAATATATATGGAGATTCAGAATGTTTAAACTATACTATATATACCTTGTATCTGGTGATACTGTACCCTTTTTTAACTTTTTATATTATTGTGTAATCCATTCTGAGCCTGTGAGCGTCTGTGCATGACTCATGAAATATATACAGAGATTTACATTTATCCCTAGACTGTATAGAGCTGTACGCTTCTGATACAGTACCATATATCTGCTGGTATTTTGGGTACATTTTCACAAAAATGGGGCCCATTATATATGAAGCATTACTTGGGCCCACCATGCACTGGAGCATCATCCATGAGGCCCATCATATACTGGAGCATTCCAAATGGGGGACATCAGACACTGGAGCAGCATTTAAGGGGCCCATTATACACTGGAGCATTAGAAATGGGGCCCATTATATATGGAGCATTATTTGGGCCCATAACACACTGGAGCATCATCCATGGAGACTATCATATACTGAAGCATTATGTGGAGCTCAATATATACTGTATGGAACATTATATGGGCCCAATTATTCTGTATGGAGAAAACGATGGGGCTCATTATTCTGTATGGCACACCATGTGGTGGCCATAATACTGTATGGAGTAATACACTGCCCATTTTTTGAGCTATTGTAGAATTTAAAATAGATTTATCAGTCATGTCATGTAAGAAGTGAAGTTTTTTTCATTGTACTATACCTACAGTGGGGCAAAAAAGTATTTAGTCAGTCAGCAATAGTGCAAGTTCCACCACTTAAAAAGATGAGAGGCGTCTGTAATTTACATCATAGGTAGACCTCAACTATGGGAGACAAACTGAGAAAAAAAAATCCAGAAAGTCACATTGTCTGTTTTTTTTTCCTTTTATTTGCATATTATGGTGGAAAATAAGTATTTGGTCAGAAACAAGCAATCAAGATTTCTGGCTCTCACAGACCTGTAACTTCTTCTTTAAGAGTCTCCTCTTTCCTCCACTCATTACCTGTAGTAATGGCACCTGTTTAAACTTGTTATCAGTATAAAAAGACACCTGTGCACACCCTCAAACAGTCTGACTCCAAACTCCACTATGGTGAAGACCAAAGAGCTGTCAAAGGACACCAGAAACAAAATTGTAGCCCTGCACCAGGCTGGGAAGACTGAATCTGCAATAGCCAACCAGCTTGGAGTGAAGAAATCAACTGTGGGAGCAATAATTAGAAAATGGAAGACATACAAGACCACTGATAATCTCCCTCGATCTGGTGTTCCACGCAAAATCCCACCCCGTGGGGTCAGAATGATCACAAGAACGGTGAGCAAAAATCCCAGAACCACGCGGGGGGACCTAGTGAATGAACTGCAGAGAGCTGGGACCAATGTAACAAGGCCTACCATAAGTAACACACTACGCCACCATGGACTCAGATCCTGCAGTGCCAGACGTGTCCCACTGCTTAAGCCTGTACATGTCCGGGCCCGTCTGAAGTTTGCTAGAGAGCATTTGGATGATCCAGAGGAGTTTTGGGAGAATGTCCTATGGTCTGATGAAACCAAACTGGAACTGTTTGGTAGAAACACAACTTGTCGTGTTTGGAGGAAAAAGAATACTGAGTTGCATCCATCAAACACCATACCTACTGTAAAGCATGGTGGTGGAAACATCATGCTTTGGGGCTGTTTCTCTGCAAAGGGGCCAGGACGACTGATCCGGGTACATGAAAGAATGAATGGGGCCATGTATCGTGAGATTTTGAGTGCAAACCTCCTTCCATCAGCAAGGGCATTGATGTTGAAACGTGGCTGGGTCTTTCAACATGACAATGATCCAAAGCACACCGCCAGAGCAATAGAAAACCTTTGGAGGGAGTTGAAAGTCCATGTTGCCAAGCAAAAAGCCAAAAACATCACTGCTTTAGAGGAGATCTGCATGGAGGAATGGGCCAACATACCACAACAACAGTGTGTGACAACCTTGTGAAGACTTACAGAAAACGTTTGACCTCTGTCATTGCCAACAAAGGATATATCACAAAGTATTGAGATGAAATTTTGTTTCTGACCAAATACTTATTTTCCACCATAATATGCAAATAAAAGGAAAAAAAAACAGACAATGTGATTTTCTGGATTTTTTTTTCTCAGTTTGTCTCCCATAGTTGAGGTCTACCTATGATGTAAATTACAGACGCCTCTCATCTTTTTAAGTGGTGGAACTTGCACTATTGCTGACTGACTAAATACTTTTTTGCCCCACTGTATATTTCTGTGCCGTATCGGAGTATCATGAATTGTGGTATGTGTTAAAGGGGAGCACTGACACTCTTTAGCCCGGGTCACACGAAAACCTGGAGCCAGCCCTACCCCCCCACAACTTTAGCCAAATAACCCCCAGTTTTCAATGCGTAACTAATATTATAAAGTAAATTAAGGTTGACAAGCTTAAGTAATAAGAATTGATGTTGTTGGCATTGAAATGGGCACTGTAGGTGTGTTTACTGTCCTTCACTCCCTGCCGACTTTGCTTCCCCATTGACTAGCATTGGGTTTCGTGGTTCAGTCGGACCCCCGACTTTTCACTATAGTCGGCCGATTTCGTTCGACTCGACTTCATGAAACCCGACTCGACCCTAAAAAAGGTATGTGTTATGTGCTCACCTTTTGAGGTGGATTCTCTAATCCTGGGTGTGGGCAGTCACATGGATCCCGGTATTAATGAAGCAGCAGAAAGGCATGTATTGAGCGAGGAGCGAGCACTGGAGGCCGGAGGCAGAAAGGACACCAACAAGCAGGTATGAAACAAAAACTAGAAACAGTGGAGACCCCAGGCAGACAGAACACTGAAAGGCAGGTACTAGCAACACTGGAGGTTGCAGGAAATCAGAACACAGGGAAACAGGTATGGAGCCGGTAGTGGTGCACAGTCAAATTAAGAGTCTTAACACCAAGACACGGACTTTGTGGACCTTATATATGCCTAGGTTGATAATCACAAAGGAGCATGCCGGACCACTTGCAAAACCCGGCATGGAGAACAGCGGCCATGGGAGGAGGTGATGAAGCCATGCAGAGGTGGGGCATATGCGTAACAGTATACTATCCATTACTAAGATGGGAATACCCCTTTAATTAAGTCTGGTAATTATTTCATGTATTCTGCATGGATGAAAAAAAGTCTTATGCCTAATTTAACAAGAAGCTTAAGGGGGTAAAGATTCAGAGGCAGCGTATTTACATATGCCCTGAGCCCTAACTGCTATCACTGATGGATTGGAAAATGGTACACCTTGGCTTTCAATAAGATATTTTATGCACTTTTCACTTGAATCCCGGAGCAAAAATATATCTCCATGGATATACTATGCAATGTAACAAATCTTGTGATATTAAGGAAATAGATAGTACTAATCCTGATAGGATTTGACCTTGATACTCATTTGCGAAAATTGGAGATTTTCATCCTCAGGTTGCAGCCACCTTGAATTTTTCTTGCCTTTATAAAAATCTATAAGATCCTTTCTACTTGAAAGCTAAACGCTCTTTGATGTAACATTTTCTTCCATCCATGACTCTGCCTGTATGTGCACACCATCTGAATGTATAATAGCACAGAAACATGGATCTTCACAAAAACCCTTGAATGGGCCCAGGTTTTCTAAATTTCAGAGTTGTGCAGGAGGACCATGTGATGCTAATAGGATTAGACAGAGTGTCTTCATCTGTAGCTGTTTATCTTTGTGGTTTTTTAACATCAATTATGGCAAACAGTGTTCAAAATGTCAATGTATAATGCATAATTTAGAAGCAGTTATTATTTAAAGGGAATCAGTCACTAGGATCAGACCTCCTAAGCTGTCTATATGGGCATACAGGTCATAGAAAGGTGAATAAAAGGATACCTTGATATCTTTGATCTGATGTCTTAGTTCAGAAAAATATACATTTTGTTTTATATGTAAATGTTAAGATCTATTGGCCTGACATAGATCTTCCTTGGTATCTGACTCCAGAGCTTATTTATAATGAAAGGAGATGTTTCCACTGTAGCACATGTCATAACTGACAGTCTGCTATTCTGATCTATCTGTGCAGAATTATTATTATTATGCAACTAAATGAAAAATGCAAATGTATTCATCTCAATTGTTCATCTGTTAAAGTAATAGTACTAACCAAACAATTGAAAATGTAAAAACATACATTTCTGACATTACAAAAAATCAATGACCAATACATCCACCCTTCTTCTCAATTACATTCTTAAGGCTTCCATTCATGAAGTCTGTCAGTTTCTTAATTTGTTGACCTTCAACTTTTTGGACTTCACCAACCATTGTCTCCCAGACACTGCTCAGAGAGGTGACTGTTCTCCTTCACCGTAAATCTCCCATTTAAGAAGGGCTCAGAAGTTCTCAATAGTGTTTAGGTCAGGAGAGGAAGGGGCCATGTCATTATTCTTTCATCTCTAATGCCTTTACTGGCAGTGGAGCAGTGGACTCTTTGATTCTTTGACGGAGCATTGTCCTGCATAAAAATCATGGTTTTCTTGAAAGATACAGACTTTTTTCCTGTACCACTGCTTTAAGAAGGTGTCTTCTACAAACATAGAGCAGGTTTGAGACTTGATTTCAAGTCCCTCTAAAACCCGAAAAGGTACAGCTAGCTTATGTTTCATAATACTAGCCAATAGCAGTACCCCACCTCCTCCTTGGTGGCTTCTGAGTCGAAGTTGAGGTCTGTGCCCATCAAGAAGAAGCTAGGCAAAACGCAAGTTGGAGTGCAGAGACACATTTTGAGTGGCAGTCATCTTACTGTATAGGGTACTGATACCCTTAGCTACTGTACTTATCACTATATATACTGATCACACTGTGCACTTTAGATTAAGGGCCATACAAGTTGATACAAGGAATGGAAAGGATTATTATTTCAATTTGGACCCTTTCCATTTCCTATTTTTATGTTACATGTATGAGCCCAATAATTGTAAGCATTATTCCAGGCATATAACTAATATTTAATAAATAGCCTGTGGTTCTCTTCTTTTTCCTGGAATTTAATCTTTTATTTCCAGTCAATGGGTGTACAATTTTACATTGAAAGTGGTGTATTATTTGACGTACAGTGGCATGTAAAAGTTTGGTTAAAATTACTGTTAATGTGCAGAAAGCAACAAAAGACCATAGAAATGTGAAGTCTGCTCCAAATAAAAGAAAAACTCTCTCAGTTTCATACCTATTCAGTGCAGCTCGATGTGGGCTCCATTTGTTGACCTACACACATCCAAACTTGTAGTTGCATGATGTCACCGACCTGGCAGTGGTATTAATCAGAGTTCAGTTTATCAGGGGTTAATCTGACTGGGGGCTCAGCAACAGCTTAAATGAGTTTGTGTTGTTTGATTGGTTCTTGTTATCTCTCTTCATGAACAGGTCTGATATGATTGGGCCAGAGAAAGGGCACCAAAATGTAAACTTTAAAAGTGCACCATGACTTTACAGACACACTGTATATTTTAAAAATTACAAAAAGGAAAATAGGCTGAATAAAAGTTTGGGCACATTGCATGGTTAGTACCTAATAGCATCCTGTTTTGCAAATACCACAGATTGTAAACACTTTTTGTAGCCAGACAAGAGTCTTTCAATTCTTGTTGAGGGATTTTCATCCACTCTTCTTTGGAAAATTCTTCCAGTTCTGTGAGATTCCTGGGTCATCTTGCATGAACTGCTATTTTGAGGTCTAGCCACTGATTCTCAATGATGTTCAGAGCTGGGGACTGTGAGGGCCATTGTAAAACCTCCAGCTTGCACCTTTTGAGGTGGATTTAGATATGTGTTTAGGATCATTATCCATTTGTAGAAGCCATCCTCTTTTCAACCTCAGCTTTTTACAGATGGTGTTATGTTTGCATCAAGAATTTGGTGAAATTTCATTGAATCCATTCTTCCCTTTAGGCCTCTTTCACACATCAGGTTTTCGCCGTCAGGCGCGATCCGGCGCTTTTGACAAAAACCGGATCCGGCGAAATGCAATGCCGGATCCGTTTTCCCCCCCATTGACTTGCATTAAAGCCGGATCGAGCCCGATGGCCATGCGTTTCATCCGGTTTTCTCCGGATCTGGCAATGTGTCGCGATCCGGCATCTGGAAAAAACGGCTACTGTAACGTTTTTTGTCTCCGGCGAAAAAGCCGGACACGCCGGATCCGGCGTGTCCGGCTTTTTCACACAATGAAAGCCTATGAGCGCCGCAATGCGCCTGATCCGGCGACAGCCGGATCCGGTGGCCGGATCCGGTTTTTTTGGTCTGAGCATGCTCAGTAGCTCTGCCCACAAGACATATATAAAAGCAAGACAGTGGGACCCTCAGCCACACCCAACATGCCACCCAAGACAGCAACCAGGCGCAGGAGAAGGCAGGAGACATCTGCAGCAGCACCATCAGCACCACCCCAATTGGAGCAGCATGCTGAACAACGGGAGGGGAGTCCAGCAGCAGATGAGAGACGGTAATTATCAAATCCCCCATTCCTCCAAACTAGGGCCATGGAATATCAAGATATTCATTGGCCCTTTGTTTATCTTTATTCATCAGCCGCCCAATAGATGCAGCAGCAGCAGCAGCAATGGCAGCAGCAGGAACACCACCCACAGCCATGGAGTCTGGCCAGCAGGAAGACAGCACATCTTCTTCTGGGAGCCCTCCCTCGCATCGTCAGCGTTTGACGGTAAGTTTTTATTTCCAAAATCCATCATCTCTGTAATATATGTCTATTCATTGCCTTTTATTTCAAAACAGGAATCACAAGATGAAGAGGAGCTCCCAGAAGAAGAAGGAAGGGGTGGACAGACACCTGGAGTGGGCTCACAATTGGTAAGATTTTGGCATCAAACGCAGAAACACAACATCACACTACACACAACACATAGAAAACAATGTTCTGCAGACCACACACAGCAAACAAATGCATACATCCAAAGACATAACATTTTTTGTTTTCTTCTCTAGTCTTCCCAATCTGGTGCTCGGCCAAGAGGTCCTCGCAGTGCCTTCCAGGGTCGTCGGCAACAGCAACGCGGCGGTCACCAATGTGTAAGTATAAATATTTTTGCTTTGTTTTTTTTGCACTTTTTATTTCATTTCTTTTGTGGAGGCTAATTATGTTATTTTTGTCTTTTTCTTTAACAGCCTTCACAGCGTGCTCCCGACTCTGACGGTGAGGATGGAGGAATCGATGTGGACCACCTCATCGATCTTGTCAGAGAAAGGGAGCCACTCTGGAATATGGCTGACCGCCGCCACGCTGACCTGATCGTTACCCGACGACTCTGGGAGGAAATCTGTTCGCTCCTTGTGGGCCACTGGGAGGACCTCGATGCTCGGGCCAAGATTAAAGAGCGTAAGTATATACAGTACCGGTTGCTTGATGTAAATCAGTGTTTCCCGAACTCCAGTCCTCGTGGTCCCCACGGATCATGTGTTCAGGATTTCTATTTACTATGGAAATCCTGAAAACATGACCCCTGGGGACCATGAGGACTGGAGTTTGGGAAACACTGATGTTGTATACTAACCACTCCTTTCTCGTTTCAGGGAACAGAATTGTGAATCGGTGGCGGTCTGTGAGGGATCGTTTCAAGAAGGAGTTCAATAAAGAGATGCGGGCCCCGAGTGGATCTGGAGGACGCAGGAGCAAGTACAAGTACGCACAAGCCCTGTCGTTCCTCTGGGAAACAATGGTCACTAGAAGGTAAATATTACACACCACATGTGAAAAAAAATGTTAGATGTAACTTTTTTTTTCAGCCAGGGCCATACCATGTCACTATTTTAATTGTTTTTTTTTCTTTTTCTCTTTCCACAGCACGGTGAGCAGCACTCGGGAGCCTGCACGATTGGACCCTTCTGAGGCGATCCCTGAGGAGACTGGCACCGAGGGACACTTCGACCGCCCCGGTACATCTGCACCTTCCCAGCCTTCCCACACATTCGACCCATCTGTCCCATCCACCAGCACAGGAGCATCGTGGCCGCCTACATTACATGAAGCTGCTGGTGAGGAGATCGCTTTCCCTTTACCCCACCCTTCTGCCCCTGCCACCTCTAGTACACCTGCGGGTACTGGGCGGCAGCGGCAGAGGGGTCAGGAAAAGACTTATGCGCCAGAGTTCTTGCATCTGAATGCATCTTTCCAGAACTGTCTAAAAGTCTTGTCAGAGCAAATCTCCGCAGGCTTTCAGCAGATCAACTCCAGCATTCTGGAGGTGAAGACACTTCTGCAAACCATGCATTCAGAAGCAAGATCTTCGCCAAACCACACCTTTTTCAGGTCTGTTGTGGAGCGCATGGAAACGCTATCTCCTACCCAGCAGATGCATGTAATGCATTCATGCCACGGTGCTCTCCAGCAAGTTACCTCCCAACCTCCTCCTCCCACCACAGTAGTTCCTCCACCTGCACCCCCTCCAGCCACTTTCCATCCTCCCCCTCCTATTACATCTGCACCCCCTCCAGCCACTTTCCATCCTCCCCCTCCTATTACATCTGCACCCCCTCCAGCCACTTTCCATCCTCCCCCTCCTATTACATACCATCCACCTCCCCAGTACCAGCAACCTCCCCAGTACCAGACATCTCCCCACTTCCAGCAACCTGCCCCGTACCAAACTCCTTCCCCGTACCAAACTCCTTCCCCATACAACTTGCCATCAACATCATCTGCTCCTACAGTCCCTGCCCAACCCTCCACTCCACCGCCCACCACCTCTTCTGCCTCCCACATGTCCACCCATTCTGTAGCTTTTTCCACACCATCACCTCTAACTGTTCCTTCCCCACCACAATCCCAATCCTCTCTCCACACTCCCATTGTCGAAGTGTCCCGCAGCCCCTCCAGCAGTATTTCCACCCCACACTACACAGATTTATGATGTGTTTTGTAATAAAAATGCCCAGTTGGTTTCAAACCTTTATTAAAAAAGTTTTTTTAACTTTAAAAACAGTTTACAAAAAAAAAAATATTTTAAATAAAAGTTAAATTATTGTTTACACTGGTTGTCTGTCATTTCTTTCTGCGGCGAAATATGTTTTAAAAAAAAGGTTAAATACAGGGTATTTAAAAGGTAAAAAGGTATTCAAAACCAGGTATATAACGGTGGGTAAATTTTAGCTTTTTGCCACAGTTGTGTTCCTGGTTGTGTTTGAAGCAAAGTATTTCACCTAAAAAGTTGTGTTTATTTTTGGTGATTTCCTAACAATGTACACAACTTTTGTTAAAAGGTGAAATACTTTGCATAAAACACAACCAGGTACACACCTGTGGCCTAAAGCTAAAATAGAGACCATGACAAGATAGCCAACTTTGGTTGGCAAAGGTATATACTGTTGGTACAGAAGGTACACAAGTTTGGTTAAGGGCACAAATCTTTCACACTCTGTCATCCTGCCAGTGTACTCTGCCTTGAGGTGACAAAGTATAGTGCAAAATTGTCCCTCATTACTGAAACCGTCACAGAACTTCTAGTGGTAATGTCATGGTAATCTTGCAAGGTGGTTTCTTCAGAGGTGTCCTCAATGGAAATGGGTTCCTTGCAGATAACAAAATTGTGGAGTACCACACAAGCTTTGATCACCTCGTCCACAGTTTCTGTCTTGAGGTTGATCGCAGTCAATAGGACCCGCCATTTGGCTGTCAGAATACCAAAGGTACATTCAACCATTCTTCTTGCTCTTGTGAGGCGGTAATTAAAAATGCGTTTTGTTCTTGTCAATCCTCTGCTAGAGTACGGTTTCAAAAGGTGTTCTGACAGCTGGAAGGCTTCATCCCCTACACAGACAAATGGCATAGGTGGACCAGATGTTTGCGGCAGTGGTCTAGGTGGTGGGAACTGGAAGGTGTTTCCATACAGTTTACGCGCCCCATGGCAGACAGTTTGAAAACTTGAGAGTCATTGGAGCGGCCATAGGCCCCAATATCAACAGCAATAAATTTGTATTCCGCGTCAGCGATGGCCATGAGGACAATTGAAAAATATTTCTTGTAATTGAAATATTCCGATCCCGATCCGGCTGGCTTTACAATGCGGATATGTTTCCCGTCCACAGCGCCCAAACAGTTGGGAAACTGACATATCTGTTGAAACTTTTCTGAAATTTCAATCCACCTCTCTGTTGTGGGCTCTGGTAAAAACTCTTCAGCTAAGGAGTCCCACAGTGCACGGCATGTGTACTTCACTATTCCAGATATGGTGGAAATCCCGAGTCTGTACTGGAAATGCAGTGACGAAAGGGATTCTCCAGTTGCAAGAAATCTGTGGGGAATTAAAAAACAATCAATTAGTTTTAAATCACGGCATTACATACCAAAACTCAGCTATAACACTTGGAGATACAAACTACCACCAACAAGATTGCAGTGAAAGTGTGCTCTGATGCGAGCATATCCAATAAATGTGGCTTACCTTAAAGTCACCATCAGACGCTCTGCGGGTGAAACAGAGAAGCGGCAATAGGTGTCCGCTTTTCTTATGAGGTGTGCAATGCGCTCCACCAAGTAATCAAAATTCTCCATTTTCATCCGAACATATCCAAAAAATTTATCCGGGTTTCGTCGAAGGTCCATGCAGAGTGTAGAATAGACCCCACGCCTCATTCTCTTGGCTGTGATGGGGTGGATCCACAAACGTCATCTACGATGCCTGATGCGCTGCTGTCTCGCTCTCTCCTTCTCCAGAACAATCACCCTCAAACGATTCGCCTCTGCTGTAAAATCCGCCAAATTCTTCAAAATATTTCCAATGACAACATCCATCTTCGCCAGTAACTTGCTCTTCTCTCCAACCTGCACTTTCTCCTCTACAACCTGTCAAAGAAGGGCTGTAGGAACACGCTATATATAGTTTTCCAGTAGCCAATCCCGTTCGGAAGGCCACAAGGGGTGTTTTTAAAAACCGGATCCGGCGTAATCCGTCGAAAAACGGATGAACCGGATGAGACGGATCCGGTTTTGTCTGTCAAGAACAAGACGGATCCGGCAGAAAACCGGATCCGTCACATCCGGTTTTACAAAACATTTGCCGGATCCGGCGTTCCGGCACGACGCCGGATCGCGCCTGACGCCGAAAACCTGATGTGCGAAAGTAGCCTTACCCGTGAAATATTCTCCATGCCATTGGTGCGACACAACCCCAAAGCATAATAGATCCACCCCAATTCTTAATGTTCTTTTCCTGAAATACTGTGCCCTTTTTTTCTTCACACATACCTTTGATCATTGTGACCAAAGATTTCTATTTTAACCTCATCCGCTCACATGACTCATTTCCAAAATGCATCAGGCTTGTTTAGATGTACTTTTGCATACTTCTGATGCTGAATTTTATGGGGAGGATGCAGGAGCGGTTTTCTCTGATGACTCTTCCAAGATTCCATATTTGTTCAGGTGTCTCTGAACAGTAGAACAATTTGACACAACTCCAGAGTCTGTTGAGTCTTTCTGAAGATCTTTTGCAGTCAAGCGGAGATTCTGATTTGCTTCTCTAGCAATCCTATGAATAGCTTTCACTGAAATTTTACTTGGTCTTCCAGAACTTATCTTGACCTCCACTGTTCCTGTTAACTGACATTTCTTAATTACATTTCAATCTGGGGAAAGGGCAACTTGAAAACACTTTGCTATCCTCTTACAGCCTTCTGCTTTCAAAGTCTTAGACAGCTGCTTAGAAGAACCCATGGCTGCTGTTTTTTGGTACAAGGTTAGAGGAGGCTGGGTTTTTATCAAGATGGGAAATTGGAATCACCTGGCCTTTCCTAATGATGACAGTGAACAAGCCATAATCCTAACAGGCTAATTAAGGTCTGAAAGCTTGGTGAAGGTTATCTGAGAACACAAATCTCCAAGAGTACCCAAACTTTTGCATAGACCCATTTTACTGGAGTATTTAAAATGTAAAAAATGACTATAAATATATTTTTTTGCCTAAAATGGAAAATAAATGTGTCATCTTTATCTTTAGCCCTTTTAAAGATCATTTAATCTTCAACATGCTTAACTCTTCACAGTAACAGTAATTTTGACCAGGGGCCCCCAATCTTTTTAAATTCCACTGTAGATACAATTAGGACTGAGTTTATGATTATCATAGCATAAGAAAAAGGGGGTCAAATTGTCACCCACAAGATACCAAATTCACAACAAGCAAGTAACAGACAGGCACAGAAGCTCAGAGAAATGTTTGGCCAGACAATCTGCCACCATTCAGCCCCAGCCTAATTGTTTTAAAACCCCACCATATAACAATAGCATGGCAATGAGCAATTTTTCACTTTGCATAATGCACATCCAGACATCGCTGACATTCAGGGAAAAGAAATAACCATCAGCAATATTGGATTAAGTTATTTTGATTTAAATAAAAAGTCTTAGCCTATTTTTCTTAGCTCCTTCTGATTAACAGATTTTCATTTCCCGCTCACAGAGTTGCTCAGACTCATTTCATATTACATGTTATTTCCAAATCTCATTTCAATCAACTGCCATTTCCATACCTTTCTACAGAATCATCTGTTTACACGTCCGGTAACATCTAGCAGATTTCGCTTCACAGCGGTAGTACTGACAAACAGTGCCCTCTACTGGTGAGAAGATGTGTAAAACTGAATAGTAAATCATCCACCATTAGAATAGTGCATGTGCAAATATGTTGCATTACTGTAAAGTTCTTCGTTTACGTATCGATTACTGAATAACAAAACCTCTTCCTTATAATAAAGTAGCTGATAAAACTTGCATTCACGGCCATTAGAACTTTATAAATAGCTCGAAAACAATGGACAAAGTGAGAAGCAGAATTGAAGTGTGTATTTTGCAACAACTCACAATGACTAAGATACAGTTGTGGTCAAAAGTATTGACACCCCTGCAATTTTGTCAGATAATGCTCAGTTTCTTCCTGAAAATTATTGCAAACACAAATTCTTTGTTATTATCTTCATTTAATTTGTCTTAAATGAAAAAACACAAAAAGAATTGTCCTAAAGCCAAATTGGATATAATTCCACACCAAACATAAAAAAGAAGAGAGAGGAGCCAGCGCCGCTTAAGGATAGAACGCATAGCATAAAGTGCATATGCACATAATATCTAACTATATTCAAAATGAGATATTTGGCAAAAAAATTGTATTTAGGAGGCCATATGGCACAGTGTTTATTAAAAACGTAGAGTAGGATCCCCCACATGAGATTGCCTTGGCGCGGCGGGGTGGCTCAATAGAATTGATCAATTTTTTTGCCAAATATCTCATTTTTGAATACAGTTAGTTATTATGTGCATATGCACTTTATGTTATGCGTTCTAACCTTAAGCAGCGCTGGCTTCTCTTCTTTTTTTTTTTGCATGTTGGTTTGTGGCTGACCACCACTTTTGCCGTGCGCGCTGGGTTATGTTCGCCATTTTTTCTGTGTTCACTGTGATGGATCTAGGCTGCTGTGCACACACACAGCAGCCCCACCCTGCCCCAAGCTTTATTTAATTGTGCACCTGTGTTTGAACCTGCATCGCCCTTCATCTATGTTTCCTGGTTGGGCAATGTGTGGAGGCTAAACCTGACATGTCTACATTCAGACCTGGTTGGCCTTCATCTGCACTTGCTTTATCTGGCTTCATGGGAGCGATCAAGATATGCTCAGGTACGGATTGCACTTAATGTGGTCTTGCTTTTAATGTATTTAGGAGGCCATATGGCACAGTGTTTATTAAAAACGTAGAGTAGGACCCCCCACATGAGATTGCCTTGGCGCGGCGGGGTGGCTCAATTGAATTGATCAATGTTTTTGCCAAATATCTCATTTTGAATACAGTTAGTTATTATGTGCATATGCACATTATGTTATGCATTCTAACCTTAAGCAGCGCTGGCTTCTCTTCTTTTTTTTAAGCATAAAAAAGAGGGTGGACAAAAGTATTGGCACTGTTCGAAAAATCATGTGATGCTTCTCTAATTTGTGTAATTAACAGCACCTGTATCTTACATGTGGCACCTAACAGGTGTTGGCAATAACAATCACACTTGCAGCCAGTTGACATGGATTAAAGTTGACTCAACTTCTGTCCTGTGTCCTTGTGTGTACCACATTTAGCATGGAGAAAAGAAAGAAGACCAAAGAACTGTCTGAGGACTTCAGAAACCAAATTGTGAGGAAGCATGAGCAATCTCAAGGCTACAAGTCCATCTCCAAAGACCTGAATGTTCCTGTGTCTACCGTGCGCAGTGTCATCAAGAAGTTTAAAGCCCATGGCACTGTGGCTAACCTCCCTAGATGTGGACGGAAAAGAAAAATTAACAAGAGATTTCAACGCAAGATTTTGCGGATGTTGGATAAAGAACCTCGACTAACATCCAAACAAGTTCAAGCTGCCCTGCAGTCCAAGGGTACAACAGTGTCAACCCGTACTGTTGTGAGTTCATTCTCCCCTTCACCTTTGATGTCTGATGAACTCCCTCTGCTGTGAAGAGAGGTAGTGAAATTGATTGGGATGGAAGAACCTGTCATCTGAACAGGCGGAGTGTGATTGGACATCTGGAATTTCTGAGTGAATATAAGGCAGCCGACGCCCTGCAGGGCTGCTGGTGATCCTTTCTGCTCTGAACTCTTGCTTCCAGCTTAGTTCCTGTCTCCTAAAAGCTAAGGTTTTTACCCTGCTATTATTCCATGTGATTTTGTCTGGTTTCCATAGTGTTTGTATTCAGCCAGTCCTGGTTTGGACTGGCTGAATTCCATTTTTGTCTCTGATCAGTTGATCTCTTTGCTCTGTTTTCAGAATATACCGGAGTGCTGATATAGTGATTTTGAAGTCTAGCGACTTCAGGGCCTTTTTCCCTATCAGACGGTTGGGACATTTTTTGGTAGGGTTTTTTGCAGATTGCAGCCAGCATCTTTTCTGTCCTGTCCTATCTAGTTAGTTGGGCCCCATCGTTTGCTCATCCTGTCTTTCTGTCTGTGTTTGTGTTTTCATCTGTTTTTCATCGACAATACATGTTGGGGGCTGTCTATTGCTTTGGGGTCTGCTCTGGGGCAGTTTAGATTTCCCCTTTCCTTCTTTAGGCTTATGTAGTTCTCCGGCTGTGACGAGGGGTCTAGGGCACCGTAGGAACCCCCCACGGCTACTGTTAGTTGTGGTGTATAGGATCAGGGGTCTGCAATCCGATAGCTACCAACCTCTCCGGTTTTCTGGACTTAGCTTGTATTTTTTGTTTTCTCCTCCTCCGGTGACTCATTCATAACAGAATCACCAGCCATACCGCAGATTCTAGGGTACTCAATAGCAGTAGGGGGATTTTTTCTCAATGGAGATTAAGCAATTGTCTGATCGTGTGGAGCAGCTCACTGCTGAAGTGCGGGGAAGAGAGAGAGCGGATTCAAAAAGATATAAATAAACTGGAGAAGTGGGCAGCAACTAACAGAATGGTTTTTAACATGGAAAAATGCAAAGTACTACATCTGGGCAATAAAAATGAAAAAAGCATATACAGAATGGGAGGAATAGGGCTAAGCAACAGCACATGTTAAAAAGACTTAGGTATACTAATAGATAACAGACTGAATATGAGTCAACAGTGTGATGCAGCAGCAAAAAAGGCAAATGCAATTCTAGGATGTATTAACAGAAGCATACAGTCTAGATCACGTGAAGTCATTATTTCCCTCTACTCCTCTTTGGTCAGACCTCATCTGGAATATTGTGTCCAGTTTTGGGCACCACATTTTAAAAAAGACATCAACAAACTGGAGCAAGTTCAGAAAAGAGCGACCAGAATGGTGACTGGTCTGCAAACCCTGTCTTATGAGGAAAGGTTGCAGGATTTGGGAATGTTTAGTTTGCAAAAGAGAAGACTGAGAGGAGACTTAATAGCTGTCTACAAATATCTAAAGGGCTGTCACATTGTAGAAGGATCAACTTTATTCTCATTTGCACAAGGAAAGACTAGAAGCAATGGGATGAAACTGAATGGGAGGAGACACAGATTAGATATTAGAAAAAACTTTTTGACAGTCAGAGTGATCAATGAGTGGAACAAGCTGCCACGAGAAGTGGTGAGTTCTCCTTCAATGGAAGTCTTCAAACAGAGGCTGGACAGACATCTGACTGGGATGATTTAGCGAATCCTGCTTTGAGCAGGGGGTTGGACCAGATGGCCCAGGAGGTCCCTTCCAACTCTACGATTCTATGATTCTATGATTCTATGAATTTCCGCCTATCTTGCTCATTCACATGCTGCTGAACCAAAGATCCCTACTCCTGATGTATTTTTTGGGGATCGGTCTAAATTTCTGAATTTTAAGAATAAATGTATATTATTTTTTGCCTTGAAACCTAACTCACCGGGGAGCTCCGCGCAGCAGGTTAAAATTGTCATCTCTTTGCTGCGCGGCGATCCCCATGATTGGGCGTTTTCTTTCAAACCTGATGATCCTATTCTGACTGATGTGAATGCATTTTTTCAGGCCTTGGGGTTGTTGTATGATGAACCTAATGCTATTGATCAGGCTGAAAAGTCCCTGTTGGCATTGAGCCAGGGTCAGGATTCTGCAGAGTTGTACTGTCAAAAATTCCGAAAGTGGGCGGTCCTTACTACCTGGAATGATGGTGCCTTGGCAGCTCTCTTTCAGAAGGGTTTGTCAGAAACCGTAAAAGATACTATGGTGGGATTTCCTGTTCCCTCTGGTCTTGACGATTCTATGTCATTAGCCATTCAGGTTGATCGACGTTTGCGTGAACGCAAAACTGCACGAGAGGTGTTGCCACCTGTTGAACAAATGTCTGAACCTATGCAATGTGATAGAGTTTTGTCTAGGGCGCAACGTCAGGAGTTCAGAAGGCATAATAAGCTGTGTTTTTTCTGTGGAGATGCCTCTCATATTATTTCTGTCTGCCCTAAACGAGAGAAACGTTTTGCACACACATTTGCTGTGGCTGGTTTTCAACCTAAGTTTCTTCTGGCAATTACTCTGATCTGCTCCCTGTCCACATTTTCCGCTAAGGCTTTTGTGGATTCGGGAGCAGCTCTGAACCTGATGGACTTGGATTTTGCTAAACGTTGTGGGTTTCCTATGACACCTCTGCAGACGCCTATCCCTTTGAGGGGTATTGATGCTACTCCTTTGGCGAAGAATAAACCTCAGTTTTGGACCCAGGTGGTAATGCGGGTCGCCCCAGACCATCAAGAAAATTGCAGATTTTTGGTGTTGCATAATTTGCATGATACCATCGTTCTGGGGTTTCCCTGGTTGCAAATCTATAATCCAGTTTTGGATTGGAAATCTGTGTCTGTGGTGAGTTGGGGTTGTCGGTGTGCCCTTAGTGACGCTCCTATTTTATCCAACTCTCCCCAGTCGCATGATGTTCCTGACTATTTGGCTGATTTTTATGATGTATTTAGTGAGAATGAGCCTGCGTCTTTGCCTCCTCATAGGAGTTATGACTGTGCATTTGAGCTGAGCCCTGGGTGTAAATTTCTCAAGGGTCAACTTTTCAATTTATCTGTACCCGAGCACGAGGCTATGCAATCCTATATTAAGGAGTCGCTGGAGAAGGGTCATATTAGACCATCCTCTTCACCCTTAGGTGCTGGGTTTTTTTGTGGCCAAGAAAGATGGTTCATTAAGGCCTTGTATTGGCTATCGTTCCCTCAACAAAATTACTGTTAAATATCAGTATCCATTACCCCTGATTTCTGATCTATTCTCCAGAGTTAAAGGTGCTTGCTGGTTACCAAGCTTGACCTCAGGGGGGTGTATAATCTTATTCGCATTAAGCAGGGGGATGAATGGAAGACGGCGTTTAATACTCCGGAGGGACATTTTGAGTACCTGGTGATGCCTTTTGGGCTCACTAATGCCCCTTCTGTCTTCCAGTGCTTCATGAATGATATTTTCCGAGACTTTGTGGATAAATTTTTGATCATCTATCTGGATGATATTTTGATCTTTTCCAAGGATTGGGACTCTCATGTAGAACATGTTCGGACTGTGTTCCGGATTTTGAGGGAGAATTCCCTGTGTGTCAAGGGATCGAAATGCCTTTTTGGTGTACAGAGGATTTCATTTTTGGGATTTATTTTGTCTCCGTTGACTATTGAAATGGACCCGGCCAAGGTGCAGGCCATTTGTGATTGGGTTCAGCCCACTTCTTTGAAGGCCCTCCAGAAGTTTTTGGGTTTTGCTAATTTTTATCGGAAATTTATAGCTAATTTTTCTGGTATTGCCAAACCATTGACTGATTTGACTAAGAAGGGGGCTGATGTGCTGAATTGGTCTCCGGAGGCTGTTTCTTCTTTTCAGGAGCTGAGGCGAAGGTTCACTTCTGCTCCGGTTTTGCGGCAACCTGATGTCTCACTCCCGTTTCAGGTAGAGGTGGACGCTTCTAAGATTGGTGCAGGAGCTGTTTTGTCCCAAAAAGATCCTGTAACATCTAAAATGAATCCCTGTGCTTTCTTTTCCCGAAAGTTCTCCCCATCTGAACGTAACTATGATGTGGGGAATCGGGAACTGTTAGCCATGAAATGGGCATTTGAGGAGTGGAGACATTGGTTGGAGGGAGCTAAACATCAAGTCGTGGTCATTACTGACCACAAGAGTTTGATTTACCTGGAGTCGGCCAAACGCTTGAATCCTAGACAGGCTAGGTGGGCCTTGTTTTTCAAACGTTTTGATTTTGTGGTCTCTTTTCTTCCGGGCACTAAGAATGTCAAGGCAGACGCCCTCTCTAGGAGTTTCTTTGCTGATTCTCCTATTGTGACCAAGCCTGCTACCATCTTAGGTGAGGGGGTAGTTATTTCTGCCATCTCGCCCAATTTGAGACGTGTTCTGGAAGAGTTTCAGGAGGACAAACCTGAGCGTTGTCCCATTGGAAAATTGTATGTTCCTGACCAGTGGAGGAAGAGAGTGATGTCTGAGGTTCATTGCTCCGCAGTGGCTGGTCTTCCAGGTATTTGTGAGTCGGTCTTTTTGGTGGCCCGCCTTGTCTCGTGATGTCAGGAATTTTGTGCAGTCCTGTGGGACTTGCTCCCGGTCTAAACCTTGTTCTCGCTCTAGTGGGTTGTTGATGCCTTTGCCGGTGCCCAGGAGGCCATAGATTCTCTAAGATGGTCCATCTTGTACCACTCCCTAAGTTGCCATCTTCCTCAGAGTTGGTGCCCTTGTTTTTACAACAGGTGGATCGCTTGCACGGGATTCCTGAGAACATTGTATCTGACAGAGGAGTTCAGTTTGTTTCTAGATTTTGGAGGACTTTCTGTTCCAAGCTGGGAATTCAGTTGTCCTTCTCCTCTGCGTTTCACCCTCAGACCAATGGGCAGACGGAGAGAACAAACCAGACTTTGGAGTCGTATTTGAGATGTTTTATTTGTGCTGATCAGGATGATTGGGTTTCATTTTTGCCCTTGGCCGAATTTGCTTTAAATAATAGAGCTAGTTCTGCCACGTTGATGTCACCTTTTTTTTGTAACTTTGGGTTTCATCCCCGATTCTCCTCAGGGCAGGTGGTCTTCTGCCTGCCCAGGTGTTGACACTGTGGTGGAGAGAATGCACCAGATTTGGGACCCAGTGGTGGATAAGTTGTCTCTCTCCCAGGAAAAGGCCCAGCGGTTTTCCAACCGGCATAGGACCATTGGTCCCCGGTTTAAGGTGGGTGATATGGTTTGGTTGCCATCAAAGAATATCTCTATGAAGGTGGCTTCTCCAAAGTTTAAACCTAGATTTATTGGACCTTACAAGATTTTGGAGATTCTTAATCCGGTCTCTTTTCGATTGGCTCTTCCTGTTACATTCAAGATCCATAACGTGTTTCATAAGTCTCTGTTAAAGAGGTTTGTTGAGCCAGTAGTTCCTGTGGTGGCACCTCCTGACCCTGTATTGGTTGAAGGTAATGTGGAATATGAGGTTGAGAAGATACTGGATTCTCGTCTGGCTAGACGGAGACTCCAGTATTTGGTTAAATGGAAGGGTTATGGCCAGGAGGATAATTCTTGGGTCCCTGCATCCGATATTCATGCCGAAAGATTGGTTCGTGCTTTTCATCGGGCCCATCCTGATCGCCCTGGTGGCGTGGATGAGGGTTCGGTGCCCCCTCCTCAAGGGGGAGGTACTCTTGTGAGTTCATTCTCCCCTTCACCTTTGATGTCTGATGAACTCCCTCTGCTGGTGAAGAGAGGTAGTGAAATTGATTGGGATAGGAAGAACCTGTCATCTGAACAGGCGGAGTGTGATTGGACATCTGGAATTTCTGAGTGGATATAAGGCAGCCGACGCCCTGCAGGGCTGCTGGTGATCCTTTCTGCTCTGAGCTCTTGCTTCCAGCTTAGTTCCTGTCTCCTAAAAGCTAAGGTTTTTGCCCTGCTATTATTCCATGAGATTTTATCTGGTTTCCTTAGTGTTTGTATTCAGCCAGTTCTGGTTTGGACTGGCTGAATTCCATTTTTGTCTCTGATCAGTTGATCTCTTTGCTCTGTTTTCAGAATATACCTGAGTGCTGATATAGTGATTTTGAAGTCTAGCGACTTCAGGGCCTTTTTCCCTATCAGACGGTTGGGACATTTTTTGGTAGGGTTTTTTGCAGATTGCAGCCAGCATCTTTTCTGTCCTGTCCTATCTAGTTAGTTGGGCCCCATCGTTTGCTCATCCTGTCTTTCTGTCTGTGTTTGTGTTTTCATCTGTTTTTCACCTGCAATACATGTTGGGGGCTGTCTATTGCTTTGGGGTCTGCCCTGGGGCAGTTTAGATTTCCCCTTTCCTTCTTTAGGCTTATGTAGTTCTCCGGCTGTGACGAGGGGTCTAGGGCACCGTAGGAACCCCCCACAGCTACTGTTAGTTGTGGTGTATAGGATCAGGGGTCTGCAATCCGATAGCTACCAACCTCTCCGGTTTTCTGGACTTAGCTTGTATTTTTTGTTTTCTCCTCCTCTGGTGACTCATTCATAACACCGTACTATCCGACGGCATCTGAATGAAAAGGGACTGTATGGCAGGAGACCCAGGAAGACCCCACTTCTTACCCCGAGACATAAAAAAGCCATGCTGGAGTTTGCCAAAACTTACCTGAAAAAGCCTAAAACGTTTAGGAAGAATGTTCTCTGGTCAGATGAGACAAAAGTAGAGCTTTTTGGGCAAAGGCATCAACATAGAGTTTACAGGAGAAAAAATAGGCATTCAAAGAAAAAAACACGGTCCCTACAGTCAAACATGGCGGAGGTTCCCTGATGTTTTGGGGTTGCTTTGCTGCCTCTGGCACTGGACTGCTTGACCGTGTGCATGGCATAATGAAGTCTGAAGACTACCAACAAATTTTGCAGGATAATGTAGGGCCCAGTGTGAGAAAGCTGGGTCTCCCTCAGAGGTCATGGGTCTTCCAGCAGGACAATGACCCAAAACACACATCAAAAAGCACTAGAAAATGGTTTGAGGGAAAGCACTAGAGACTTCTAAGGTGGCCAGCAATGAGTCCAGACCTGAATCCCATAGAACACCTGTGGAGAGATCTAAAAATGGCAGTTTGGAGAAGGCACCCTTCTAATATCAGGGACCTGGAGCAGTTTGCCAAAGAAGAATGGTCTAAAATTCCAGCAGAGCATTGTAAGAAACTCATTGATGGTTACCGGAAGCGGTTGGTCGCAGTTATTTTGGCTAAAGGTTGTGCAACCAAGTATTAGGCTGAGGGTGCCAATACTTTTGTCTGGCCCATTTTTGGAGTTGTGTGTGAAATGATCAATGTTTTGCTTTTTGCTTCATTCTCTTTTGTGTTTTTTTCATTTAAGACAAATTAAATGAAGATAATAATACCAAAGAATTTGTGATTGCAATCATTTTCAGGAAGAAACAGTATTATCTGACAAAATTGCAGGGGTGTCAATACTTTTGGCCACAACTGAAGATGGAGAAATAATGCAGGGCTTTAGCAGCATGGTCTGACAACTCAGTTTATATACAGTACATAGTACGGTAGTTTACTTACCAGCCATTTATAACTGGATTTCCTTTTCTTTTCTGTTCTCTCTTCTGATTTACGTTCATTTTCAAACTCACAATATTTATTATTATTATATATTTATATAGCACCCATTAATTCCACGGTGCTTTACATAAGAAGGGGGTTACATACAAAGATATAAATATCGTTAACAGTAAACAAATTTACAATGACAGACTGGTACAGAGGGGAGAGGACCCTGTCCTTGCAGACTTACATTCTATGGGATATATGGAGGCATTATTAAAAGGGATGTCCGGCCTTAGGATACAAGTCTGCAGTTACGCTATATGACTGCAGACTTGTGAATCCTACATTGCGAGCAGTGAGGATTCTCTGGTGCTGTCACGATTCCTAGAATGGACCCTCTGGGCCATGATACTGATACCAACCCACCCTGAGCGAGCTGACCTAGTGAGACCGACCCCTATACAGGGAGCATCAGGGGCAGGCCCAGGGGGGGTAAAGTACCACGGCAGCTGGTACCAGGGAGACAGCTCGTAGGAGTCCGAGAAGGCTATGAGAAACTGGAGGCAGACAAAGGACACAGAGGAACGGAGATAGGAGCTAAGGACTAACAGGGAAACAGGATACTGAGGTGGGAAGCGGAGACAAAGGAGTGGGGTCTGACAACCAGAGACTGGGGAGATTGGACCGGATCCAAGACCACTAGAGCCCAGGCGAAGGCAGGTGCTGTAAGAAAGGAAGGCAGAGCTGGGATCAGGTCAGAGCCGAGATCACACAGGGAAGAACATGAGAAAACAGGAGTGAGCAGAGCACACAATGCCAGCACACTGGGCAGAGTGCACACTGGGAAGCACTCTGGGGATAGGAGTAAGCAAAGCGCACACTGGCAGCACACAGTGATCAGAATAGGGCAGAGCGTGCACTGGGACCTGAGTTATAGAAAGAGCACCCATACTGGAAACAAGACTGTCCCCAGGACAGACACTAGCGCAATAATCCGGGGCTTCCTCTTGTAGGAAGCGGCCTGGTATACCTGGTAGTCACCGCCACACAGGGATGGCGCTTCTGGGTCAGGATCTTCTGGCCGCATAAAGCACTGAGGAAGCACGTGGCCATGGCCTAAGCTGCCCAGCACTCATGCGAGGGCGACGGGATCCCCGACGTGGCTGAAAAGCAGGAAGTGCAGAGACACTAGGAGGCCCCCGGTCAGTGGCACGCCGAGGAGGGAGGTGAGTATCACAGCCTGGGGGGGCCAGTGCTGTAACAGTACCCCCCTCCTTACATCCCCCCTTCTTGAGGCTGGAAAGAAATCTCTTTAGGATACGAGGTGCAATGATGTTTTCCCAAGGTTCCCACGACCTCTCCTTAGGACCAAACCCTTTCCAATCAATCAAAAAAAAGTTCTCCCCTTTCACTTTTTTCATGGCTAGTATATCCCTAACCTCAAAAACGTTCCCGATGCTAACAGAAATAGGAGTGTGACAGAAAGAAGAATGATAGCGGTTATATACCACGGGTTTGAGGAGGGAGACATGGAAGGTATTGGGAATACGGAGCGAGGCAGGCAACTTCAACTTGTAGGCCACGTCATTGATTCATCTCAACATCTCGAAGGGACCAATGTATCGAGAACCCAACTTGTAGGAAGGAATCTTAAGTCGGATATACTTGGATGAAAGCCATACTCTTATCGGAATGTCTCTTCATCCTGTCACTTGCTTTAACAAGTGTTCCTTTAGTCTCCTCCCAAATCTTAGAGGACTCCACAGACAGAGTCAGCTGCAGGCACACCCGGGACTAGAGGAATGGGTAGAGGCATATTAGGATGCTGTCTAGATACAATGAAGAAAGGAGACTTGTTAGAAGACTTGCTGGGATGATTGTTATAAGTAAATTCTGCCCAAGGAAGAAGACTGACCCAATTGTCTTGGTGAGCATTAGAAAAATGTCGAAGGAATGACGTCAGGATCTGGTGGGTACGTTCCACTTGACTGTTGGACTGGGGGGTGATAGGCCGAAGAGAAGTCCAGAGTCATGTTCATAAACTTTCAGAGAGCTCTCTAAAACCGGGAAGTAAACTGAACCCCCCTGTCGAACACGATGCGTTGCAGGTAGAGTTGAGCGAAACGGGTCGAAAAATTTCAAAAGTCGCCGACTTTTGGCAAAGTCGGGTTTCATGAAACAAAACCCGACCCTAGGATGAGGTCGGCCACGAGGTCGGCGACTTACGCTCCAAAGTCGCGTTTCAAAAGTTTGTTTTGCGCTCTTTTTCAGCCAATCAGGATCCACGGACACTGTGGGCAACGTGATGACATAGGCACGGGTCACCACCATCTTTCAGAAGGGCATGCAAGTGATTGGCTTGCTTTGGGGGGCGTCACAGGGGGTATAAAAGGGCGTGCATGCCGACCGCCATGTTACTCATGCTGATCTCAGAATAGAGAGAGCTGCTGCTGCTGATGATGATTTTGTAGGGAGAGCGTTAGGCAGGGAAGAAGACACCAGAAACTGCTTCTGCTGCTAGCGATTTTGCCTGTACAACACACAAGTCACTGTGTGTGCAGTGCAAGGGGAGGCTATATAGTGGTGTATCAGTGGTGTTGGTTGTTGGGCTGCCTTCTAAGGCTTCCTGACATTCCTGCATTGCTGTTTACCCACTGCTCCGCAAACTGATTTTTTAAAAGCAATCCCAATTTTTTTTTTTGTCCTGCTGAGAAGAAAAAAAAACTGCTTCTGCTGCTAGCGATTTTGCCTGTACAACACATCAGTCACTGTGTGTGCAGTGCAAGGGGAGGCTATATAGTGGTGTATCAGTGGTGTTGGTTGTTGGGCTGCCTTCTAAGGCTTCCTGACATTCCTGCATTGCTGTTTACCCACTGCTCCGCAAACTGCTTTTTTAAAAGCAATCCCAATTTTTTTTTTTGTCCTGCTGAGGTACTGAGCGTGCATTTTTTCACACCATACAGCGGTGTACGCTCCTCACACAGTACCGTGTAACGGCTGTTATCACAGCCACAGTGAAGCTATCAGTGTGTCACTCTGTGAGAATAAAACGAGGACATGTTCCGTTCTTACAGACCTGTACTCTAGGGAGATTCCTATTCTGCCCAATTCTACATACACTTTGTAGTTTGTGATACACTAGCCAATTTCTGCCTGTGACATAGCGCTGTGATATTCAGTGGGCCTCACACAATCCATAAGTGTCCAGTGTCCACAAGTGTGTGCAGAAATTCAAAATCTCCCTTATCCTCTAGTCACTTTGGTCACAGGTGTGCCATCGAGCCTGTGACAGAGCGCTCAGATATTCAGTGGGCCTCACACAATCCAAAAGTGTCCACAAATGTGTGCAGAAATTCAAAATCTCCCTTATCCTCTAGTCACTTTGGTCACAGCTGTGCCATCGCACCTGTGACAGAGCACTCAGATATTCAGTGGGCCTCACACAATCCAAAAGTGTCCAGTGTCCACAAGTGTGTGCAGAAATTCAAAATCTCCCTTATCCTCTAGTCACTTTGGTCACAGCTGTGCCATCGAGCCTGTCACATAGCGCTCAGATATTCATTGGGCCTCACACAATCCAAAAGTGTCCAGTGTCCACAAGTGTCTGCTGAAATTCAAAATCTCCCTTATCCTCTAGTCACTTTTGTCACAGCTGTGCCATCTAGCCTGTGACATAGCGCTCAGATATCAGTGGGGCTCACACAATCCAAAAGTGTCCAGTGTCCACAATTGTGTGCAGAAATTCAAAATCTCCCTTATCCTCTAGTCACTTTGGTCACAGCTGTGCCATCGAGCCTGTCACATAGCACTCAGATATTCATTGGGCCTCACACAATCCAAAAGTGTCCAGTGTCCACAAGTGTCTGCTGAAATTCAAAATCTCACTTATCCTCTAGTCACTTTGGTCACAGCTGTGCCATCGAGCCTGTCACATAGCGCTCAGATATTCATTGGGCCTCACACAATCCAAAAGTGTCCAGTGTCAACAAGTGTCTGCTGACATTCAAAATCTCACTTATCCTCTAGTCACTTTGGTCACAGCTGTGCCATCGAGCCTGTCACATAGCACTCAGATATTCATTGGGCCTCACACAATCCAAAAGTGTCCAGTGTCCACAAGTGTCTGCTGAAATTCAAAATCTCCCTTATCCTCTAGTCACTTTGGTCACAGCTGTGCCATCGAGCCTGTGACATAGCGCTCAGATATCAGTGGGCCTCACACAATCCAAAAGTGTCCAGTGTCCACAAGTGTCTGCTGAAATTCAAAATCTCCCTTATCCTCTAGTCACTTTTGTCACAGCTGTGCCATCGAGCCTGTGACATAGCGCTCAGATATCAGTGGGCCTCACACAATCCAAAAGTGTCCAGTGTCCACAAGTGTCTGCTGAAATTCAAAATCTCCCTTATCCTCTAGTCACTTTGGTCACAGCTGTGCCATCGAGCCTGTCACATAGCGCTCAGATATCAGTGGGCCTCACACAATCCAAAAGTGTCCAGTGTCCACAAGTGTCTGCAGAAATTCAAAATCTACCTTATCCTCTCGTCACTTTTGTCACAGCTGTGCCATCGAGCCTGTCACATAGCGCTCAGATATTCATTGGGCCTCACACAATCCAAAAGTGTCCAGTGTCCACAAGTGTCTGCTGAAATTCAAAATCTCACTTATCCTCTAGTCACTTTGGTCACAGCTGTGCCATCGAGCCTGTCACATAGCGCTCAGATATCAGTGGGCCTCACACAATCCAAAAGTGTCCAGTGTCCACAAGTGTCTGCAGAAATTCAAAATCTACCTTATCCTCTCGTCACTTTTGTCACAGCTGTGCCATCGAGCCTGTCACATAGCGCTCAGATATTCATTGGGCCTCACACAATCCAAAAGTGTCCAGTGTCCACAAGTGTCTGCTGAAATTCAAAATCTCACTTATCCTCTAGTCACTTTGGTCACAGCTGTGCCATCAAGCCTGTCACATAGCGCTCAGATATTCATTGGGCCTCACACAATCCAAAAGTGTCCAGTGTCAACAAGTGTCTGCTGACATTCAAAATCTCACTTATCCTCTAGTCACTTTGGTCACAGCTGTGCCATCGAGCCTGTCACATAGCACTCAGATATTCATTGGGCCTCACACAATCCAAAAGTGTCCAGTGTCCACAAGTGTCTGCTGAAATTCAAAATCTCCCTTATCCTCTAGTCACTTTGGTCACAGCTGTGCCATCGAGCCTGTGACATAGCGCTCAGATATCAGTGGGCCTCACACAATCCAAAAGTGTCCAGTGTCCACAAGTGTCTGCTGAAATTCAAAATCTCCCTTATCCTCTAGTCACTTTTGTCACAGCTGTGCCATCGAGCCTGTGACATAGCGCTCAGATATCAGTGGGCCTCACACAATCCAAAAGTGTCCAGTGTCCACAAGTGTCTGCTGAAATTCAAAATCTCCCTTATCCTCTAGTCACTTTGGTCACAGCTGTGCCATCGAGCCTGTCACATAGCGCTCAGATATCAGTGGGCCTCACACAATCCAAAAGTGTCCAGTGTCCACAAGTGTCTGCAGAAATTCAAAATCTACCTTATCCTCTCGTCACTTTTGTCACAGCTGTGCCATCGAGCCTGTCACATAGCGCTCAGATATTCATTGGGCCTCACACAATCCAAAAGTGTCCAGTGTCCACAAGTGTCTGCTGAAATTCAAAATCTCACTTATCCTCTAGTCACTTTGGTCACAGCTGTGCCATCGAGCCTGTCACATAGCGCTCAGATATCAGTGGGCCTCACACAATCCAAAAGTGTCCAGTGTCCACAAGTGTCTGCAGAAATTCAAAATCTACCTTATCCTCTCGTCACTTTTGTCACAGCTGTGCCATCGAGCCTGTCACATAGCGCTCAGATATTCATTGGGCCTCACACAATCCAAAAGTGTCCAGTGTCCACAAGTGTCTGCTGAAATTCAAAATCTCACTTATCCTCTAGTCACTTTGGTCACAGCTGTGCCATCAAGCCTGTCACATAGCGCTCAGATATTCATTGGGCCTCACACAATCCAAAAGTGTCCAGAGTCCACAAGTGTCTGCTGAAATTCAAAATCTCACTTATCCTCTAGTCACTTTGGTCACAGCTGTGCCATCGAGCCTGTCACATAGCTCTCAGATATTCATTGGGCCTCACACAATCCACAAGTGTCCAATGTCCACAAGTATCTGCTGAAATTCAAAATCTCCCTTATCCTCTAGTCACTTTTGTCACAGCTGTGCCATCGAGCCTGTGACATAGCGCTCAGATATCAGTGGGCCTCACACAATCCAAAAGTGTCCAGTGTCCACAAGTGTCTGCTGAAATTCAAAATCTCCCTTATCCTCTAGTCACTTTTGTCACAGCTGTGCCATCGAGCCTGTGACACAGCGCTCAGATATCAGTGGGCCTCACACAATCCAAAAGTGTCCAGTGTCCACAAGTGTCTGCTGAAATTCAAAATCTCCCTTATCCTCTAGTCACTTTGGTCACAGCTGTGCCATCGAGCCTGTCACATAGCGCTCAGATATCAGTGGGCCTCACACAATCCAAAAGTGTCCAGTGTCCACAAGTGTCTGCAGAAATTCAAAATCTCCCTTATCCTCTCGTCACTTTTGTCACAGCTGTGCCATCGAGCCTGTCACATAGCGCTCAGATATTCATTGGGCCTCACACAATCCAAAAGTGTCCAGTGTCCACAAGTGTCTGCTGAAATTCAAAATCTCACTTATCCTCTAGTCACTTTGGTCACAGCTGTGCCATCGAGCCTGTCACATAGCGCTCAGATATTCATTGGGCCTCACACAATCCAAAAGTGTCCAGTGTCCAAAAGTGTGTGCAGGGATTCAAAATCTCCCTTATCCTCTAGTCACTTTGGTCACAGCTGTGCCATCGAGCCTGTCACATAGCGCTCAGATATTCATTGGGCCTCACACAATCCAAAAGTGTCCAGTGTCCACAAGTGTCTGCTGAAATTCAAAATCTCCCTTATCCTCTAGTCACTTTTGTCACAGCTGTGCCATCGAGCCTGTGACATAGCGCTCAGATATCAGTGGGCCTCACACAATCCAAAAGTGTCCAGTGTCCACAAGTGTCTGCAGAAATTCAAAATCTCCCTTATCCTCTCGTCACTTTTGTCACAGCTGTGCCATCGAGCCTGTCACATAGCGCTCAGATATTCATTGGGCCTCACACAATCCAAAAGTGTCCAGTGTCCACAAGTGTCTGCTGAAATTCAAAATCTCACTTATCCTCTAGTCACTTTGGTCACAGCTGTGCCATCGAGCCTGTCACATAGCGCTCAGATATTCATTGGGCCTCACACAATCCAAAAGTGTCCAGTGTCTACTAGTGTGAGCAGAAATTCAAAATCTCCCCTGTCCTATAGACACCTTGTACCTTGTTTTACATTACTATATAGTTTGTTGGAGTTTGTCTACATTTTTACCAAAAATGAGGAAGGCTGGTGGAAGAGGCCGTGGAATTGGGCGGGGGTTGGCAGCTGGTAATGATGGTGTTGGTGGTGGATCTGATGGTAGTGGCAAGAGCAAAATAGGACCGAATGCAGGAGGTGTTGAGCCTGCGTCATCGTCTGGCTCCATAAGGCTTAGTTTTCTAGGAGTTGGCAAACCGCTTTTAAAGTCAGAGCATCAGGAAAAAGTTTTGTCTTACATTGCTGACTCAGCCTCCAGCTCTATCGCCTCCTCTTCTTCAGTTGTAAAAAGTAAAAGCACTGAGTCGTCATTGGAGGCTCATGTTCATGAACCACACCTTTCCTTGTGTCCTTCACCCCAAACAAGATTGAAGGATGATGCAGGCCATACTACTGATTACTCCATGGAGCTGTTTTCACATACCATGCCTGGATTATCAAGTGAAATGGTGAATTACCCAGGCCAAGATGAATCTGACATGGAGTGCACTGATGCACAGCCGCTGATGGATGATTCTGCTGGTACATTCACTCAGAGCACTACATTGTCCTCGCAGTGTACAGAGCCAGATTCTGACCCTGATGAGACTCAGGTGCCCCTTCCCGCACACTATACCACCATACACGGTGACACAGAGGAAGGTGCACATGACATTGAAGAGGAGGTGATGGATGACCCAGTTGTTCACCCAGATTGACATCCATTGGGGGAAGAGGGTGCCGCTGCCAATAGCTCAGAAGAGGAGGAGGAGCATCCGCCGCAGGCATCGACATCGCAACAGCTGTTATCTGGCAGGCACGGAGCAGTCCAAAAACGGGTTACAAAAAGCCGAAAAGTTGCTGGACTGCTTGGCCAGACGGTCAAAATAGCACAGCGTGCAAGGACGCAAAATGTCTTCCATAGTAGAAAGAGTGCAGTGTGGCACTTTTTTGAACAAAATCCTAATGATCAGGCCAAGGTTATCTGTAAGAAGTGCGCAAAGACCTTTAGCCGAGGGAAAAATCTGAAAAATTTGAATACCAGTTGCATGCTTAGACATTTAACCACCATGCACTTGCAAGCGTGGACACAACACCAAACCTCATGTGCAACTGATCACAACGAAGGTAGTCAGCAACGCTACATTGTTTCCCCCACTGTAAGCCCACCGGTTAGCACAGCAGCAAATGTTGAGGTGTCGTTGCAAGGCCACAGCAGTCAGGGAATCCCACTGTTATATCACCGAAAGACTGATTCTAGGCCATCAGAAAAAACACCAACTCCATCACCATCAACCCTCTCTCAGTCCGCCCTGTCCACCGCTACTTCCACCATATGCAGCTCTCAAGTCCAGCTCACCCTCCCAGACACTATGAGTAGGTCAAGAAAGTACTCAGTCTCTCATCCGCGTACACTGGGTTTGAACGCCCACATTGCCAAACTAATCTCATTTGAGATGATGCCCTTTCGGTTGGTGGAAAGCGCAGCTTTCCGCGAACTCATGGCCTATGCAGTACCACGCTATGACCTACCCAGTCGCCACTTCTTCTCTCGCAAAGCCATCCCAGCCCTCCAGTCGGCATGGCCAGGGCCATTACGTGTCCATCACTGCGCACTGGGTTAATGTGGTGGATGCAGGGTCCACAGGGGACAGCGGTGGTGGGACAGTGCTGCCTAGCCCACGGTATAGGAAACAGTTGGCTGTAGGCGTTCGACCCTCCTCCTCCTCCTCCTCCTCCAGAAGCGAAAGCTCGTCCACAGAGCGCAGTCGTACGAGCACTCCATCTGCAGCTGCCACTGTTGCACACGAGGTGTCCCCCTATCGAGCAGCTAGTGGAAAGCGTCAGCAGGCAGTGTTGCAGATGATGTGTTTGGGCGACAGACACACCGCCGAGGTGCTGGCCGAGTACTTGAAGCGACAAACTGAGTCATGGCTGGGCAGTGTACATCTTGAGGCAGGCAAGGTAGTTAGTGATAACGGCCGTAATTTTGTGGCAGCCATAGCCCTTTCAAAACTCAGCCACATACCTTGCTTGGCTCACACCTTGAACCTGGTGGTGCAGTGCTTCCTCAAAAATTATCCGGAGTTAACAGCCCTGCTCCAGAAGGTGCGAAGACTGTGCGCGCACATCCGCCGGTCGCCTGTACACTCCGTTCGTATGCAGAAGCTGCAGCGATTGCTCCACCTTCCCAACCACCGCCTCATTATCGACATTGCAACAAGGTGGAACTCCACCCTGCACATGGTGGAGCGGCTGTGCGAGCAGAGGCAGGCCATAATGCATTTGTGGGAGGATACACGGCCAGGCACTTTGAGAGCAGACATGGAGTTGACCGGTGTGCAGTGGTTGAAGCTGAAAGACCTCTGTAAAGTCCTTCAGTGTTTTGAGGAATGCACACGGCTGGTAAGTGCAGACGACGCCATCCTAAGCATGAGCATCCCACTTATGCGTCTGCTCATGCAAACTTTGACGCACCTTAAGGAGCAGGCTTCTGCAGCCAATGTTGATGAGGAGGAAGAGGAGGAGGGAATCCTTGATGACATTCAGCCATTGTCTGCTCAGGGACCTCTCCTGGACGAGGTGGAGGAAGAAGAGGAGGAGGATGATGGGGATGATTACTTAGGGGAGGAGGATGCATCTCGTGGGGCAAGTGAAAATGTTGGCGTGGCAAGGTCTGGTACAGGGTTTGTGCGTGACTGGAGGGATGTGGATTTGCCAGAAAGTGCTCCTCCACCCAGCACTCGCAGTGCATCATTGACACCGGGAACATTGGCCCACATGTCAGATTATGCCTTGCAGATCCTAAAAAGGCACCCCTGCATTGTCAAAATGATGAACGATGACGACTACTGGTTGGCCAGCATCCTGGATCCACGCTATAAAGGCAAATTACAAAACATCATTCCACAGGAGAACCTTGACCTAATATTGGCTAATAAACAAGCAACTCTGGTAAATCGGTTGCTTGAGGCATTCCCAGCACACAGCAGCAGTGATGGTTCTCACACGAGCCATACGGGCCGGGGGCAGCTTGGCAGAGGTGTTCGTGGTGCACACAGCAGAAGTGGCGTTGGAGACAGGGGTTTCATGACAATGTTGTGGACTGATTTTTCTAGTACCGCTCACACAACTGGTAATACTGCATCGATGGAAAGTGACAGGAGACAGCAGTTGTCAACTATGGTTACAAACTACTTTTCCTCCCATATCGATGTTCTCCCACACAGGTCATTCCCCTTTGACTATTGGGCCGCTAAACTGGACACCTGGCCTGAATTGGCACAATATGCCTTACAGGAGCTCGCTTGCCCAGCTGCAAGTGTGCTATCGGAAAGTCTTCAGTGCAACTGGATCAATCCTGACAGAAAAAAGGACCCGTCTGTCAACCCAAAATGTGGATGATCTAACCTTCATTAAAATGAACCACGCATGGGTTTCCAAGGATTTTGTCCCACCTTCCCCTGATGACACATAGGGTGACAGAAAAATGGCTTGCTTTGGTCCACCTCTTCCTGGGACTTGACCTATTTCACCTTTTGCATCAGCTGAATGTCCAACATCAACATATGCCACTTTCTAAAACTCCTTAACTGTGCTGCCTCCCCCCCCATGGCCGGGGTCACCACCTAGCACACGACACCGTGCGAGTGCCGTTGCCCTGGACAGGTGGATAGGCCGACTCTTGGGCGCGGGCACTGGCACAGGGTCCTTCATAGTGCAATCAAGTGTCTCTGATGGTGGTGGTGCACACCCGCCGTCAGACACACCGCCGTACTATGAGGGGCCCAGTGCCAGTACCGACGCCCACGAGTGGGCCCCCCTTGCTTGGGCAGGGCCCCAGCATTTGCAATCTTTACCTCTCCCTGCTCCTCCGCTGTGTAGTCTGGGCCGTCAAATCCATACTGTGCCTGACACCGTCTGAGCCTGCCTCCTGATGTATAGACATATATTTTGAATGTGTACGCTATCCATACATGTTATCCGGGGATACGGTACCCTTTCTAACCTTTGTGCAATCACGTGCAATCCATACTGGGCCTAACACCGTCTGAGCCTGCCTCCTGATGTATAGACATATATTTTGAATGTGTACGCTATCCATACATGTTATCCGGGGATACGGTAACCTTTCTAACCTTTGTGCAATCACGTGCAATCCATACTGGGCCTAACACAGTCTGAGCCTGCCTCCTGATGTATAGACATATATTTTGAATGTGTACGCTATCCATACATGTTATCTGGGGATACGGTACCCTTTCTAACCTTTGTGCAATCATGTGCAATCCATACTGGGCCTAACACCGTCTGAGCCTGCCTCCTGATGTATAGACATATATTTTGAATGTGTACGCTATCCATACATGTTATCCGGGGATACGGTACCCTTTCTAACCTTTGTGCAATCACGTGCAATCCATACTGGGCCTAACACCGTCTGAGCCTGCCTCCTGATGTATAGACATATATTTTGAATGTGTACGCTATCCATACATGTTATCCGGGGATACGGTACCCTTTCTAACCTTTGTGCAATCACGTGCAATCCATACTGGGCCTAACACCGTCTGAGCCTGCCTCCTGAGACATATATTTTGAATGTGTACGCTATCCATACATGTTTTCCGGGGATACGGTACCCTTTCTAACCTTTGTGCAATCACGTGCAATCCATACTGGGCCTAACACCGTCTGAGCCTGCCTCCTGATGTATAGACATATATTTTGAATGTGTACGCTATCCATACATGTTATCTGGGGATACGGTACCCTTTCTCACCTTTGTGCAATCATGTGTAATCCATACTGGGCGTGAGAACGGCTGGCGAGCTGTTAAGCAAGCTACAGCACCTGTGGTTTGCACACGTAAGTTTTTCATTTTTTCAGGAATGATGGTTAGGCCTAATTCCGGAACTGCGGTTGACCTGCACTTACTGGGAAATCATTGTTCGCGGGTAATAATTGTAATCAGTGATCCCCATCACTAACGTTGTTCAGCGGGTTATCTGCACCTGTAAGCGACAAATGCTGGCCTTTTCAGTGTAGCGCACATGCAGCCACCGACATGTAAGGGCATGACACACCAGTTATTGGCCAATCTCATGTGCCAGAGCCTCACGTGTCCCTCTAGTAAGCCGGACTCGGACCGCGGGGCATGACGGAGTCTCGTTCGTTAACGGAATTAAGCTTGCAATGTGTGCATCTGTTCTGTAGCTGGCATGGTTGAGGTTTCCCAGGCGGAGTCGAATTTAACCGTAGGCTCCACTCCTGGTGGTGCCCTTCTGGACATTCCTTTAAGGTTCAGCTTTGCAACCATACTGCCCACGTAAAACAAACACTTTGCCTTCATGAACGCTGTTTGGAGGGTCATGACTCGTGGGAATAACGCCGCCCAATCAGTTAACCTGCTAGAGAGATCGTTCGTTGCTCCCAAGCATGACATCACACTCCCTAGGAAGAAGGTAATGCCACTGTGGCGACCGTACTCCTGGGGGCGACACAAGTGCACTGATGCCCAGCCACTGCTCGATGAATCTGCTGGTACATTGACCCAGACCACTACATTCCCCTCGCACGCTACATGACCTGAATCTGACCCTGATGAAACTCAGGTTACCCTTCCCATATACAGTTCCATCTTACACGGTGACAAAGAGGAAGCTGCAGATGAAAGTGCAGGTTCGGCCCACCCGCCATCAGACACACCACCGTACTATCAGGGGCCCTGTGCCAGTGCCGTCGCCAACGAGTGGGCCCCCCCTGCTTGCTTAGGATCACAGCACTTGCAAAGTTGAAATACTGTGCAGTGAGATGGAAGATGGGGACGACGAGGAGTCCAGACAAGTACAGGGATTCCCTAGCGAGGAGACTTATTTGATTGTTTTCAATGTTGGGACAGCAATTTTTGGGGAGCACTATACTCTGGAGAATGATAGATGGGGCCCACCATACACTGGAACATTCCAAAGGTGGACATCAGACACTGGAGCAGCATTTACAGGGCCCATTATACACTAGAGCATTAGAAATGGGGCCCATTATGTTTGGAGCATTATTTGGGCCCATAAGACAGTGGAGCTTCATCCATGGGGACCAACATATACTGTAGCATTATGTGGAGCTCATCATATACTGTTTCAAACATTATATGGGACCAATGATTCTGTATGGAGAAATAGATGGGCCTCGTCATGAGATGTAAAAAGTGAAGTATTTTTCATTGTACTATACCGCTATTTCTCTGCCGTATCGGAGCATGATGAGTTGTGGTATGTGTTAAAGGGGCGCTCTTTTGCCCAGTGCACATGAAAACCTGCAGCCAGCCCTCCCCCCCACAACTTTAGCCAAATAACCCCCATTTTTCAGTGCGTAACTTGTATTATGAAGTTAATTAAGGTTGACAAGCTTAAGTAAGAAGAATTGATGCTTTTGGCATTCAAATGGGCACTGTAGGTGTGTTTCCTGTCCTCCTCTCACTGCCGACTTTTATTCCCCATTGACTTACATTGGGTTTTGTGTTTCGGGACGACCCCGACTTTTCCCTATAATCGGACGATCTTGCTCGACCCGACTTTTGGAAAAGTCGGGTTTCACGAAACGAAACTCGACCCTAAAAGACCAAAAGTCGCTCAACTCTAGTTGCGGGAAACCATGAATCCTGAAGATAAGACTAATAAAAATCTTGGCCAATTCAGAAGCTGAGGGTAAGCCAGGCAGAGGGTCAAAGTCATTTTGGAGAAACGATCCACGACCACTAAAATAACTGTAAAACCAGAGGAGTGGGGGAGATCGGTGATAAAATCCATGGCTATATGTTGCCATGGTGCCGAAGATACCGGAAGATGATGATTTTCAGCCACTAAACATGCAGAGATGCCCTGCCAATAATGGTAATGCCGTAGCCATGATGGCTGTTGGCATTACTGTGATTAACCGTCAGCATAGCATTATAGGGTCTATATAAGACCCGGTGACGCCATGCTCACCGCTTTGTACCCGGAAATAGTGTAGTGAGAGTTTCTGCTGTAGAAGGGACTGCATGTTATAGTGTTAGAGTACCTGCTGTTGCAACATTAAATCTACAGTCCTTTTCACGGAATTCAAGTAGATTCTATTCTCTAATAATACCACTCCTAGCTGCAATTACTGTAGGGTTAGCTGCTGGAGAAAGGATAGCGTATTAGAGCCATCTAGTCGGAAATTTATTATACTCACCTGCGGGACAGTCCGGTCCGAGGGGTGTTGCTCTTCTTGGTCCAGCACCTCCCACTTTCTTACGATCGCACTGCAGTGCACAGGCACCCAGTGCGCACTGCAGGACGCCTGCGCAGGAGCATGATGCCAAGCAGACTGTGTGGATGATGCAGGGACGCGTCATCCACATGAACCAAGAAGGTGGATGGCGATCTTAAGAAGATGGGAGGCACCGGACCAAGAGGAGCGACACCCCTCGGACCGGACTGCCCCGCAGGTGAGTATAATAAAAGTTATTTTTCAATTCTTCTAGGTCAGGTTGGGGGCAGATATACAGCATTATAGAATGCTGTATATCAGAAAGGTGGTGGCCATAACTCGTATTCGCCAAACCAGTTGGCAGGTTCCCTTTAAGGGGAAAAAGAAATCTAAACGTACAGAGACCTGTGTGAAAAAATGATTGTCTCCATCAAAAATATAAATTACCTGTTGGTCATCACATCTTTGGTAAGCTGAGTTTAAATTCCCTAGCCACACGCAGGCCTGATTACTTTTACACCTATTCTCAATCAAGATACCACTTAAATAGGACCTGCCTGACAAAATGAAGTAGACAAAAAAACATCATGCAATAAGAAACAAAGTAATTGATATCTATCAGTCTGGAAAAGGATATAAAACCATTTCTAAAGCTTTGAGACTCCAGCCAACCACAATGAAAGCCATTATCCACAACTGACAAAAACATGGAACAGTTGTTGACCTTCCCAGGAGTGGCCATCCTTCCAAAATTAGCCCAAGAACATAGCGACAACTCAACAAAGAGGTCACAAAAGACCCCACAACATCCAAAGAACTGAAGACCACAGTTGTCTCAGTCAAGGTCAGTGTTTGACTCCTCCATAAGAAAGAGACTGGACAAAAATGGCCAAATCCCAAGACGAAAACCACTGTTGAGCAATAAGAACATAGAGGCTTGTCTCAGTTTTGCCAGAAATCATTTTGATGATCCCAAAGACTTTTGGGAGAATGGTCTATAGACTGACACAAGACAAAAGTTGAACTTTTTAGAAGGTGCATGTCCCATTACATTTGATGTAGAAGCATCATACCAACAGTAAAATATGGTGGTGGTAGTGTGATGGTCTGGGGCTGTTTTGCAGCTTCAGGGCCTGGAAGATTTTCTGTGGCAAATGAAACCATAGATTCTGCTGTCTACCAAAAAATCTTGGAAGAGAATGTCTGGCCATCTGTTCGTGACCTCAAGCTGAAGCGCACTTGGGTTATGCAGCAGGATAGCGTTTCAAAACACACCAGCAAATTCACCTCTGAATACCTTAAGAAAAAAAATTAAGACTTTGGAGTGCCCTAGTCAAAGTCCTGACCTTGATCCGATTTAGATGCTGTGGTGTAAGGGGAGGCCAGGACTGTAGTCGTGACCAGAGACACTGAAGCATCTGTGTCCCGACCTTCCCTCACAGAAAACTGTATTCCACTTCTCGGCGTACCTGCGTCTCCAGTTTCAGGTCCCCCTGGGCACTTCCAAGGCGGTGACAGCCCCTCTTCCAGGCGACCCCCAGTAATGGAGACACAGTCCAGGATAACTTGAACATTCTCTTTACTTAGTACTTCACACGTTACATCCACAGTTGGCACATCATGGTATTCACTTGTTTCCTCATCTTTCCCTGCTTTGCTGATGCTTCTGTGCGGCACATGTCCAGACCTGGCCATCTTAGACTGCTCCCCAGTTCCTTCATCGCCTAACCTCACCATGGTGACAATTCCTCCTGCCTGCTTTGCCCCAGACTCGAAATCATCAGCCACCCGGTTTGGTTGCCTCTGATAAAGTATCCAGCCCATCTGTACCATTCCCGTCGAAGCTCCAACTTCCTTTAGTTCCTCATTCCAACTGACTCCCGCCCTAAAGGCATCCGCCCAGGCTATGAGTCCCCACATCTTTCTTCTCCTGTACTGGCCCACTGCTATGATGCCCAGGGGCCATGGATAAAGTTGGCTACAGCTATTTAACACTGCATGGCTGCTGAGCCGTCCTGTGCCTATAGCCCATGTGGACACTTCGGGCACCCTGGCCCCATCTGACTAAACTTCCCTAAGACTTGCAGCTTACCACCGGCAGCCCTTCCTTCATTAACCCCTTACAAACTTACTATAAACTACACCAACAGTGCACACTAGTATGCCCTCATCTAGTGGTTCCCGCAAGTATTACAGTTACCCTTAGTTAGAAAGAGCTGCAAACGCTATAATGCCCTCTTCTATTGTCCGAAAAGTGCAATAGACTTTCACTACCTAATAAACATAAATATAATACTCGATATTACATAACAGGACATACAATGATAACACGTACAGGAATACAACATCATTTACAAAGGTATACAAGGAATGGTAACATACGAATGTGGCAGTACCATAAATGTGGGCGGTAACGCATACTGCTATGTAGCAGTACTGTTATGAATGGGTCACCGAGGAAGATGGCAGGAACAATCTAAGCCACCAGAAAACCAGAGTGGTTGGTAACTAAGCGGATTGTAGACCCCTGATCCTATCCACACAACTAGCAGTAGCCATGGAGCGTTGCTACGATGCCCTAGATGCCTCGGCACAGCCGGAGAGCTAACTAAGCCTAAAGCAAGAAAGGTGAAATCTAAACAGCCCTGGAGCAGACCCCAAAGGAATATATAGCCCCCCCAAACATATATTGTCGGTGAGACAAGATGAAACACAAACGCAGGCAGAAAAATAGACTGAGCAAACGATGGAGCCCAAACTGACTAAATAGGACAGGAAAGGAAAGACACTGTCTGCAATCACGCAAAAAACCCTGAAAAATCCAACATGTCTGATGTACAAAAAAACACTGAAGTCACACGACTTCGCCCCCACTATATCAGCACTCTGGTATAAACTGAAAGCAAAGCAAAAGAGACCAATATAACAGGGGACTGAACAAACTGACACAAGCCATAACATATGGAGCGGTGGTCCAGCACAGCCCCCAGCAGGAGCAAGCTGAACCCGCACAACAAGCAGAGATAGACAAAACCAGATCAGATGCAAGGATTAGCAAATGAACCACTTAGCTGAAAAATGTAGGATCAGGGCAGGAGAGGTCAGCCCTCAGAATGCACAGGAAAGCAATCACCAGCAGGGATTGAAGGAAGTCTGCAGACTTAAATATTGCAATCAGTAACCCCGGACCTCCAATCGTCATCATCATCATCATCAGATGGCAGACCTCTGTCAATCTGGCCAGCTCCACTACCTCCAGTAACTACCGGAGGGAGGAGGGGGAGCTTCGGCTCAGAAGTCTGAGCCAGGGAATTCACAACACAGTACCACCCGGTATCGATAAAGAACATAACTAATAACACATTTAAGAACAACGGGAGGCAGTGGCATGACCTTAAAAAGGCGGTTCATGCTCGGGAACCCTCAAATGTGGCTGAATTACAACAATTATGTAAAGATGAGATTGCCAAATTTCCTCCAGAACGTTGCAAAAACACATTGCCAGTTATAGCCACTTGATTGCAGTTGTTGCTGCTAAGGGTGGCCCAACTAGTTATTAGGTTTAGGGGGCAATCACTTTTTTGGATTTCTTTTTCCCTTCATAATAAAAACTGTATTTTGTGTTTACTTGTGTTATCTTTGTCTAATATTTAAATTTGTTTCATGATCTGAAACATTTAAGTGTGATAGACATGCAAAAGAATAGGAAATCAGGAAGGGGGCAAATGATTTTTCACACAACTGCGTATGCCAGGATGGGCCAGGGATGGTGGACAGATACACCAAAATGGACCTAGGAAGTGGCTCATACATACGAGGATGGAGGCCATATACACCAGAATGAGGGACAAGTATACTAGAATGGGAGACATACCAGGATGGGGGACATTATACCAAGAAGGGAGACATATATACCAAAATGTCCCCAGAAAGTGGCACATACATACCAGAATATATACAAGGCAGGATGAGGGACATATTCACAATAGGATGGAGACATACAGGTGCTTCTCACAAACTTAGATTATCATCAAAGTTAATTGATTTAAATTATTCAATACAAAAAGTTAAACACATATATTATATAGAGTCATTACAAACAGAGTGATCTATTTCAAGTGTTTATTTCTGTTAATGCTAATGATTATGGCTTACAGCCAATGAAAACCTGAAAGCCACTATCTCAGTAAATTAGAATAATTAACAAAAAACATATGCAAAGACTTCCTAAGTGTTTTTAAAAAGGTCCTTTAGACTGTTTCAGTAGGCTCCACAATCATGGGGAAGACTGCTGACTTGACAGATGGCAGTCACTGACACACTCCACAAGGAGGGTAAGCCACAAAAGGTTATTACTAAAGCAGCTGGCTTTTCACAGAGTGCTGTATCCAAGCATATTAAGGGAAAGATGAGAGGAAGGAAAAAGTGTGGTAGAAAAAGGTGCACAAGCAACCGGGATAATCGCTGCCTTGAAAGGATTGTTAAGAAAAGGTCTTTCAAAAATATGGGGGAGATTAACATGGAGTGGACTGCTGCTGGAGTCATTGCTTCAAGAGCCACCACACACAGACATATCCAGTACATGGGCTATAAATGTCGTATTCCTTGTGTCAAGCCACTCACGACCAATAGACAACGCCAGAAGCGTCTTACCTGGGCCAAGAAGAAAAAGAACTGGACAGTTGCTTAGTGGTCCAAGGTGTTATTTTCAAAGTAATTTTTGCATTTCATTTGGAAATCAAGGTCCTAGAGTCTGGAGGACTGGAGTCTGGCACACAATCCAAGCTGCTTGCGGTATAGTGTGAAGTTTCCACAATCAGTGATGGTTTGGGGTGTCATGTCATCTGCTGGTGTTGGTCCACTGTGTTTTATCAAGACCAAAGTCCGCTCAGCCGTCTACCAAGAAATTTGAGAGCACTTCATGCTTCCCTCTCCTGGCAAGCTTTTTGGAGATGGAAATTTCATGCTCATGCAAGAGTTGGCACCTGTTCACACTGCCAAAATTACCAATAACTTGTACAAAAACAACTGTAGCATTGTGCTTGATTGGTCAGCAAACTCAACTGACCTTAACCCCATAGAGAATATATGGAGTATTGTCAAGAGGAAGATGAGAGACACCAGACCCAACAATGCAGACGAGCGGAAGGCTGCTATCAAGCAACCTGGGCTTCCATAACACCTCAGGAGTGTCACAGGCTGATCGCCTCCATGCCACGCCAAATTGATGCAGTAATTGATGCAAAAGGAGCCCCGAGTAAGGATTGAATTTACTGAACATACATTTCAGTAGGCCAACATTTCGGATTTTAAAATCATTTTCAAGCTGGTGTTATAACATATTCTAATTTACTGAGTTAATGACTTTTGGGTTTTCATTGATTGTAAGCAATGATCATCAACATTAACAGAAATAAACATGTGAAATAGATCACTCTGTTTGTAATGACTATATAATATATGAGTTTCACTTTTTTGTATTGAAGAACTGAAATAAATTAACTTTCTGATGATATTCTAATTTTGTGAGATGCACTTGTATATACCAGGATAGGGGACATTCTAGGAGACATCTTTACCAGGATGGGGGGACATATATTCTAGGACAGGCCCAGGATGGGGGACTTATATTCTAGGATGGTCACAGGATGGGGGGCATTTACACTGACAAGCAAAAGGGCAACAATGTTTTGAACTTTTGTCTTTCTGGCTCCATATCTCATCATCCACTACTGCTTCCAGCATGAGACTACGATCATTTTATAAACAATTATTTTGGCTAACTCATACATAAATTTAACTTGTAACTACTTTGCATATGATTAGTTATGCAGAGGCTTGTCATGCCTTCGCATTGTTAATGTTTTGCTCCTAAGAATCTAAATTTGAATTTTTATTAATTTATTAGCATTTTGTAATTCCACCTTTGGCTTTCATTACTGAATCCTTCAGGACATACCCTTGATCAGATTCAAGCATGTCTCGACTGAAATCTGATCCTAGGTCTCTTATACACGTTTCCAAAGTTGGTATATGCTAGTCGACTTACTTGGGTATGTATACAGCTTTACCTTGAATTCTACGCACAAGCGTTTGATTGAGTTGAGGTCTGGGGACTGTGGGGGACAATCCAGGGCCTCTACTTCATTGTCATTGAGCCATTTCTTTTCCAATCTTGACAAATGTTTTGAGTCGTTGTCCTGCTGGAACACTATCTCGTCTCGTGGGGTGGGCTGTCTTCCCTCCGCTCCTACAGCCCTAAGGTAATATGTTATGCTGGCTTGTCCCTTGACTGCCATTTGTGATACAAGCACTTGCTTTATGATTGTGATAATGGCTTTGTGCCTCCATAATGGTTTATATCAGCCTCACAGGGTCGCTTGCTGTAGTATGCTGGGTGGGTAGTGAGTCCATTTTTTTTGTGTGCCATTGGGTGTACGCATCTTATCCCCCTTCATTCCATTCACCTTGTTGTCCATTATTTTATAATGCATATTTAATAAAAGTGATGTTCTATGACTATTTGACTGCTTGGTCTTTAGTGTGCTCTTCATTGTCATTGAGCCATTTCTTTTCCAGTCTTGACAAATGCTTCGGGTCGTTGTCCTGCGGAACACTATCTCATCCTTTTCACACCCATAGTACTCGAGTGTATTAAATAAATCGTCTTGTGGGATACTCACATACAGCGCAGCATTGAGACCACCATCGATACTGGTCAAATATCCAATGACGTAGGCATCAACTAACCGCTTTCACACCTCTTTATGTAACCTGTGATTTGAAAACTCTGATAATGGATGTATATTTATATTCAGTTTATTGAAGCTTAAACATAAATGACAGTGAAATATCTGAAATGATTTTTTATTGTACTTCAGATCTCAGTACCCAGTTAATAGGCAAATGAGCTCAATATGCTACATACAATATATCCCTTCTTAGACTGCAGTACACTGAATGTTGCTGGGCTGTGGCTTTTTTCTGCTTCCATAGCAGTTGACAGAACAGAGAGACTTGTTTATACCAGGGCTGCACCGCTATGGGATTCTGCATTCAGATACTGACAGTACATCACAATGCTATGAAAACACACATTATTCAGATTTCTCATACATGCTTGACATGGCTAACCATTTTTCTTAGTACTTGTAAAATCCAATCTGACAAGTTTAAAACAATCTCCAAATTTCTATACTGTACATACATATAACATATATATTGTCCTTAGAAACATTACATATATTTGTCCTTAGGAACATTTGTAAAGGGAATCTGTCACCAGAGATTTAAGTAATAAACCTAAAGTAACGACGCTTTCACGCTTGTATATAACTTTCTAAACCTGCCAATTTATATCGGTCATTTTAGTATTAGGGATGAAAAGGGGATGGACAGTGACTCCTCAACCCACCAACTCCCCCCAAATGAATCATTGCCTACAGCCTGGCTGTATATATTTGTTAGATATCGAATAAGAAAATGGTAGCACACAATTGCATTAAAGCATGTCAAATATGAAATATGTGAAATACGAATAGCATAATGGCTTTAGTAAGACATATCATAATGGCTACCATTTTCTTATTTGATATGTAAGCTGTTTTTTGGTATGCACCTGTTCAGACTAGTTCTAGATGTGCCGTCAGTTTTTCTGTCATTTGTATACTAGCTTTCTGACTGAGCACTCCGCCCTTCATCAAGCTGTGATTTTAATTGCATTCAATCACATTTTGGTTCCTATCTTCCTATATATACAGGCTTTACCATGTTATTAGCTAGAGGTTAGTTCACACCAGGCAGTCAGTATAGGGACCCATTCAATCTGAGATCACCTTGTCGTTGGTGAATGGGCTCACATCTTTTGGCCAAATTTTGTGCTAAGTATCTCATATGTTTTTCTAGATTACAAAAGCCATTATGCTATTCGTATTTCACATATTTCATATTTGACATGCTTTAATGCAATTGTGTGCTACCATTTTCTTATTTGATATGTGAGCTGTTTTTTGGTATGCACCTATTCAGACTAGTTCTAGATGTGCCGTCAGTTTTTCTGTCATTTGTATTTGTTAGGGTTCATCTTTTAGTATGTGCTCTTTTTAATGCTTTGCAGATGAGATAAAGTTTTGATGAAGCAGCTAGCTGGGTACCAGGACCAGTAAAGGGAAGAGTCCTGATCTGGAGCACCACAAAATAAAGCACGGTGTCAGTGCGGGGAACCATTGCTGCTGCAGGACTGTCTCTGGCCACCAGAGGAATGTCTGCTCCAGTAACAAGTAGAATGGCAGAATAGCTAAAAAAGGGATTTAAAAAAAAAGTGAAGCTGCAATACTTAACACAGGCTACAGACATAAGTGACTAGTCAGGCAGGTGGATCCTTGGTGGCTTCTCCCCACCCGCCGCACTGGAGTGATAGGTCTTTGCCTGTGTGCATGTATAGGCAGAAGCCTGTCAATCCAGGGCAGTAGGTGGGGCAAAGCTGTAATAACGTGCAGGAGAGATGTATGTCACCACGGAGCAGGCAGACCAACAGTAAAAGGGGAGGTTTATTTACAGGGGAAAATACTGGTAAAACAGACAGTATGAAAGTGGATATGATATGAACAGATTATATCAACAGCAGAGAGACATATACGAGGTTCAAACAGTAGAAAAGTTATTTTCTTAAGAGACAAACTTATCAGTCCTCAGGGGTCTTGCTTGGAGGGTTCACTCTTGTCCAGCGGTGCTTGCTGTCGTCTGTCTCTGGGGTCCTTAATGAAGTCCAGCTGGAGTATGAGGGGTTAACGCAGGAGCCAAAGGGGTATGAGGCTGACGATATCCCCCTGTGCTCCAAGTCCTTCTCTCTTATACGACAGGTCAGGGGCTCTGCCTTACACAGTCTGTCTTTGCAGGTCACTGTCCCGTCACTGAACGCCGCTTGGTCACAGGGGAGCGTCTTTGCACATAACCCGGTATCTCTGCAGGGAAGCGTCTGGTTGAGGTATGCAGTTGTAGGGGTCGTGGGCCGGGCTGGGGGGTGGTCCCTCTCCTTACGTACAGAGACACGAAGAGGCCATTTTCGGGTACAACAGGTCCAAGTTTATTCAGCCGCCGTCCGCCTGACAGCCACAGAAGTACACCGCACTTCACTTCACGGCCCTCCGTTCCTCGGGCCCGCTATGCACACCGCACTGTTACACCAGGGACGTATTAATACGTACCGTCCCTTTACACTTGTGATGCACTGACAGCTCCGTCACTGTGGCTCCCGTAGGCCTGAACACCAACAGTATTTTCACTGGTCAAACGTCGTCCTTAACACGGTATGCGTACTCTCTTTGCCTTGTCTCTGTTGCGGTATTCCTGTCAGGACCACCCCCCTGACGTTCTCTCTCCTCAGTCCCCCTGGTTTGGTTTTCCTCAGAGTGCACAAACTGTCGCAGTTCTCCTGTCACTTGGGGCTCCCCCTGGGGACTGAAACTTTCTGGAACCCTCCCTCAGTATTTATAGCACTCCCGGTTCCCTGTAACTCCGCTCCCCATGACCAACGGTTTCCTAAGCACTAAGCTGATGTCAAGTCGTTTGCTCACACTCCTCCCTGCCCTCTAATGGTCAATCCAAGGTACTGCATGTCCACTACACTTTCTCAGCTGTTTCCCCACTGTAGTAACTGACACCTATCTAAACTGTGCAAACCTATCTTTCTCTATTCTAACATGTCCGTCCGTCCGTCCGTCCGTCAGGTCACCTTCCCTACACAGTCTCTCAGGCAAAGTCTCATCGAGGAGCGGAGTCAGCAGCCTTCCTGGCAGTGGTGACAGGCTTCTCGTACTCACTGCCCACCACCTGTGTCCGCAGTCTCTCTGACTGCTGTGGCTGTAACCGTTTCCTCTCTCCTCATGCGTCAGCGTCCTCTCTCCTCTGGTCTCTGCACTGCTCTGCAGAAAGCGCACGCAGTTTTCCCGCTCCCAGTCCTGCCCACTTCCTGTACCTGGCTTCAGTCCGGTCCCCTAAAGCATCCCCCGGGGAACTTAATGCCCTGCTCAATGGTTCTGGGCACGGAGCTGGGAAGGCAAATCCCCCTCAGCTCCTTCGGTGCTTCACCCCCTTACAAAGCCACCAGGGACCCACCTGTCTCCAGCACAGTTTAGGCTGCTTTCACATATCAATTTTTTGGCGTCAGTCACAATCCGTCAGCTCGATGGATCCATCGCAGATTGTGAAAAACTGATGCGAAGGGTCCGTTTTTTCGACGGATCCGACTAGCAGATCCAGCGAAAAACTGATCCGTCGCATCAGTTTTTTCATCCGTTTTTCGACGGATCCGTTTTTTAAAAATGCTCAATGGGAGGCTCCCAAACGTTATTGGCTACTGAAAACCTATATATACAGTGTTTCTACACCCTATCTTTGACAGGTTGTAGAGCAAGATTGTGAAAAACTGATGCGAAGGGTGTGTTTTTTCGACGAATCCGACTAGCGGATCCAGCGAACAAACTGATCCATCGCATCAGTTTTTTCATCCGTTTTTCGACGGATCCGTTTTTTAAAAATGCTCAGTGGGAGGCTCCCAAGCGTTATTGGCTACTGAAAACCTATATATACAGTGTTTCTACACCCTATCTTTGACAGGTTGTAGAGCAAGTGGCAAAAATAGAAGGTGTAATTGCGAACATTGTGAAGATCTATGTGGATTTTACTTTTGAGGCAAATCGTTTGGCAGTGATCGTTCATGAAAAGGAGCAAGAAAGACAGCACATCATGCGTTTGCGCCTGCGCCGGCAACGTTTTTGGATGCACCAAATTAATGGACAGAGAATGACACGTGGGGTGTATTCTACATTATATATGGAGCTGAGACAAAACCCCGAGAAGCTTTTTGATTAGCTTCGGATGAAAGTGGAAAACTTTGACATCTTTGTTGAACGGGTGGGAGACCTCATCCGGAGAAAAGACACATATTACCACTGCGCTGAGATATCCTTAATATATCACCCTAAATTAACCCTAGATTAAAAACATGAACAAAGATTAAGGTAAAATTTAGAAGCAGTAAATTATAAAAAAGAGCCTGATGGAGATTTACCTAAAAATATGTCCAGTGCAATACTAAGATTTACATTGAAGAGAGAGGATGATACCTCTGATTTAGTGTGCTGCACTTGCTTGAGGACAGGGTTAAAACTCCGATGCACAGATGGTTGCTGGAGCACTGCCCCTCCTACGTGCTGTGCTGCGCTTGCTTGGGGAAAAAGCAGGGTTAAATCTCCAACACACGGTTAGTTTCTAGAGCACTGTCCCGGCCGGTGACAGGCTCTCATATTACTCACTGATCCCTCGACGCGCTAGCGTGGTTCACAGCGTAGAGCTGCTAGCTGCAGAGTGTCTGCAGGACCTTCGTGACGTCAGTAGTCACGTGGTGGGATCCGGAGAGCATTTCTGAAGCCGGTAGGAAGGAAAGGAATTGGTCCACATATATCTATGTTTATAATCTTTATTTACAACGTTGTGGTGTGTTGTTCTCTCATGCAGCGGGCATTCCTTTATTAGTACTAGCTCCCCAAAATATATATTTTTTTTTCTACATATTACCACTTCTCCATTTCACCGGCGGAGCGTTTGATGGTGACTCTAAGATAAGCCATTTTTATTGTATTTCCTCCTCTAAAGCAGACTTCTGTAATGTTGTTGTTGGTAGTTTTTAGTAATTAATTGCCTTGCCTTTCTCAACAGATTCCTTGCAACTGAATTCCTTTCCTCTCTCCATTTTCAATTTCGACTCGGGATTTCCACCATATCAGGGATTGTTAAACACACCTGCTGCTCATTGTGGGACTCTTTACACGCAGAATATATCCCACAATGGAGAGTTGGGTGGACATAGCAGAAAAATGTCTAAACATTAGTCAGTTTCCCATTTGCTTGGGTGCAGTGGATGGTAAGCATATAAGGATCGTCAAACCAGTTGGATCTGGCTCTGAATATTTTAATTACAAGAAGTATTTTTCCATCGTGCTTATGGCCATTGCAGACGCACAAAACAAGTTTATAGCAGTCGATATTGGGGCCTATGGCCACTCCAATGACTCACAAGTTTTTAAAATGTCTGCAATGGGGCATCATTTATATGGAAACAGCTTCCAATTTCCACCACCAAGACAGCTCCCTGGAACCTCTGGGCCACCAATGCCATTTGTATGTGTTGGAGATGAAGCGTCCCAACTCTTGCAACACCTGCTGAAGCCATACGCAAGTAGTGGCTTGATGCCAACTAAAAGAGTCTTCAATTATCGCTTAACACAAGTGCGAGGAATGGTGCAGTGTGCTTTTGACATTCTAACATCCAAATGGCGAGTTCTGTTGACCGTTGTTAACCTGAAGACTCAGACTGTGGATGAGGTGGTTATATTATGCAAGGAACAGGTTGCCATGGATGACAATTTGGTTGAAACCACCTTGCGTGATTATCAAAATATTACTTTTCGGAGTCCTGTGGCAGTTTCAATAATGAGGGACAAATTTGCTGAGTACTTTATGTCACCTCAAGGAAGAGTAGAATGGCAGGATGAGATGGTTTGATATCTTTGGCTTTTGATGTAATGTCTGCAGGAGTACCAAACTTATTGCAGTTTTCATAGTTGTGATTATACCATGATTTTTGTCTAGTAACCAAAGTTTTGTACGTTACCCAAAGTTGTGAATGTTTTGTAACTTTACCCCAAGTTTTGTATTGTACCTTTACCCCAAGTTTTGTTCGTTTTGTAAGTTTTGTACCTTTTACCCAAAGGTTTGTACATTTTGTACCTTTTACCCAAAGTATTGTACATTTTGTACCTTTTAAGCAAAGTTTTGTAACTTATCATTAAATAAATGAAAGACAATAAATTTAAAAAAAAAAAAAAAAAATATTTTTATTTATAAACACAATTACAAATTCATATAGTTTGGGGTGGAGATACTACTGGAGGGGCTGACAGGGCGAACCACTTTGACAGTGGGGGTATCGAGACCGGGTTGGGGTGGTGATGAATCGGAAGTGGAAGAGGTGGAGAAAACAAGAGTTTGGGTAGGGAGTACATGTTGGGCAGGGAGTGAAGGTACAGATGGTGTGGTTGGGAGCTGGTATGGGGAAGGAAGCTGGTACAGGGAAGAAAGCTGGTACGGGGAAGGAGGGACAGTGGTTGGAGGGGGGGTAGGAGTGGGAGGAACTACCGGGGCTGGTGGAGGGGCTTGGGAGGTGACCTGCGCTAGAGCAACCTTGCAGGCTTGCATGACATGCAGCTGGTGGTCAGGAGACAGCTTGTCCATGCGCTTGAGTACTGCCTGAATAAAGCAATGATTCGGCGACTTACTTGCTTCTAAATGCATCCTATCCAGACAACTGCTCAATTCCACCATGCTGTTGTGCATGCGGTTGAATCCACCAGTCATTTGCTCAGTCAAAAGTTTGATCAAGTTCTGAAAGGATGTATTTAGATGCAAGAACTCGGGCACATAGCTCCTTTCCTGACATCTCTGGTGCTGCCGGCCAGAACCCAAAGGTGTTCTAGAGGTGGCGGCAGAGTCAGAGGGGTGGGGTAAAGGGAAAGCTCCCTCATCACCAGCAGCTTCATGTAATGTATTAGTAACAAAAAGACACAGCAGAGAGGAAATACAAATAAATAAAACCTATCCACCAATATTCATATAGTCAGATAATTGTGTTCAAGTCAAATAGTGCATCAATTCAATTTTTAAAGACAAATCCTCCTGATGTGTCATGAAGATTGAATGGAACCCATTCGATTATTTAGTATGAACAAACCACTATGTTGGACAAGTATGTTATAAAGACGGGACAGCTAAATATGTATAAAAACAGCCTTTAATAAATCAGATTTGGCAATCGTAAACAATGTGCAAGAAAGAAGTGCCTAAGGCATACCAGTTATTGATACAAGATCATAAAATACATATATAAAGAGAATTCCTGAGATCTGTCAAAAAAATTTTTAAAAATCATTGTGCAACAATATAGTACATATGTATAGTTCATATCCCCATCCCGCAAATATAAGTATATATATAGATTAACACATATCATAAAAAGTGATATTGTAAATATTTGTAAATTATTCTACCAAAATATATCGCAAAGAATGATTACAACCACCAATAAATTGCACAATTCTCATGTGAATAGTAATATATGTGTGTAAATACTCATCCATGATATGCCATAATAATCATATCACATGTAACCATAAGCTATAAGAAACAGTGTGTGACCATTCAGTGATATGTGAACCGATAAAACCATGTGTTACATACCAGCGGTATAATGACAGCCTCTTGCGGTAATGCTAGGCACTCCCCAACGCGCGTTTCAGAACCAGCGTCCTTCGTCAGGGGAGTGCCTGGCATTACCGCAAGAGGCTGTCATTATACCGCTGGTAATGCAGACATGCAGACTGTCGACCTCCTATTATGCCCCCTATAAGACAGAGTGTCGGCCTCCTATTAGGCCCCCTATAAGACATACAGACTGTCGGCCTCCGATTAAGCCTCCTATGAGACATGAAGACTGTTAGCCTCCTGTTAGGCCCCCTATAAGACATACAGACTGTCGGCCTCCTATTAGGCCCCCTATAAGACATACTGAGTGTCGGCCTCCTATTAGGCCCCCTATAAGACATACTGGTGTCGACCTCTTAGATACTGTACAGACCGCACTCTCTGCCTATGTACGGCATACAGGTCTGTAAAGTCGGTATACAGGCTTCATATGACATACTGTATTAGGCCATATAAGAGTGTGGTGTGTTTGTGTATCTTATATAGGAGGCCCGGGCAGAGATTGTGATCTGTGATGCTGCATCATGTCATGTGTATGAGCAGCGCCGGTTTTAGGCAAAGTGGGGCCCTAGGCCAATTTTAAAAAGGGGCCCAAAATGCTAACATATTGCACATCACACAGAAGCATTTCGATTGTAGTTACATGCACTGAGATCAGGACGCTAAATGAGTGTGATCGACAATATTGATGTCGTTCAACACTTGTTTCCCGGCCTCTTTCCACCGTCTGAGAAAGAATGATGGGGACAGAGCAATCACTAATGGATCAATGTGTCCCCATACAGTATCATGCTATCAGCAGCACATCTAAAGTTTATCTAGCCCCCCATAAAATATAATGCAGCCCCCCATAGAATACAATGTAGCCTCCTCATATAGTATAATGTAGCCCCTTCATAGAGTATGATGCGATCACCACCATAGAATATACTAAAGATAATACAGCCCCCCCCACAGAATATAATGTAGCCCCGAATAGAATATAATACAGCCCACCTCCCCATAGAATATAATGTAGCCCCCCCATATTATATAACACAGCCTCCCCCATAGAATATAATGTATAATGTACCCCCATGGTATATAACACAGCCACATAGTATATAACACAGCCCCACATGGTATATAGCACAGTCCCACATGGTATACAGCACAGCCCCCCATTGGTCTACAGCACAGCCCCCATTGGTCTACAGCACAGCCCCCCATTGGTCTACAGCACAGCCCCCCATTGGTATGCAGCACAGTGCCATGGTATACAGCACAGTCCCACATGGTCTACAGCACAGCCCCCCATTGGTCTACAGCACAGCCCCCATTGGTCTACAGCACAGCCCCCCATTGGTCTACAGCACAGCCCCCCATTGGTCTACAGCACAGCCCCCCATTGGTCTACAGCACAGCCCCCCATTGGTCTACAGCACAGGTCCACATGGTATAAAGCACAGTCCCACATGGTATACAGCACAGCACCATGGTATACAGCACAGCCCCCCATTGGTCTACAGCACAGCCCCCCATTGGTATGCAGCACAGCCCCCCATTGGTATGCAGCACAGCCCCACATGGTATAAAGCACAGCCCCACATGGTATAAAGCACAGCATTACATAGTATACAGCACAGCCTGTTATGAACGGGTAGCCGAGGAAGAAATAAAAAACAATACAAGCTAAGTCTCAGAAAACCAAAGAGGTTGGTAACTATGCAGACTGAAGACCCCTGATCCTAACACGCAACTAACAGCAGTCGTGGAGCGTTCCTACGGTGGTCCTAGACGCCTCGTTACAACTGGAGAACTAAATAAGCCTAAAGCAGGAAAAGAGGAAAACTAACTGCCCCAGAGCAGACCCCAAAGTAGAGACAGCCCCCCACATGTATTGACGGTGAAAAAAGATGAAAACACAAACAAAGGCAGGAAAATAGGCTGAGCAAACGATGGGGCCAACTAACTAGAATGGACAGGAAAGACACTGTCTGCAGTCTGCCAAAAACCCCTACAAAATGTCCAACACAACTGATAGCAAAATTAACCCTGAAGTCACTAGACTTCTCCCACTATATCAGCACTCTGAAATATTCTGAGACAGAGCAAAAAGAGACCAATCTAATAAGGGACAAAAAAAGGCAATTAGGCAAATATAAGAGTGGAAATTCAGCACAGCCCAGCCGGGCTGGCTGACCACACAAAAAACTGAAAAGACCAACAAGAGCAAGTGTGAACATTAGCAAAAAACGAACTTACCTTGAGAAGACTGGAACAGAGCTGAGTCCTAGACCTGAGAAGCAGACTGAATTACCAGCACCTGGATAGGGCGTCGGCTGTCTTATATCCAGTCTGATACTCCAGAGATCCAATCATTATCTTCCTCACCAGGTGGCAGATCACTCTCACTTAAACCAACCTCACTACCTCCTGTCACCACCAGAGGGAGAGCAGAAAATGAGCTCATAACAGCCCCCATTGGTATACAGCACAGCCCCCATTGATATACAGCACAGCCCCCCATTGGTATGCAGCACAGCCCCCAATTAGTATATAGCACTGCGCCATCGTATACAGCACAGCCCCACATGGTATAAAGCACAGGCCCACATGGTATTTAGGACAGCATCACATGGTATATAGGACAGCACCACATGGTATACGGCACCATGGTATACAGCACAGCCCCACATGATATACACAGCACTGGCCTCTTCCTCCTCCAGACCCCTCTGGCCTCCTCTTCCTCCTCCGGACCCCTCTTCTCTCCTCTTCCTCCTCCGGACCCCTCTGGCCTCCTCCGGACCCCTCTTCTCTCCTCTTCCTCCTCCGGACCCCTCTGGCTTCCTCTTCCTCCTCTGGACGCCTCTGGCCTCCTCTTCCTCCTCTGGACAACTCTGGCCTCCTCTTCCTCCTCCGCACCCCTCTGGCCTCCTCTTCCTCCTCCGCACCCCTCTGGCCTCCTCCGGACCCCTCTGGCCTCCTCCGGACCCCTCTTCTCTCCTCTTCCTCCTCCGGACCCCTCTGGCTTCCTCTTCCTCCTCTGGACGCCTCTGGCCTCCTCTTCCTCCTCTGGACAACTCTGGCCTCCTCTTCCTCCTCCGCACCCCTCTGGCCTCCTCTTCCTCCTCCGCACCCCTCTGGCCTCCTCTTCCTCCTCCGCACCCCTCTGGCCTCCTCTTCCTCCTCCGCACCCCTCTGGCCTACTCTTCCTCCTTCGGACCCCTCTGGCCTACTCTTCCTCCTCTGGACGCCTCTGGCCTCCTCTTCCTCCTCTGGACGCCTCTGGCCTCCTCTTCCTCCACCGGACCCCTCTGGCTTCCTCTTCCTCCTCCGGACCCCTCTTCCCTCCTCTTCCTCCTCCGGACCCCTCTAGCCTCCTCCGGACCCATCTGGCCTCCTCCATGGAGACTCTTTGTTCCCCCTCCTCTCCAGGTACACAGACCACCCATCACCAACTCTCTTGACTCTACTCACCGGACCGGAGCACAGTAGGAGCGGGAGCAGCAGCAGAGAGAGCAGAGCTCGGCGGCGTCATCGTCTCACACGCTGGCAGCCGGAAAGCAGCCATCAAGAACAGCGCTGTCGTGATGACGTCACGACTCACCTGGCAAGGTCCTGGGGCTGCGTGAGTCATCAGAGAGAGCTGGAGCCAGAGCCAGCAAGGGGGTCGCCCGACACCACCTCAGCGCCTCAGACGGGGGTACGCCGGGCCCACGCCACCACACGCTATGGTATGTGCATGCGCACGTCCCATCAAATCATGGGACGCGCTTTTGAAGGGCCCACGTACTTAAAGGGGCAGCATTTTTAAAGGGCCCCCAGTGACCCCCGGGGCCCACCGGGCATTTACCCGGTACCCCGCCAGGCCAGACCAAGCTTGACTATACAAATTATATATTAAGTTTTCTGGCCTTTAATACTTACATCACGACTTTCACTGGTGGCCTGGCTTGGTCACTGGTGGCCTGGCTTGGTCCCTGGTTTCTCGAAGTATCTGCAAGTATAAAGACTCTTGTTAGCTATAACACTAAGATTATTTCTGTGTTGTCCGCTGACTTAGAAAAAAAAGGTAGCTCCAGAGCTATTAGGACTTCAACCCCTCCCCCCAAAAAAACACCCTATGCCCCCCCAATCAAAAAATGCTAAGTACTTTAGTAGATTTCTAAACCACTTCTTCTGTAATTTAAAGGTTAGATATGCGCGATGCGCTAGCAGACAAAACCCTCCACCTCCTGCATTTCCCCCCAAAAAAGCAAACAAAACACAGCCACCCAAGTACACTGCAAACACTATTGCACAGTAAACACCCCCATTCCCATTCCCTGAACCCCTACTTGAATATCTATTGACCACAGATGTGATGTATTAAAAACCCTGGTAAAATTTTAAAGACCCAATTTTTGCATTCCCTATTTGTATACACCATTTAAAAAAAAAAAAAAGAATCTCAAACACCTCTGTATTGCATGTAAACCAAAATAACCAACACAGGTGGTTTCCTGTGTGACATAACCCAAAATTTTAAAGTTACCTTGGCGAAATGATACTACGGATTACAATTTTTTCAACCATTTTTAATATTTTTTTTTTAACTTTTTTAAATTTTTGTTAAAGCAAGTAGGAACTACACAGCTCTTTATTTGAAATACAAGGACAGTAAATAAAAAAAATGCTTGGCCGGACACACACACACACACGCGCCGGACTCACACACACACTTGCCGAACTCACACACACACACTCGCCAGACTCACACACACTTGCCAGACTCACATGGACTCACACACACTCGCCGGACTCACACACGCACTCGCCGGACACACACTCGCCGGACTCACACACACTTGCCAGACTCACATGGACTCACACACACTCGCTGGACTCCAGCTGGCCTCTGTGTAGCTGCATTCTTGCTGGCTGGATTCTGGCTGGACTCCTGATGGCTGTAATGCTTGCTGGCACATTGAGGAGTGAAGCCTTACCTGGCAGGTTTTATATACATTTGGGTCTGGCCAATTGGCTGCAAAATAATAATTGGAGCATGCTCAGTTAAAAAAAACGGAATCCGTCGCCGGATTCAGTCATTTGACGGACAGCGACGGATCCGGCGCCCTTAGGCTTCCATTATAGCCAACAACGGACATCGCTGTCCGACTTTTCGATGTAGACAAAAAACGTTACTTTGACTGTCGTCTCTGGCTGATGGACACAAAAATTCCGACGGATCCGGTGAACGACGGACGAAACGTGAGGCCATCCCTCACAATCCGTCGCTAATGCAAGTCTATGAGAAATAAACAGATCCAGCAGCATCAGTCACCAGATCCATTTTTTTCAAAAAACGACGGAATGAGACTGACGCCAAAAAACTGATATGTGAAAGGGGCCTAGCCCCATGGTGGAGTGTAAGGCTATGTGCACACGTTGGGGATTCTCCTGCGGATTTTTCCGCACAAAATCTGCAGCTCTTGGCAGAAAACGCAGGTGCGTTTTTGATGCGATTTTGCCACATTTTTATGCGTTTTTGCTGCGGATTTGATGCTGTTTTTTAGTGCGGTTTTGGTTGCGGAATTGTCTGTGTTTTTTCACAGCAACAGATAAATAAAGTTTGACTAAAGAAAAAAAAAAATTTGATGTAATTTCCTCGTCCAAGCCCTTCTTCCATTCTCCATTTTGCTTTTACCAAAGCAACAATGATGAGTGCTAGAAATTAGCAGCAGAGTGCCCAGCAGAGTGCCCAGCGGGCTGAAGAGTATAGTGCGAATAGACTTGGGATTGGTGTTAGGTTTACAGTTATTGTAGGGATTAGGGTTATGGTTGGAATTAGGGTTATTGTTGGGATTTGGATTAGGGTTGTGATTGTGATAGGTTTGTGATTAGGGTTTTAATTAGGAATAGACTTGGGATTGGTGTTGGGATTAGGGTTATGGTTGGGATTAGGGTTATGGTTGGGATTTGGATTAGGGTTGTGATTGGGTTAGGTTTGTGATTAGGGTTTGGATTAGGAATAGCCTGTAGATGGGGCATGTATAAGCTTTGTGTCAGTCTGTAGATGAGGCATGTATCAGCTTTGTGTCAGCCTGTAGATGGGGCATGTATCACCTTGGTGCCAGCCTTTAGGTGGGGCATGTATCACTTTGGTGCCACCCTGTAGAGGGGGCATGTATCAGCTTGGTGCCAGTCTGTAGATGGGGCATGTATCAGCTTGGTGCCAGCCTTTAGATGGGGCATGTATCACCTTGGTGCCAGCTAGGGTCACAGACGGGCTGTGTTAACGCTATAATGTGATCACGTTATACTATACCAAGGCATCTGCGCTAGCAGTGACGGAGCCTCAGATGCTGCAGCCCGCATCCGAGGCTCCATCACTGAATGATGGCACATTGCTAGTGCATGCCGGTTATGGCATGCATTGGCGATGCGTCCGATAATGGGGTGTAATGTAGTCTGTCTAACGGACTGCCATAATGCAGTGTGACCCCAGCTTGTCACAGCAATCCTGAGGCGTATCTAGGCGGAGGCAGCCGGGCATTTGCCCCGGGCGCAGTCAACAGGGGGGTGCAGTAGGGCCGCCTAATGCGGCGGTCCGCAGTGTCTCCCCTGTTGGCTGCATTCTGCTGCCCCCTGGACTGGGAGTCGGCAGTTTTCTGCGCTGGCTATCAAGCTGACAGCCAACGCAGAGAAGCTGCAGCGCGCCAGCTCCCAGTGATCAGCTGTACTGGCGCAGGACAGATGCCAAAACAACTGAAGCTCTGACCGCCGGGTCAGAGCGACGCCTGTTATGATGAGTCACCGAAGGAGGAAAAAACAAAATACCAGCTAAGTCCAGAAAAACCAGAGAGGTTGGCAGCTATCGGATTGCAGACCCCTGGACCTATCCACAACAACTAGCAGTAGCCGTGGGGGGTTCCTACGGTGCCCTAGACCCCTCGATCACAGCCGGAGAACTACATAGCCTAAAGACAGAAAGGGGAAAAACTAAACTGCCCCAGAGCAGACCCCAAAGCAATAGGCAGCCCCCAACATATAATGACGGTGAAGCAAGATGAAAACACTAACACAGATAGAAAGATAGGTTGAGCAAATGATCGGGCCCAAGCTAACTACATAGGACAGGATAGGAAAGCTGCTGTCTGCCATCCGCAAAAACCCTATCAAAATGAGCCAACCGACTGATAGGAAAAACAGGCCCTGAAGTCGCTAGGCTTCAAAAGACTATATCAGCACTCAGGTATATTCTGAAGACAGAGCAAAAGATCAACAGATCAGAGACAAAAATGGAATTCAGCTCACCCCCGGCCGGGGATGGCAGAACTCCCAAAAAACAAGGCAAAACAAAAACAAAACTGAAGAGTACAAAGCAGAGCAGAAAAACTTAGCTTTGAGATGCAGGAATCAGACGGGTCTCCAAGAATCCAGCAGGAAAATCACCAGCCAGGAAGAAGGGCGTCGGCAGCCTTATATCCAGTCCTCAATTCCAGCCACCCAGTCATCATCTAGCTGCCCAGGTGTTTGGCAATCAGCCTCACTACCTTCCTTCACCAGAGGAGGAAGTTCATCAGCCCTCAATGGTGAAGGGAAAAATGAACTCACAACAGTACCTCCCCCTTGAGGAGTGGTCACCGAACCCTCATCCGTGCCACCAGGGCGATCCGGGTGAGCCCGATGAAAGGCACGCACCAATCTTTCGGCATGAATATCAGAGGCAGAGACCCAGGAATTATCCTCCTGACCATAACCCTTCCACTTAACCAAATACTGGAGTCTCCGTCTAGCCAGACGGGAATCCAGTATCTTCTCTACCTCATATTCCATGTTACCTTCAACCAATATAGGGTCAGGAGGTGCCACCACAGGAACTACTGGTTCAACAAACCTCTTCAACAAGGACTTATGAAACACATTATGAACTTTAAATGTGACAGGAAGAGCCAACCGAAAAGAGACCGGAATAATCTCCAAAATCTTGTAAGGTCCAATAAATCTAGGCTTAAACTTAGGAGAAGCCACCTTCATAGCAATATTTTTTGATGACAACCAAACCATAACACCCAATATAAACTGGGGAAAACCGCTGGGCCTTTTCCTGGGAGAGAGACAACTTATCCACTACTTGGTCCCAGATCTGGTGCATTCTCTCCAACACAGTGTCAACACCTGGGCAGGCAGAAGGCTCCACCTGCCCTGAAGAAAATCGAGGGTGAAAACCAAAGTTACAAAAAAAAGGTGACATCAAAGTGGCAGAACTAGCTCTATTATTTAAAGCAAATTTGGCCAAGGGCAAAAATGAAACCCAATCATCCTGATCGGCAGAAATAAAACATCTCAAATGCGACTCCAAAGTCTGGTTTGTTCTCTCCGTCTGCCCATTGGTCTGAGGGTGAAACGCAGAGGAGAAGGACAACTGAATTCCAAGCTTGGAACAGAAAGTCCTCCAAAATCTAGAAACAAACTGAACTCCTCTGTCAGACACAATGTTCTCAGGAATCCTGTGCAAGCGAACCACCTGTTGCAAAAACAAGGGCACCAACTCAGAGGAAGATGGCAACTTAGGGAGTGGTACAAGATGGACCTTCTTAGAGAATCTATCACAAATCACCCAAATAACAGTCATTCTCTGAGAGACAGGCATATCAGAGATAAAATCCATTGAAATATGGGTCCATGGCCTCCTGGGCACCGGCAAAGGCATCAACAAGCCACTAGAGCGAGAACAAGGTTTAGACTGGGAGCAATTCCCACAGGACTGAACAAAATTCCTGACATCATGAGACAAGGCAGGCCACCAAAAAGACCGACTCACCAGATCTCTAGTACCAAAAATACCTGGATGACCAGCCAATGCAGAGCAATGAACTTCAGATATCACTCTCTTCCTCCACTGGTCAGGAACATACAACTTTCCACTGGGACAACGCTCAGGTTTGTCCTCCTGAAACTCTTCCAGAGCACGTCTCAAATCGGGCGAGATGGCAGAAAGAACTACCCCTTCGCCTAAGATGGTAGCAGGCTTAGTCACAACAGGAGAATCAGCAAGGAAACTCCTAGAGAGGGCGTCTGCCTTGACATTCTTAGTGCCCGGAAGAAAAGAGACCACAAAATCAAAACGTGTGAAAAACAAGGCCCACCTAGCCTGTCTAGGATTCAAGCGCTTGGCCGACTCCAGGTAAATCAAATTCTTGTGGTCAGTAAGGACCACGACTTGGTGTTTGGCTCCCTCCAACCAATGTCTCCACTCCTCAAATGCGCATTTCATGGCCAATAGTTCCCGATTCCCCACATCATAGTTACGTTCGGATGGGGAGAACTTTCGGGAAAAGAAAGCACAAGGATTCATTTTAGATGTCACAGGATCCTTTGGGGACAACACAGCTCCTGCACCAATCTCAGAAGCGTCCACCTCCACCTGAAACAGGAGTGAGACATCAGGTTGCCGCAAAACCGGAGCAGAAGTGAATCTTCGCTTCAGCTCCTGAAAGGAAGAAACAGCCTCCGGAGACCAATTCAGCACCCTTCCTAGTCAAATCCGTCAATGGCTTGGCAATACTAGAAAAATTAGCTATAAATTTCCGATAAAAATTAGCAAAACCCAAAAACTTCTGGAGGGCCTTCAAAGAAGTGGGCTGAACCAAATCATAAATGGCCTGTACCTTGGCTGGGTCCATTTCAATAGTTGACGGAGACAAAATAAATCCCAAAAATGAAATCCTCTGTACCCCAATAAGGCATTTCGATCCCTTGACATACAGGGAATTCTCCCTTAAAATCCGGAACACAGTCCGAACATGTTCCATATGAGAGTCCCAATTCTTGGAGAAGATCAAAATATCATCCAGATAGATGATCAAAAATTTATCCACAAAGTCTCGGAATATATCGTTCATGAAGCACTGGAAGACAGAAGGGGCATTAGTGAGCCCAAAAGGCATCACCAGGTACTCAAAATGTCCCTCCGGAGTATTAAACGCCGTCTTCCATTCATCCCCATGCTTAATGCGAATAAGATTATACGCCCCCCTGAGGTCAAGCTTGGTAAACCAGCAAGCACCTTTAACTCTGGAGAACAGATCAGAAATCAGGGGTAACGGATACTGATATTTAACAGTAATTTTGTTGAGGGCACGATAGTCAATACAAGGCCTTAATGAACCATCCTTTTTAGCCACGAAAAAAAAACCAGCACCTAAGGGTGAAGAGGATGGTCTAATATGACCCTTCTCCAATGCCTCCTTAATATAGGATCGCATAGCCTCGTGCTCGGGTACAGATAAATTGAAAAGCCGACCCTTGGGGAATTTACACCCCGGGTTCAGCTCAATTGCACAGTCATAGCTCCTATGAGGAGGCAAAGACGCAGGCTCATTCTCACTAAATACATCATAAAAGTCAGCCAAATAGTCAGGAACATCATGCGACTGGGGAGAGGTGGAGAAAACAGGAGCATCACTAAGGGCACACCGACAACCCCAACTCACCACAGACAAAGATTTACAATCCAGAACTGGATTATGGATTTGCAACCAGGGAAACCCCAGAACAATGGTATCATGCAAATTATGCAACACCAAAAATCTGCAATTTTCTTGATGGTCTGGGGCGACCCGCATTACCACCTGGGTCCAAAACTGAGGTTTATTCTTCGCCAAAGGAGTAACATCAATACCCCTCAAAGGGATAGGCGTCCGCAGAGGTGTCATAGGAAATCCACAACGTTTAGCAAAATCCAAGTCCATCAGGTTAAGAGCTGCTCCTGAATCCACAAAAGCCTTGGCGGAAAATGTGGACAGGGAGTAAATCAGAGTAATTGCCAGAAGAAACTTAGGTTGAACACCACCCACAGAAAATGTGTGTGCACAACGTTTCTCTCGTTTAGGGCAGACAGAAATAATATGCGAGGCATCTCCACAAAAAAAACACAGCTTATTACGCCTTCTGAACTCCTGCCATTGCACCCTAGACAAAACTCTATCACATTGCATAGGTTCAGACATTTGTTCAACAGGTGGCAATATCTCTCGTGTAGTTTTGCGTTCATGTAAACGCCGATCCACCTGAATGGCTAATGACATAGAATCGTCAAGACCAGAGGGAACAGGAAATCCCACCATAGTATCTTTTACAGTTTCTGACAAACCATTCCGAAAGAGGGCTGCCAAGGCACCATCATTCCAGGTAGTAAGGACCGCCCACCTTCGGAATTTTTGACAGTACAACTCTGCCGAATCCCGACCCTGGCTTAATGCCAACAGGGTCTTTTCAGCCTGATCAATAGCATTAGGTTCATCATACAACAACCCCAAGGCTTGAAAAAATGCGTTCACATTATTCAGAATAGGATCATCAGGTTTCAAAGAAAATGCCCAATCCTGGGGATCGCCGCGCAGCAAAGAGATGATAATTTTAACCTGCTGCGCGGAGTTCCCCGACGAGTTACTCTTCAAGGCAAAAAATAATTTACAATTATTCTTGAAATTCAAGAATTTAGACCGATCCCCAAAAAACACATCAGGACTGGGAATCTTTGGTTCAGCAGCATGTGAATGAGCAAGATAGGCGGAAATTCCCCGCACTTCAGCAGCGAGCTGCTCCACACGATCAGACAATTGCTTCATCTCCATTGCGAGAAAAATTCCCCCTACGGCCTCAGAGATATAGAGGAAAAAATATGCACACAAAAAAAAAAAAAAAATTCTGACACTTTTTTTTTTTTTTTTTTTAACAATTCTCTCCTGCTATTGAGTACCCTAGGATCTGCGGTATGGCTGGTGATTCTGTTATGATGAGTCACCGAAGGAGGAAAGACAAAATACCAGCTAAGTCCAGAAAAACCAGAGAGGTTGGCAGCTATCGGATTGCAGACCCCTGGACCTATCCACAACAACTAGCAGTAGCCGTGGGGGGTTCCTACGGTGCCCTAGACCCCTTGATCACAGCCGGAGAACTACATAGCCTAAAGACAGAAAGGGGAAAAACTAAACTGCCCCAGAGCAGACCCCAAAGCAATAGGCAGCCCCCAACATATAATGACGGTGAAGCAAGATGAAAACACTAACACAGATAGAAAGATTGGTTGAGCAAATGATGGGGCCCAAGCTAACTACATAGGACAGGATAGGAAAGCTGCTGTCTGCCATCCGCAAAAACCCTATCAAAATGAGCCAACCGACTGATAGGAAAAACAGGCCCTGAAGTCGCTAGGCTTCAAAAGACTATATCAGCACTCAGGTATAATCTGAAGACAGAGCAAAAGATCAACAGATCAGAGACAAAAATGGAATTCAGCTCACCCCTGGCCGGGGATAGCAGAACTCCCAAAAAACAAGGCAAAACAAAACTGAAGAGTACAAAGCAGAGCAGAAAAACTTAGCTTTGAGATGCAGGAATCAGACTGGTCTCCAAGAATCCAGCAGGAAAATCACCAGCCAGGAAGAAGGGCGTCGGCAGCCTTATATCCAGTCCTCAATTCCAGCCACCCAGTCATCATCTAGCTGCCCAGGTGTTTGGCAATCAGCCTCACTACCTTCCTTCACCAGAGGAGGAAGTTCATCAGACCTCAATGGTGAAGGGAAAAATGAACTCACAACAGACGCCAGCAACGTGATCAGGTCATGTGATCACACTGCTGACGTCACTCGACGGTGCCCAGAGCGAACGCTGGTGGTAAGTGTGCTCCACTCTGGAGCTCAAGAACCACCGAAGATGGGAGGGATTTGGAGTGGGGATGGGGGTTAATGAGTGGAGATGGGGGTTAATGTGGGGATGAGGGTTAATGTGTGGGGGGATTTGGAGTGGGGATGGGGGTTAATAAGTGGGGATGGGGGTTAATGTGTGGGGGGATTTGGAGTGGGGATGGGGGATTTAATGTGTGTGGGGAAAATTTGAGGACACAAAATGAAGAGTATGTATGGGGGCATGTATGAGGAAACAGTATGGGGGGATGGGTGCAGACCAGGTGTGGATTAAGGGTAGCCAGGGCCCGGGGCAGTTCAGACTCTGTGGGCCCCCCTCGTCACGTGACGGGGGTCACGAATCGTAGAGCCACACTCTACATAGAGAATAATGGGGCCTCCAGCACGACCTCCACCCGCAGAGCCGCACTCCACATAGAGAATAATGGAGCCTCCAGCACCGACCTCCACCTGCAGAGCCCCACTCCACATAGAGAATAATGGAGCCTCCAGCACCGACCTCCACCCGCAGAGCCCCACTCCACATAGAGAATAATGGAGCCTCCAGCACCGACCTCCACCCGCAGAGCCGCACTCCACATAGAGAATAATGGAGCCTCCAGCACCGACCTCCACCCGCAGAGCACCACTCCACATAGAGAATAATGGAGCCTCCAGATCCGACCTCCACCCGCAGAGCCCCACTCCACACAGAGAATAATGGAGCCTCCAGCACCGACCTCCACCCGCAGAGCCGCACTCCACAGAGAATAATGGAGCCTCCAGCACCGACCTCCACCCGCAGAGCCCCACTCCACATAGAGAATAATGGAGCCTCCAGCACTGACCTCCACCCGCAGAGCCGCACTCCACATAGAGAATAATGGAGCCTCCAGATCCGACCTCCACCCGCAGAGCCCCACTCCACATAGAGAATAATGTAGCCTCCAGATCTGACCTCCACCCGCAGAGCACCACTCCACATAGAGAATAATGGAGCCTCCAGCACCTACCTCCACCCGCAGAGCCACACTCCACATAGAGAATAATGGAGCCTCCAGCACCGACCTCCACCCACAGAGCCGCACTCCACATAGAGAATAATGGAGCCTCCAGCACCGACCTCCACCCGCAGAGCCGCACTCCACATAGAGAATAATGGAGCCTCCAGCACCGACCTCCACCCGCAGAGCCGCACTCCACATAGAGGATAATGGAGCCTCCAGCACCGACCTCCACCCGCAGAGCCGCACTCCACATAGAGAATAATGGAGCCTCCAGCACCGACCTCCACCCGCAGAGCCGCACTCCACATAGAGAATAATGGGGCCTCCAGCACCTACCTCCACCCGCAGAGCCACACTCCACATAGAGAATAATGGAGCCTCCAGCACCGACCTCCACCCGCAGAGCCGCACTCCACATAGAGAATAATGGAGCCTCCAGCACCGACCTCCACCCGCACTCCACATAGAGAATAATGGAGCTTCCGGCACCGGCCTCCACCCGCAGAGCCGCACTCCACATAGAGAATAATGGAGCCTCCAGCACCGACCTCCACCCGCAGAGCCACACTCCACATAGAGAATAATGGGGCCTCCAGCACCGACCTCTACCTGCAGAGCCGCACTCCACATAGAGAATAATGGAGCCTCCAGCACTGACCTCCACCCGCACTCCACATAGAGAATAATGGAGCCTCCAGCACCGACCTCCACCCGCAGAGCCGCACTCCACATAGAGAATAATGGAGCCTCCAGCACCGACCTCCACCCGCAGAGCCACACTCCACATAGAGAATAATGGGGCCTCCAGCACCGACCTCTACCTGCAGAGCCGCACTCCACATAGAGAATAATGGAGCCTCCAGCACTGACCTCCACCCGCACTCCACATAGAGAATAATGGAGCCTCCAGCACCGACCTCCACCCGCAGAGCCGCACTCCACATAGAGAATAATGGAGCCTCCAGCACCGACCTCCACCCGCAGAGCCGCACTCCACATAGAGAATAATGGGGCCTCCAGCACCTACCTCCACCCGCAGAGCCACACTCCACATAGAGAATAATGGAGCCTCCAGCACCGACCTCCACCCGCAGAGCCGCACTCCACATAGAGAATAATGGAGCCTCCAGCACCGACCTCCACCCGCACTCCACATAGAGAATAATGGAGCTTCCGGCACCGGCCTCCACCCGCAGAGCCGCACTCCACATAGAGAATAATGGAGCCTCCAGCACCGACCTCCACCCGCAGAGCCACACTCCACATAGAGAATAATGGGGCCTCCAGCACCGACCTCTACCTGCAGAGCCGCACTCCACATAGAGAATAATGGAGCCTCCAGCACTGACCTCCACCCGCACTCCACATAGAGAATAATGGAGCCTCCAGCACCGACCTCCACCCGCAGAGCCGCACTCCACATAGAGAATAATGGAGCCTCCAGCACCGACCTCCACCCGCAGAGCCACACTCCACATAGAGAATAATGGGGCCTCCAGCACCGACCTCTACCTGCAGAGCCGCACTCCACATAGAGAATAATGGAGCCTCCAGCACTGACCTCCACCCGCACTCCACATAGAGAATAATGGAGCCTCCAGCACCGACCTCCACCCGCAGAGCCGCACTCCACATAGAGAATAATGGAGCCTCCAGCACCGACCTCCACCTGCAGAGCCGCACTCCACATAGAGAATAATGGAGCCTCCAGCACTGACCTCCACCCGCACTCCACATAGAGAATAATGGAGCCTCCAGCACCGACCACCACCCGCAGAGCCGCACACCACATAGAGAATAATGGAGCCTCCAGCACCGACCTCCACCCGCAGAGCCGCACTCCACATAGAGAATAATGGAGCCTCCAGCACTGACCTCCACCCGCACTCCACATAGAGGATAATGGGGCCTCCAGCACCGACCTCCACCCGCAGAGCCGCACACCACATAGAGAATAATGGAGCCTCCAGCACCGACCTCCACCCGCAGAGCCGCACTCCACATAGAGAATAATGGAGCCTCCAGCACCGGCCTCCAGCACCGACCTCCACCCGCAGAGCCGCACTCCACATACATGGCTGCTCTCAGTGCTCTGTGCTGTGCGCACAGGACCTGTGATGAGGTCACAGGAGGGGAGGAGACAGAGGTCACATGATCGGGGGCCCTGACACCTTCCCTCCTGTGATCTCATCACAAGCCTTTGCACGCTACCAGCAGCACCAGCGTTCACGCTACTTGTAGATGCTGCTGGTAGCAGAGCACATAATGCCGCCCCCACGGTCACTCACTTTTAGGTGGGGAGAAGATGGAGTGCCATTGCAGCAGCCAGCAGGAATGTGGTGGGGGCCCCCTTAGAAGCTCTTGTGGTGGGGGCCCCGGGGCTGAAGCCCCGCCTGCCCTGCCTATAATCCGGCCCTGCGCGGTGGCGGATTATAATGGGGCAATTTACTGGCCTGGGCTGTGGGCCCCTTAACCCCACTGGGCCCGGGGCAACTGCCCAAATTGACCTCATTATAATCCGCCACTGGTGCAGACACAGTATGGTGAGCAGGGATGGGTGCAGACAATATGGGGAGCAAACAGGTAAATGTATGTGGACACAGTATGAGTAGCGATGGGAAAAATGTATGTGGACACAGTATGGGGAGTGAGGGTGATGGGATGTGTGCAGACACAGTATGGGGAGTCAGGGGTATGTGTGAGCAGACAGTATAGACAGTGAGGGGGTAAATATATGAGGAGACAGTATGGTGAACAGATGGGATGTTAGAGGAGACAGTATGAGGAGGGAGGGGAATAGTGTGAGGCGACAGTATATTGCAGATATTTTTATTTAGGAGCATTATAATGACACTTCTATAAGGGCATCGTGTGGGGATTTGCTGCAGAAGACCGGAGAAGATGGAAGTCTGCAGAGACGACTGTGGGTGAGAAAACTCATCATGGGGTCTGGACAAGAAGAAGAAAAGGAGACCGACTGCAGAGACATCATCTATAAGGTACCTGGATGTAAATATTATTTGTGATACTGACTTATTCTCATGTTTTTATTTGTTAGGAACATGAAAGGGTTTGTCCAGGTCTGTGCTGAGTCTGCAGTCACTCTATGTGACTGCAGACTCCTGAATTCTCACAGTGCTCACTGAACGCTGTCAGGACTCTCTTGTGCTGGTAATTTACATACATGCGGTCACATGCTGACTAGACATGTGTGGCCTCACTCAATGATAATGTACAGAGCGAGGCCGGGCACGTCTAGTCAGAATGTGGCCAGAAGTATATAAATCACATGCTTGTGCTGACATGACTGTACATCGGCAAGGGAGAATCCTAAAAGTGTGCAGTGCATTAGTTGTGAGAATTCAGAAGCTGCAATGTCAGGATTCAGCTCTGCAGGTTCCAGTAGTCATCACATGGACACTTCACTCATATGTGATTTTCATAGTTATGGTCCTGTGACAACGAGCTTCTCTTCCTGCTTTCAGTTTTTTACTGAACATTGAGAGCATTAGGAAGAGCTCGTTGTCACATGACTAACTGTGCAAATCGCATGTGTGCTTGGGGGGCCGAACCGAATTCTTGCCCTGGGTGCCAGAAAGCCACGATACGCCTCTGCAGCAATCACATGGGCTAATGTCACCGGAGACCTGGAGCCCCAAGTACTTGTGTTACTTTCCATGGGGCACTACTCCTCGCCATGTAGTGGACCGTCCGCTATATTCCCATCCCCTGACTAGACATGACGGCCACGTGTCTAGTATACTATACACACGACATATTTATCGGCGGATCCACGCTAATGGGCTGTGTGCGGAGCACGGAGCCGCAGACATGTCCGGAGAGCAATGGACCTGCTGTACCGGGAAGGTAACCACGCCCCCTGATCAATGCCTAACTCCTCCCACGCACGTGACTGAGCACACGGCAATGACGTCATCAAAGAGCCTTTAACCCCTGAATCCACTAGGCGCTACTGAGGCACGCTGTAACAAAGCGTCCTTCGTACTGGTAACGCCACCACAGACTGCAGCCAATACCCCGGGTCATGTGATAAGGGTCACATGACATCGTGCAACCAGGAAGTGAAGCCGATACTGGAGCAGAGGCATCATGGAGACGTACGATAAAGCGGCGCTGAATTTCGCCAACCTTCCGCCCGCGGAGCTCAGGCAGTAAGTGAGGGCGGATGACTACTGGTGGTGTGCCTGGTAATGTCAGTGTGGGAGGGAATGGAGGACTGTGTGCAGTGCCGAGTATTGCGCCCCCTGTGCACTGAGGGCTCGTTCACGCCATCGCATTTCCAGGCTGACTGAAAAAGGACCTGTTCTGTGACGGGGGTGCAGTGCCTTGTACATCCAGGAGGGTGCGTGACCGCATGTGACTTGCACCCTTCCCGCCACATTAGACTAGACGTGTCCTGCCTCTGAGCGATGCTGCCTACGTCTAGTCTGCAGGTGGCCACGTGAATGCAGATTGCTGGCAGCGGAGGGTCCGGACAACCCCTTTATAACAACACGGGTGATACAGTGGGGTGTGCAGGAATTCGTGCCAGTGCCCCCCACACACAGATCACGCACCGGTGGCCTATACTAAACCCAGCGCATCGCTGTATAAGCCCTAATGTTCCACAAGATGGGTTATAATAATTCTATATGTATGGTTCTAATCACGATCATGTCCTATTGTGTGCAGGCGGGTCCAGTGCCAGCGTTTCGTATGCACCCTGTATTCATGGGATCACGTCGCCCCATTCCATCTCCACACTCTCATTGGGGAGGATGATGATTTTAGTCTGACCTCTACAGTGTGAAACTTTTTTTTTTGTTAATAAACCCTAGTTGACTTGGCCTTAGTCCACGCTATTGCCCAATGTCATTGGTGGCCACTAGGACCTTCCTGCATCCAGTCTGTGTAACCAGCAGACTGAGCCCTACCGTAATGTTTAGGCAATAAACCTGAAGAGCTGATCAATGGTCTGACTGCCAGTGGAATAATAGGAAGCCTGCGATGGTGTAAACACCAAAACCAGTGGAATCCAGTGTGGCTTTCATAGGAACTGGTATTTCTGGGGGCAAGAAAATACAGGAGCCAGTGCTGATTCGTGAGTCTGTGCATACACGATAAGGCTTCTCAGGCTATGGAGGGAAAAAACCCTAGCTTTATAGCCGTCTGTTCAGATTTTTTTTCTTTTTTGATGTCACACAGATTTTGTCTGTAAAGGAAAAAAAATCCCTCTTTTGCACTGTCCCATTGAATGGCATTGGTCTGAGTGTTTTGTGTTATTCACAGGCAGCACCTTTTATGTTTTAAGTAGGGGAATGAGCTGCCGGTTACTGCTATCCGACATACTATATATACCGTAGGAGACGGCAGAAGGGAAATAATGACTCATCAGAAGAGGAACAATCATTACTCCTCTAATATGGAACCTAAAGTCTCCAAATGCAAGCGTGAAGAATCAACAAGTTTGCCAATAGTTTGAGATACACTAATGGGTCTTTATAAATATACAGATGGAATCAGAATTGCATAACCCCTATTGTAAATCCTGTTCATCGCCAAGCGTTCCAAATGTTCTGCTGTTTGCAATAAGCCAATAAAGGAACAATGTCAATGGCTCAGTCCAACCAATAGAACAAGTAGGGCAGCTTCTCCAAATACAGGAATCCGCTGGTTAACAGGTCAATCAAAATGGATGTGATTTCATGAAAACTCGGCCACTTTGATGCAAAAATGTTGTAGAACACAGTTTGTGTTTTTTTTTTTTGTTTTTTTTTCCCTAAAATCGAAAAATCTTAATGTTTTTTTTTTTTAAATGCAGAGTCCATGTTTTTCCACTGAAAAGCATATTCTAAAAAACACTGCTTCAAATCTGCAGCAAAAAAGTGCATAAAAGTAAGGGAAAAATGCGGCAGAAACTCAGTAATCAGATTGCTGTTGTGCATGGTGGTATGGCCTCAATGATTACTGCCGTCTCTGAATTATTCAGCCTCTTCATGAAAAGTGTTTCTAGTAAAGCCTCTTTGGCTGTTCTGACCTGCTACAAACATGGTGCGTAGCCAGACACCAGCTTCTACCAGAGTTCATGAGTAGAGATGAGCGAATATGTTCAGCTCCCTCCTTATTCGGCAAACTGTAACGCTTACCGAATAAGCTACAGCAGGAGCCCAGCTACCTGGATCGCGCCTGCTGATCGGCTCCGCAGCTGCACGGGTCGCGGCTGTGTGACAGTCACAACACATGCATGGGGAACCTGTTTGTTGGGCTCTCCACGCATGTGTTGTGACTGTGAAACAGCCACGACCCGTGCAGCTGCGGAGCCTGACAGCTGATCTGCCGCAGCGATCCAGGAAGCCGGGTTCCCGCTGTAGCTTAGTTACAGCTTGCCGAATTTGGAGGGAGCAGAACATGTTCACTCATCTCTATTTGTCAGGAATCTTAGTCCCTTCCATATGGAGCGGAGTGCAATAATGGGTGAAGGGGGACACATTATTTTATTGTTGTAACCCCCTGCAATCCACAACTTGAATTTTTTTAAATACAAAATTCCTCTAACTTTGATTTTCTGAACTCTGCTTCCTGCTGTATCACTAGGAACATTCATTGCCTTTGTGTCATTTTCCTTGTATGTACAAAGCAATGATCTCTTATCTTTTGGTACCACCCTCTTGACAATCTAAGAATTTTAGTGAACTGGAGGCCATTACCCATGGGGATTGGGCTAAGATTAGTCAGAAACTGCCAAATGCTGCTGTATGGCTTTACATCATGTTTGCTGCCAACTCTGATCCGACTGATCTATAGCCAGCAACAGACTTTTGGTGAACTACACCGGTTTTCTTGTATGGAGAGAGATTGCTCGTGGGTACCTGCTTGTAGGCTGCGTTCACATCTATGTATATAATTGCCTTGTAATGTTTTCATTTCCTAATCTGTCCAGATGTCACCGTATCCCAGAATTCCAAGCGGAGGAAATTCACCGACAGCCATATTGGGACACCCAAGTGATTGGTGTCTCAATATGGAAACTGCTGCTGGTACCAACCTATTGCGCAGTACCATCAGCGGAACACCATCGCAGCGCGCACACACACACACACACACACACACACAATAAGCCGTACGCATCATACACACTCGCAGCATGGGACCACCAGTGGAACACCTCCGCACTGCGCTTGCGCGAATTCTTCGCAAGCAATCATTCGGCTGATCCCGGTGGCAGATGCGCGACGTGTCTACAGGCAGAGGAAGCTGGTCACATTAAAGGTCTCTGACCGTGTACGGAGCATACCACATCTCCTGAGCAGGGGAGGAAGCAAAATACAATGCTGATATTACAGCAGGGGATCACAGAGGATTCATTTTGTGAGGTAAAATATTTCACTGATTGTTTAACAATATTTTACCTCACAAAATGTATCCTCTGCGATCTCCTGTTGTAATGTCAGTATTGTATTTTGCTTCCCCCTCCAGCCCAGGAGCTGTGGTATGTTCTGTACATGGGTGAGAGAGACAGCTCAAACAGGACAGCACAGGAAGGAGAGAGGCAGCAGACAAGATGGGATAGCAGGTCAAAGAAGAGAGCACAGACGGGAGAAGTCAGCACATGGGGAAAGAGAGAGTGAATAGGTGGGTGAGCACATGGGGGGAGAGATTCTCAACACTGCAAAGCCTTCCCCCATCATGACATTACTGCCCGCCCGATGCGATAGCATCGGGCCTCCATCTAGTGATTGTATATTGAGTCTAAGTGATGTCCATGGAAAAAACTGATGCGACATGGAAAGCACTTGGACTAATGTTGTTCAACTGGGCCGAACAGATGAGCGTTTTTTCACATGGACCAAATGTCTGCATGAATGAAATTGCGCATATGCTAGTGTCTTCTGCGTTTCAGATGGTCCAAAAAAAAATATCCCTGTTATGAATGGGTCACTGAGGAGGATAGCAGGACCAGGCTAAGCCACCAGAAAACCAGAGCGGTTGGTAACTAAGTGGATTGCAGACCCCTGATCCTATCCACACAACTAGCAGTAGCCGTGGAGCGTACCTACGATGCCCTAGACGCCTCGGCACCGCCGGAGAACTAACTAAGCCTAAAGCAAGAAAGGTGAAATCTAAACTGCCCCAGAGCAGACCCCAAAGGAATAGATAGCCCCCAAACACATATTGTCGGTGAGACAAGATGAAAATGCAGGCAAGAAAATAGACTGAGCAAATGATGGGGCCCAAACTGACTAGACAGGAAAGACACTGTCTGCAATCACGCAAAAACCCAGAAAAATCCAACACGTCGGATGCACAAAAAACACTGAAGTCATACGACTTCGCCCCCACTATATCAGCACTCTGGTGTATATACTGAAAGCAAAGCAAAAAGAGAACAATATAACAGGGGACAGAACAAACTGACACAAGCGGTAACATATGGGCGGTGATCCAGTACAGCCCCAGCAGGAGCAAGCTGACCCGCACAAAGCAGAGATAGACAAAACCAGATCAAATGCAAAAAATTAGCAAATGAACCATGCAGGAACAGAGCAGGAGACATCAGACCTCAGAAGGCACAGGAAGAAAATCACCAGCAGGGATTGAAGGAAGTCAACTGGCTTAAATACACCAGTCAGAAACCCCAGATCTCCAATCATTATCAGGTGGCAAGCCTCTGTCAATGTGACCAGCTCCACTACCTTCAGTAACCACCAGAGGGATCCCAGAAAGAGAATTCACAACACATCCCTATATGGAAAATATACATTATATTATATATTACACTACTGAGCATGTACATAAAGGGCAGTACAGATTCATCTCCACCAAAAGCAGAGATCCTTAGATCAGGAACAGAACAGACGTTTCATAACTTTCCCAAATTCTTATGAAAACATTTACATCATGTCCTACATTGTGCTACTGTATTCAATTTATTATATATTTTAAGAGTACAATTATGCTCAAAAGTTTACATACCCCGGCAGAATCTTCGTTTGTAGGCATTTTTTTTTTTTAGAGAATATGAATAACACCAAAACTTTTTCTCCACTCATGGTTAGTGGTTGGGTAAAGCCATTTATTGTCAAAACTTCTGTGTTTTCTCTTTTTAAATCGTAATGACAACCCAAAACATCTAAATGACCCTGATCAAAAGTTCACATACCCTGGTGATTTTAGCCTGATAACATACACAGAAGTTGCACAAATGGGTTTGAATGACTACTAAAGTTAACATCCCCACCTGTGACCTTTTTGCGTGTAATCGGTGTGTGTGCATAAAAGCTGAGTGAGTTTCTGGGATCTAGACAGATTCTTGCAGCTTTCATCCAGCCACCTAAGTTTCTGGATTATGAGTCATCATGGGGAAAGCAAAAGAATTGTCAACAAATCTATGGGAAAAGATAGTTGAACTGTATAAGGCAGTCTCACATGTCCAGATAATTCCATTACCGGAAAAAACGGTACCGCAGTTATCCGTGTCGATACGTGGTACAGCCGTGTGCCGCATCAGGACCACACGGACGGCCGCCGGGGAAGAAGCGCTACAGTAAGCACTGTTCCCCTGCGGCTGGTGCTGAACGTGGCTGCTTTTCTTCTCTGCCGGCAACAGCGAGCAGGAGAGAGAATGGAAAAAAAAAAAATGACCTGGCAAAACTCACAGCTGGGGGCTCCTATTCTCAGGCTGTTAAGGTGCCATTGATCTGGGGCCCCCCCCCCCCCAGCCTTAAAAAACAGCAGCCCGCAGCTGCCCAGAAAAGGGGCATCTATTAGTTGCACCTATTCTGGAGTCTTGTCGGGTTCTTCCCACTTGCCCTGTAGCGGTGCCAGAATATACCCTGGTGTATAAATTGGCCTAGGCCAGATTATACCCCGGGGTATAAAATGGCCTAGGCCAGAGTATACCCCTCTGGGCCAGAATATACCCCAGCTGCTGTAGATCAGATTTTTCATGCTTTTGAGAACCATCAAAAATAGGGCCCCAGGCAGCACGCATCGGCTGTCTCCCCAACGCACCCCCTGTGTGCTCTTTGGGATCCCCTGGGTGATGTCTGGGGCTCCGTTCTTGAGTATATCACTCATTCTTGTGTGCTGCCTGGGGCCCCCCCCCCCGTGTGCTGCCTGGGGCCCTGTATTTGATGGTTCTCAAAAGTGTGAAAAATCTGATCTATATCAGATGGGGTATAATCTGGCCTAAGCCACTTTAACCCTGGGTATATTCTGGGCGGGGGGGTTAATCTGCCCTGTTACACCGGCTTAGTAATGGAGAGGTGTCAATAAGACACCTCTCCATTACTAATCCTAGAGTTATTCGAGGGTTTAATAAATGCGCGCGCACACACACAATAAGAGCAAAGTATTTTAATGAAAGAATACACTACACAGTGTTTAAAGCTTTATTATACTCCTAATTCCATATCAAAGCCATTGTTCTCCTGTAAAAAATAAACCAACAATATTCATACCTGTCCAGCACTCAGCCACGTCGCACGGTGTAATCCATCTCTGGGAAGGTTAATCAGTTTACAGCCGGAGTGATGCTAATGCGACCGCTCTGACTGTAAACTACTGGGGAATGAATGGAAGCAGCGCGCACAGGCTCAGTGATGAGCGGTGACGTCGCCACTAGTTACTGAGCATGTGTTGTGAGTTTTGCCAGGTTGGTTACAAATATAAGGGGGACCCCACATAGTTGTCTTTTTTTCATTCTTTCTCTCCTGCTCACTGTTGCCGGCAGAGCAGGAGAGAAGAATAACGTTCAGCACCAGCCGCAGGGGAACAGCGCTTACAGTAGCTCTTCTTCCCCGGCGGCCATCCGTGAACACGGAGGACAGTGTGAATGTGTTCAGCACTTTTGCGGACCGTGCGCTACCACAAACTCTGACATGTCTTTGTGTTTTGCACACGGACCGTGTGTCTGTGAAAACACGCTGAATTGTGCAGAGACACATTCATTTTAATGTGTCTACGTGTGTCAGTGTCTCCGGTACGTGAGGAAACTGTCACTACACGTACTGGAGTCACTGACGTATGAAACTGGCCTAAAACAGGAAAGGGATACAAAAAGATATCCAAGGAATTGATAATGCCAGTCAGCAGAGTTCAAACTGATTAACAAATGGAAAATCGGAGGCTCTGTAAAAACAAAACCACGGTCAGGTAGACCAACAAAAATTTTGTCCACAACTGCCAGGAAAATTGTTCGGGATGCAAAGAAAAACCAGCAAATAACATCAGCTGAATTACTGGACTCTCTGAAAACTAAAGGTGTGGCTGTTTCAAGATACTTTAAAGGAGGCACTTGAAGAAAAATGGCCTGCATGGTCGAGTCGCCAGGGGAAAGCCATTAGTGTGCAAATGCCAAAGTATCTCGCCTACTATTCGCAAAACAGCACCGAGACAAGCCTCGACTTCTGGAACAAGGTAATTTGAAGTGATAAGACCAAAATTGAACTTTTTGGTCACAAACATAAACTTTACATTTCGAGAGAAGTCAACAAGGCCTATGATGAAAGGAACACCATTCCTACTGTAAATCACGGAGGTGGATCGCTGATGTGTTGGGGATGTATGAGCTACAAATGCACATGAAACTTGGTCAAAGTTGAGGATGAATGCAGCATGTTATTAGGTGTTATTTGGTGTTCTCATTCATATTTTCTGAAAAAAGGGCAAGAAAGCAAAAATTCTGTCTGGGTATGTAAACCTTTTGAGCGCAACCGTAGGTCCATTTTATACTGACTCCACCATAATGGACAACTTCAACTCCACGGCTCTGGTTCTTAGTAATCCTATATAGAGTATATATTGATTCTGATATTGTATAGAGGTCTGGAGACTACATGTCATTGCAGTCTTCGGGAGTAAGAAACTATTGTATTTAAAGGTAGAAAACAACAAGGCACTCAACGAAAATGACTTGTGGATGGTGCTCAAGTAGGGTATCTAACCCGTAATCTAAGCAAAAATAAACTTTGCACTCAAATTGATGAAAGATGAGGAAATTTAATTTATTTTGCATCCAGACAAAAACAGAAGAAATAACTGAACGTTTTCGGTCCCATATTGGACCTTCATCGGTGTATCTTGCTGCTTCAGAGAGATAAGACAGTGTGCTTCAAATAAGCTGGAAGGATGAGAAGAGGAAAATGCCTGAATGCTATTTAAGGAGGCAAGATTTAAAGTGGCTATGCGTCCATAAATGGCGACTGCTGTTGCTGTGGTAGAGTACTGAATGCTGCGTAGGGAATCAGAATTCAGTTCAGCATGTCCTTTATAGATAATTACTATCTCTATGACCAAGCGCTGGTTGCTGTATATGTAGATCAGATTATGGGCAGCGCTTCCATGTGAGGCGACTGTGGGCGCTGCTTCAAATTGCTGCGTGTAGAGTTCCCGGGTGCCCAGGAATTCTACATGCAGCACTTTGAAGCATAGTAATTATCTATAAAGGACATGCTGAACTGAATTCTGTCAGGATTCTCCGATGAGACCTGGTGGTCACGTTATTGCATTTGTGATTTGCATACATGCAGTCCCATGCCAACTAGATGAGCTCTGCCTTAGTCATTACAAGTGAATTGATCAAGGACGAGTACGTCTGGTTGAAATGTGTCTGGATCTATGCAGATCGCTTGTCGTGTTACTGCCCGCTCTTGCTTGCAACACTGGAGAATCCTGACAGTGTGCGCAGTGTGGGTGCTGTAAGGATTCAGAAGTGTGCAGTCATATAGAGTGACTGCAGACTTCAGTACAAGACTGGATAACCCCTTTTAAGCTACTGGACTGACTCTTGCTTTTACCTTGCAGAGATGACACTAACCTACTTTCCACCCTGAAGACTCTCCTGTTCTTCACCGTCTTAATGATTATGCTTCCAATTGGCCTCTACTTTTCCTCTAAGGCTTTTGTGTTTGAAGGTCAGTATGTCCATAATGATTGTATTTTGTATATCACATATTATCAGTCCCTGCAGACTGTAAATCAATGCTACATCTGTATTGAGGTGCACTGGTGGCACATGTGGCTGAGAGATGCCTGTCTGCTTTACGTCTTTTCTCTCAGCTAGCCTCCATTTTCCAACACACAAAGGCAGAGACTAGCTTGACCGCTCATAATCGTGTTCTGCCAGTGACATTTAGGATCCTTTGTCACTTCTGGTACTATACGTGAGTAATAAAGGGATTAGGCTCATTTCACATCTAGTATTTCAGGCTGATCAGAAGTATTTACTAAAAGTATTCTCCATGTGTGGCATAGTTTGTCAGGCATCGGCCATTGACTCCTTTTGTGTAAAAATGCCACGTGGTAAACTCTTTGAATGTGTTTTGAAATGGTTTTCCTATCCCTACCAAGCCGGCTTATGTTAAAGGGACACTCTTCATGTGCTGGTTAAACGGCTGCTTGTAGGCTTTTCAAGGCATACTTGCATTGTCTAACTCTGTTTGAACAGAGCCTTAGACAGCACACTAATCATAATGTTATCAGGAAACCGTGAACGCATTGTGGGCAAAAGTGTGAACACAGCACTAGACCCTCACACACATTGCATTAAAGTTCTCTTCACAATTTTGGCTGGAAAGGTCAATCGTCTCATGTATGGTGGCCCCTCAACACTTCCCTGACAGATTGTTGGGACGTGTCGTGGCAACCCCCTCCTGTTGAATTTATGACAAGCAGTGGCATACATTATGCCACAAATCTTACTCTAGTCCCTGACTAGAGTAAGATTTGTGGCAAGGTTCACATCACTTAGCTCTTCACCTGATTCATTAGTGGCATGCATGTCTTAATGAATCAGCAGTGAAAATAACTTGGCACTCAACTCCATCAATGGAAAGAATTTTTTTTTATTCAATGCAGTCTGTAAACGTTTCGGCCTACATGGCCTTCATCAGTCCGACTGCTTTTTAGATAAGAGGTTCGGTGGGAAGGTTAGTGAAATGAGCGTAATATAAGCTCCTGCAGTATGAAGTATAAGGAAAGCTGTCCAGCTCCCTAAACTTGTAGGATTCTGCTTTTTTTATTTTTTTTTGTCAAAGCTTGTATATGGCTGGCCTTTGTAAAGCTCTTATATGAGGTATGGAGGCACGTTGTCAGGCTCCCTGTTATAATGGGGATCTGGTACTCCAAATCTGTGCATTTGTGTGTCCGGCTCTTATGACACATTAGTGGTCAGTTGTTGCAATTAGCAGCTGGAAACTGCGTCCAGCTGCTAATTGCAACCACTGACCACTAATGTGTCATAAGAGCCGAACGCACAGATTTGGAGTACCAGATCCCCATTATAACAGGGAGCCTGACAACGTGCCTCCATACCTCATATAACAGCCTTACAAAGGCCAGCCATATACAAGCTTTGACAAAAAAATAAAAAAAAACAGAATCCTACAAGTTTAGGGAGCTGGACAGCTTTCCTTATACTTCATACTGCAGGAGCTTATATTGCGTTCATTTCACGAACCTTCCCACTGAACCTCTTTTCTAAAAAGCAGTCGGACTGATGTAGGCCGAAACGTTTACAGACTGCATTAAATAAAAAAAAAAAAAATTCTTTCCATTCATGGACATCATAAGTTGAGTGCCAAGTTTTTTTCACTGTTGTGCTTTGGTTTGGGTAACCTACTTGTACACCCTACAGTAGTGCTACACTATATTTCACATGTCTTAATGAATCAGACTCCTTGCCCACCATCTTTCCCCTTCATGAAGACCATTGTGAAAAACTCCAGTCTTGATGAATCAGGGCCTCTGAGAATTCCCCAGAGCCTACACTGCCCTCCTGTTCTAAAAATTACTGTTGATGGAGGCATGTGTGACAAGATCTGTCCATTAGGCCTGGATCACACATGCAAGGAATACAGCCGAGTCTCGCATGGTAATACCCGGCACTGCCGTCGGCACTCAGGAGTCGATTGTGCAGCTGCATAGCAATATATGGAGCCACAAGCTCCGCTCCAGAGTGCCGGCGGCAGTGCCTGGTATTAACATGCGAGACTCGGCCGTATTCCTCACATGCGTGATCCCGGCCTTAGCCTTTGCCAACTTTCCATCTGCTGTGATATTTAATTGGAGGAGGCTGATTAACAGACCACCAAGTGATGCAACCCTCAGTAATCAGATTAAAGGAGTTGGCCACCAGTTCTTTTGATTGATGGCATATTCTCAAGACAGGTCATCAATATCTGATCAGTGGGAGTGCGAGACCCCAGCCCATCATCTGTAACAATGCTGGCCAGAAGTTCTCTGATGCTGACGCAACAATTGGAGATAATAATAATTAATATTGAAATAGAATCTTGGATATGGGACTCTTTAGGTTGGGGCTCCTGCGTTCCCCAATGAAGCAACAGTGAAACACTTTTTTTTAAAGATTTTCATTTGTTTGAATGTACAAAAAATCAAAGCTTTAACCTGTATATTTTCCTTTTGCTTCTAGGTCATTATGGGATGTCCAACAAGGACAGCTACTTCTATGCTGCTATTGTGGCGGTGATCACTGTACACGTGGTTTTGGCCATGTTTGTGTACGTGGCGTGGAATGAAGGTTCTCGGCAATGGCGTGACGGAAAACAAGATTGAGGCCATCGTATGCCTCTCAGGATGAGGACTCTGTGCACAGGGATTTTATGTACAATATGCATTGTCGTGCATAACTTAGTGATAACTATTTAAGTTATAGAGTAACATGTTTTTCTGTTTTATTACATTTCGTATACTGTGTTCTTATCATATTGCTTCTGTCTGAATGAAGCAGCCCATCCATATATTTTTTTTTTTTTTTTTTTTTTTTTTTCCTGAAACCTCTGTGACCCCTTCTGCTCACCTCATACCCATCTCAATGTAAGTCAGGGCAAAATATTGTTCACTTTTAATAACCAATAAAAGATAATTCTTTGGGATTGTATGGGCCTCTTGAGCTCTTTGCTCATTTTACTTAATTTTTATCTTCAATAAATCTGTTGAGAAGTTTGACAACTGTTTCTTCTAGGCTGAATGATCTAATGGTAACTTGATAATTATATACTTGTGAGCCCTCCTTCTAATTTGGTGCGAATTGTGTAAAATATATATCTGCACTTGGAAATTGTACAATGTATTTATCAGCTCCATTAAAATGATTTTCTGCCAGTCAAACATTTAATATTTTACAGTTGATGTGGTTCATCATATCCTATATAGGGGCTGATTTAATAAACATACAACACGGAGTTTGGGATTAACTTGTTTTGAATGAACAACCCCTTTAATTTCTACTAATTCAGGCTTTGTACCTTAGTTTTAGTTAATTTTAAACATCATTTTTTTTTCTTCAGGGAAAGTGGTTGCAGAAAAGGTCTAAATTACAATCTAATGCACCAAAAACCTTATTCTACAAAGTCACAACATATAAGCCAATGAACCGATGGTGTGGACTTACACTGGAGAGTCTAAACATGTTCCAGATTTAACAACCCACTTGAGACACTTTGAAATATTTGGCACATTTCAGGCTGTCTACTGTAAGTTTATATTCTCTAAAATGTAGACAGATTTAGAATTGTCCAAAAAAAAACAAATATAGTGAGAAAACTTTCTTCAGTTACTTGACTGGTGGGCGCTGTTTGAAACTGGTGCTGGTGACTCTGAGTTTGTGGTTTTTGTTTTTCTTCACAACCAAGGTGTCATTAAACCACCAATTGGAAGAGAGAGAAACCCTTTTAAAAGTAAAAAAAAAAAATTTGTAGTTTTATCCTTTTCTGTACACAAACTGTAGTGTGTGATAGTGTAGATCACCTCCTCATCTGTATAGAGAAATAGCAGCTCTTCTAGTGTCCAGCAGAGGGCGCCTTCTGATTATATTAATGAGCACAATTCATTATCCTGGAATTGAAAGAGTCATGTGCCAATGGACATAGAACATGAATGTATGGGAGCATTTGATAATCTAGAACTCTCCTAATTCGGCATAAAAGACTGAACAGAGGCAACCAATTCAGAAATTCCTGCACTGCGCCGGTGTGAGAAAGTGGACTCAATTACGCTTGTCGTGCTTTACTTTCGCACTTTCAAGAAGTTGGCCGAACTTCAAAACGTCTTGCGATATTACAAGAAGTTTTATGCGAGCTGTTAAATGAGTCCGAGAATAAAGTTTATACCTCTACAATAGTAATAGAGTGGCTCAGTGGTTATAACTGTTGTCTTGGTAGACCGTCTCCACACGTCCACATTTCCTGACCTGAAATAAAAACTGCACCAAAAATCATGGTTCATACACAGATGTAGGAAATGTAGAGGTCTTAAGATGGCCTAAGCCTATGTTCACACATCCGTATGATTTCCTTTTTTCATTTTCTCGGACAGCATACTGCCCATAGAACTTCGTGAATCTGTGCGCCCATCCATGAAAAAGCAAAAATCCGTACGTGAAATCCGTGAGACTCAAAGCTGGTCCTACTCTGATCTGTGTTTGCGATCCAGATTCGGTCATTATAGGGATTCAAATGGAATGTGTTGCGTAGTGATCAATTTTAATAAAAATGCAACCTTATAGGGTTTTGTTTTATTTACTGATTTGGAAACAAAGCGGCTCCTTCAGTGAAAAAAAACATGCAAAATGGCTGATACATGAGAAAAAAAAAACTAAGCTCCTCATGGATGTGTAAATATAACCTAAGGCCTCGTTCAGACTTCAGTGACTTTTCTGGTGTGCAGAACAACATCTGACTTTCATCAGGATTTGGTCAGTCTCCGTTTTTACCATCAGTATTTCGTCATTGATTTTCTTGTATTAAAGTTAAACTGCAAGGCTTCTCATATTTACAATGTTAATCCCAGACTGCACTCATCCGTGTACTGGCTCATGTTTCATGTTTCGATTGACTTGTATGGGAAATTATAATCCGTGACATGTCTACTTGAGTCACAGTCTGCAAAAAATACAAACGGGAACAGTTACATACAGTGGCATCTAAAAGGCTTGGCCCCCCTGGTCAAAATTACTGTTATTGTGAACAGAAGTTGAATATGAATAGATCTGTAAGGCCACTTTTACACTTCAGGCTTTCGGTATCCGGCATGGTGCAGCGAAAAACCGGACTGCCGGATCCGGCGCCTCTTACGACCAGATCCGGCTTTTTCCCCGTGCTGTTTCATTGGTGCCGCATTGCGCCTGATGGCAATGCGGCACGTCCGTTTTTTTTTCCGGATCCGGACAAAATAGCCGGTCCGGCGTCTAGAAAAAACGTTGCATGCAACATTTTTTCCCAACGCCGGACCGGTTTTTCGCACTGCGCATGCCCGGAAACCTTCTCTGCCAGGAATATATCCGACAGAAAGAAGGATCCGGTGTCTGCGTTTGCGGCCGGATCCGGTAGTCCGGTTTTTCACCGCACCATGCCAGATACCGAAAGCCTGAAGTGTGAAAGCGGCCTAAAGTTAAGGATTACACATTTCCTTCGTATTTTAGGCAAAACATATAAATATTTTCATGTTTCACAATTTAAAAATTACAAAAAAGAAATTATGCAAAAGTTTATGGTACTGTTGGAGATGTGTGTGCTCAGACCTTAATTAGCCTGTTATGGTTATGGCTTGTTCACTATCCTCATTAGGAAAGGCCAGGTGATACAAATTTACCAGCTGTGTAAAAATCCAGTCTCCTAATCGTGTGCCAAAAACTTAACCATGGGTTCTTCTAAGCAGTTGCCTAGCATTCTGAAAATGAAAATGGTGGAGGCCCACAAAGCAGGAGAAGGCTATAATGCAAAAAATGAAACTCGTATAGAGTCATTACAGACCGAGTGATCTATTGCAGGCGTTTATTTCTGTTAATGTAGATGATTATGGCTTACGGCCAATGAAAACCCAAAAGTCATCTCAGTAACTTAGAATACTTTATAACACAAGCTTGAAAAAATGATATTAAAATCTGAAATATTGTCCTACTGAAATGTATATTCAGTAAATACACTCAATACTTGGTCGGGGCTCCTTTTGCATCAATTACTGTATCAATGCGGCATGACATGGAGGCATTCTCCCCGCCAGCATTTGGTTTAAGTCATGGGAGTGACGCAGGTTCAGTCACCGCTCTGAGAACACAGCTGGGCCCCAATGCCGTGGCGGGGGCGCAGTTACAGTGGCCACTCTGTTCTCAGAGCAGTGACTGAACCCACGGCGCTCCCGCCCCCCATGACTAAAACCAAATGCTGATGGGGAGAATAAAGTTAATTTTCCCCCCGCTGTATTCGACTGCGTGCAGGCATCGGGCAGCATAGTAATGCTATTAACCTGTAGATTAACCACAAATCTGCAGGTTAATAGTGTTATTTATGGTGACAGGTTCCCTTTATGCATGGGGGTGGATCAATCGTGCTTTGGGGTTGTGTTGCAGCCAATGGCACGGGGAACATCTCACGGGTAGAGGGAAGAATGGATTCAATGATATTTCAACAAAGTCTTGATGCAAACATAACACCATCTGTACAAAAGCTGACGTTGAAAGAGAATGGCTTCTACAAAAATGGATAATGATCGTAAACACACGTCAAAATCCACAACAGACTCACTGTCACCTGATATGTGATATGATCATCATTGAAAATCTGACTAGACCTCAAAATAGCAGTGCACGCAAGACAACCCACAAATCTCACAGAACTGGAAGAATTTTCCAAGGAAGGATGGATGAAAATCCCTCAAACAAGAATTGAAAGACTCTTGGGTGGCTACAAAAAGGGTTTACTAATCAGGCAAGGTGCCCAAACTTTTCCATCTGCCCATTTTCCTTGTTGTAATTTTAAAATGTAAGAAATGACAATAAATATATTTTTGCTAAAATACAAAGGGAATGTGTCATCTTTAACGTTAGGCCTTTTGGAGATCATTTCATCTTCAACTTGTGTAACTGTTCACAATAACAGTATTTTTTACAGGCCACTGTAGATTGTAATGAGTATGTGTTCTATCCATGAAAAGGACAACATCAGCATGGAGTTTGGTCGGTCTCCCCATGTCTTCTACCCACACTCCAAAAATACAAAGGCCGCGATTCATCGAGATCGACGTTATTCACGCTAGTCGTAATGAGGGGGCGTGCTGGAGTCGGAAGTTCCTAATTCATTAAGAGGCACATGCCGTCTCATAAATGAATTTGAAAAGCAAGGGACCAACTCAAGTACTATCCATTAGTAAGGGCTACAAAAACTGTACTGTGAGAACAAAGCCTAAGTTATATGATGGAGCATATTCATTAAACAGTTTTCTCAAGAATTCGTAATTGTGCAAAAATATTCTGACTCCTAGTGATATTGCCTCTCTCCTGGCCAGCTCTGCTGACATTTTGCAAAGTTATAGGAGCCTAGCCGGGAGGGGCTTGCTTGAATTTAGCCAGTAAATCATAATTTGCACCAGATCAGTGACATAAATTACAACAGAAATAATCTCTGGTCACTGGAGTATATTTCTGTCTGTACAGCAGCCTAATAATGACCCTAATTCATTAAGAATCACATGTCTTTTGATGAATTTGGCGCAGCAGACTCTTGATTAATGTGACTCTGTCATCAGGATTTCACACCCCCAAATATTTACAGTATGTGCGCGTTTCAAGCAATACCGGCACATACTCAGTCCACTCCCCCGTTACTGAGAAAATGTATATGGTGGATCTGAATCCTCTGTCACTCCAGCTCTATTCCCTACACAGCGCCACCTCCTCCTGTTAGACTGACAGTCTCTATGCTGTGCGACTTCAAGTCAAGCAGGAAGTGAGGGCGCTGGGTGAGGAATAGAGCTGGAGTGACAGAGGTTTCAGATCTTCTGCCTAATTTTCATATCAATTCAAACATTAATTTCCCAGAGGAACGGACTGGCTATGTAACTGTACTGCTGGACTTGTCTGTGAAAGAGCTACATACTCCTATAAATGGTATGGCATGTGAAATCTTGCTGACAGATTCCCTTTAGGACTGGCATAATTAGGGCATTTTATTATTTGTAACCTGTAAATCGGTGATGACTGCAGCTTTTTAGGAACTGATGTACTTTTTATGTACAAGTTTTTCTGTTATACAGTTGGATATTCAATATCTTACAATTACATGCAAAGAATTAAAGTGCAAACAGAAGCAACATGAAAATTCTATAGGAGGCCACAGTATGTAACTATACTCAGTAGAGAAACGCACCATTCCTTCTATAATTATCCTCTGATTCAAATAATCTAATCACTACAGTAATGGATTGTGATTTTTAGTTACCGACTTCCATTATTTTTGCTTATGTAAAAATTCTTTGCTCCACTCTCAATGGTAAAAGACCTTTTTAAATGCATTTGAAGCTAAAATCTATAAAACCTGCTGCCTGATGACACACTAAACAGCCTACGCCTGGCTCCATACGGTTCCTGCATTCATGCTGGCTTTTAATACAAACCAATAGAGGTGGTAGAACTTTAAATATCGATCAGTTAGAGACCGCATTAAGCCTATCCTTATTCTCCTAAGATGTATGCCAGTTATATCACTGTGTGACTAACAGGGCAACTATCTGCTGAGCTCCGAATATAGAATTAAAAGGATCTTTTGGCAGTAACTCTTTCATTGCCTTCACGTGACTCTTAATAACAGTCATCTCTAGCCACAACACAAAAATGATTACCCTACTTATGTTGTAAACATTTGGTTGATAATATTTGAGAAAAGTGAAAAGTTGTACCATGTTGACATCAACTTCTGTGAGAGGGTTGAAAATTGGGTCTGATACCTTTTTACAGCCGCGTGTGAAAACGGCGTTGGAGTGTGAGGCGGCGGTGTTCACATACACAGTGTGAATCCAGGTTGGTAGTCTTTGATTAACCCTATACTTTTATGGCCTAGTTACTTCATGTTGAAAATGCACTATGCAGTTTGTGCTTCTTTATATTAATCATGATAAATTTGGCCGTATAATAACGAATGGATTTTTGGTAGTATGATAAAAAGCAGTGGGATAATTGATTACATACAATAATGCATTGCATGGTATATTAAATAGTACATCTATAAATTGTATTTTTTCTCTGCTTTTGAAATTTTCCTTTTATGGATTGAAACTTTATATATTGTTTACTGTGCATGTTGATCTGCCTCCTCTGTTGGAATTTTTTATCGTTTTAATTTGGAATCATGTTGGTGTCTTTGTGACTTAATAAAAATCATATATTTAATAATCAATTATTTTTGAAAAAACATTTTTTTCTTAAGTAGAATTTTTGGTATCATTACTTTTTATTGCAACTGGTCTTTGGCTTAAACCCCAAGTCTTTTTATGGTATAGGATTAAAGTCCCTGCACTGCAATCTAGCAGGAACAAGTTGGGTCCATGGCTAACACAGGTTAGAAGGCAGTAATGGTTTACTACTGCTTCTTTCTTCAATTTTGCCATCTACATCAATAGATGGCTATAGCAAATAGATGGCTATAGCAGACAAAAGTGTCTGCATTGCTGTGACCTGGTGATCACATGAGATAGTCAACCAGTTGCACCTTATTAGAACTGTAGAGTCAAAATTTAACTCTATCCTACCTGGCTTTGCTACAGTGCTTAAATGAGACAAAATCTGCTACTTCAACTATTAGGTAAGGAGCAGGTGATGTGGCATGTGCTGTTGTTGGAGGAGGCTCAACAACATCTAAAAGTTATGGTCGTGGTGGTGGCGACTCTTAGATGTGGGAGTTCTTCATTTATGATAGATGAATCACTGGCAGTGTGTAAGGTGCAGGAGAAGAACATGATATGGACATCCAAGCAGGTGAAGCTAAATCACCTGCTTATTTGAGAAAAGCACGCTGGCCAGTAATCTGAGCAAAGTTTAAGTTGTTCTACCTCTTCTCACGCAGCATCATCAAGTAGTATTTGGTCAAGGTCATAAATCACTTAACCATCTGCTCACTCTTTCTATCCTCCTCCTAGTCGCAGGAGACATTGCTCCCAACCCTGGTCCCCCATGTTATAGAAAGTCAAACCCCCCAACTGCTACACTCAGAAACCCCTCTAATCTTATTAATATTCCCTGCATGCCATCTGTCTCTCTTAATTGTGCACTTTGGAATTCTCGCTCAGTGTGTAACAAACTCTCCTTTACTCATGACTTTTTCCTTTCTAATTCTCTTAACCTCCAGGCTCTTACTGAATCCTGGATCCAGCAGTCAGACACTACCACTGCTGCTGCTCTTTCATACGGTGGACTACACTTCTCTCTTACCCCAAGATCAGACAATAGAGCAGGTGGAGGCGTTGGTCTGCTCCTATCACCAAAATGTACCTTTCAGGTTATCCCTCAACTACCCTCACTAGTCTTCCCTTCTTTTGAGGTCCATGCCGTCAGCCTCTACACCCCCTTCTCCATGCGAGTGGCGGTGGTGTATCGTCCTCCAGGCCCCTCCCATCAGTTCCTGGATCATTTTGCCACTTGGCTTCCACATTTTCTCTCCTGTGACATCCCTACCCTCATCATGGGAGATTTCAACATCCCCATTGCTCTTCCCCTCTCCCCATCTGCTACTCACCTTTTATCTCTAACCTCCTCGTTTGGCCTTTCACAGCTTACTAATTCTCCAACGCATGAAGATGGAAACTCCCTCGACTTGGTCTTCTCTCGGCTTTGTGCAGTGGATGATTTTGCAAACTCCCCTCTCCCGCTCTCTGACCACAATCTTCTTCATTCTCTATCAAGAACTGCCAGGCTGCTCAGGTCACCCCCACTGTCCATACTTATAGAAACATACAGGCCATTAACACCCAGAAACTTATGAAGAACTTGCAGTCTTCATTGGCCCCTATCTCCTCCCTCTCAAGTCCTGATTCTGCATTGAAGCATTACAATGAAACACTTCAAAGTGCCCTGGATGAATTTGCACCCCCTATAAATAGAACACCACAACACAGATGGCGACAACCCTGGCACACCCTGCAAACATGTTTCCTGCAGCGGTGCTCCAGGTGTGCCAAACGTCTGTGGAGAAAATCCAATCTACATGAAGATTTCATCCATTTTAAGTTTATGCTTAGAACATAGAACAAAGAAAAAATTGACCAGATTCGACAGGAAATTATCTCCCAATCACCTCATACCATGCACTGTCCTCCCTCCCCCACTGCATCTAGCTCACTCTCTGATTTTGAACCAGTCACAGAAGAAGAAGTAAGCAGGCTCCTTGCATCTTCTCGCCCAACCACTTGCACCAGTGACCCATTTCCGTCACATCTCCTCCAGTCCCTTTCCCCTGCTGTCACCCCTCACCTAACTAAAATATTTAACCTCTCTCTCTCTTTTGGTATCTTTCCCTCCTGATTTAAGCATGCCATCATACATCCACTACTTAAAAAACCATCCCTCGACCAAAACTGGGCCGCTAACTATAGACCTGTCTCTAATCTTCCCTTCATCTCTAAACTCCTGGAACGCCTGGTCCACTCCCGTCTTATCCGCTATCTCTTTGATAACTCTCTTCTCGACCCTCTCCAATCCGGTTTCCGCTCTTTACACTCTACTGAAACTGCCCTCACTAAAGTCTCTAATGATCTACTAACAGCTTAATCAAATGGTCATTACTCCATGCTAATTCTCTTGGATCTCTCTGCAGCATTTGACACTGTGGATCATCAGCTCCTCCTCACTATGCTCCGTTCCATTGGCCTCAAGGACACCGTTCTCTCCTGGTTCTCCTCCTAACTCTCTGATGGCTCCATTACTGTATCTTTTGCCGGTTCCTCCTCCTCTCACCTTCCCCTTACTGTTGGGGTTTCCCAAGGATCGGTTCTAGGCCCCCTCCTCTTCTCCTTGTACACTGCCCCTATTGGTCAAACAATCAGTAGATTTGGTTTCCAGTACCATCTCTATGCTGATGACACCCAATTATACGCTTCTTCTCCTGACATCACGCTAGCCTTTCTAGAAAACACCAGCGATTGTCTAAACGCTGTGTCTAACATCATGTCCTCACTATATCTGAAACTGAACCTGTCAAAGACTGAACTCCTTGTGTTTCCTCCCTCTACTAATGTACCTAGACCCGACATTGCCATTTCTGTGTGTGGTTCCACTATTACTCCCCAGCAACATGCCCGCTGTCTTGGGGTCATACTTGACTCCGAGCTTACTTTGCCCCCCACATTCGATCACTGGCTCGCTCTTGTCATCTGCACCTCAAAAACATTTCTAGAATCCGACCTTTTCTTACTTTTGACTCTGCAAAAACTCATACTGTTTCTCTTATTCATTCTCGACTCGGCTATTGTAACTCTCTTCTAATCGGTCTCCCTCTTACCAAACTCTCCCCTCTCCAATCTGTCTTGAATGCTGCAGCCAGGATCATATTCCTCACCAATCGTTACACTGATGCCAAAACCTTGTGCCAGTCATTACTCTGGCTACCCATCCACTCCAGAATTCAGTATAAACTTTTTACTCTTACCCACAAAGCCCTCCATGGCTCAGCACCACCCTACATCTCTCTTGCTTCAGTATACCACCCTACCCGCGCCCTCTGTTCTGCTGATGACCTGAGGTTAGCATCCTCAATAGTCAGAACCTCCCACTCCGGTCTCCAAAACTTTACCCGTGCTGCGCCAATTCTTTGGAATGCACTTCCCGGGTCAATACGATTAGTCCCCAATCCCCACAATTTTAAGCGTGCCCTGAAAATGCATTTATTCAGACTGGCCTATCGCCTCAACACATTAACCCCTTCACCCCCAAGGGTGGTTTGCACGTTCATGACCGGGCCAATTTTTACAATTCTGACCACTGTACCTTTATGAGGTCATAACTCTGGAACGCTTCCATGGATCCCGTTGATTCTGACCTTGTTTTCTCGTGACATATTGTACTTCATTTTAGTGGTAAAATTTCATTCAAATAACTTGCGTTTATTTGTGAGAAAAACGGAAATTTGGCGAAAATTTTGAAAACTTGATAACTAACATTTCCCACATGTTTACTTTACATCAGCACAATTTTGGAACCAAAATTTTTTTTTGTTAGGAAGTTATAAGGGTTAAAAGTCGACCAGCGATTTCTCATTTCTACAACACCATTTTATTTTTAGGACCACATCACATTTGAAGCCACTTTGAGGGGTCTATATGATAGAAAATACCCAAAAGTGACACCATTCTAAAAACTGCACCCCTTAAGTTGCTCAAAACCACATTCAAGAAGTTTATTAACCCTTTAGGTGCGTCACAGGAATTTTTTTGAATATTTAAAAAAAAAAATGAACATCTAACTTTTTTTCACAAAAAAAATAATTCAGGTTCAATTTTTTTTATTTTACCAAGGGTAACAGGAGAAATTGGACTGCAAAAGTTATTGTGCAATTTGTCCTGAGTACGCTGATACCTGATATGTGGGGGGGAACGACTGTTTCGGCGCATGGCAGAGCTCAGAATGGAAGGACCGCCGTTTGACTTTTTCAATGCAAAATTGGCTGGAATTCAGATCGGACGCCATGTCACGTTTGGAGAGTCCCTGATGTACCTAAACAGTGGAAACCCCCACAAGTGACCCCATTTTGGAAACTAGACCCCCCAAGGAACTTATCTAGATATGTGGTGAGAACTTTGAACCCACAAGGGCTTTACAGAAGTTTATAACGTACAGCGGTACAATTAAAAAATCATATTTTTTCCACAAAAATGATCTTTTCACCCCAATTTTTATTTTCCCAAGGGTAACAGGACCCTAAGAGTTATTGTGCAATTTGTCCTGAGTACGCTGATACCCCACATGTGGGGGTAAACCACTATTTGGGCGCATGGCAGAGCTCGGAAGGGAAGCAGCGCCATTTGACGTTTTTGGCTGGAATTGAGATCGGACATCATGTCGCGATTGGAAAACCCCTGATGTACCAAAACAGTGGAAACCCCCCACAAATGACACCATTTAGGAAACTAGACCCCCTAAGGAACTTATCTAGATGTGTGGTGACAACTTTGAACCCCCAAGGGCTTCACAGAAGTTTATAACATACAGCCGTACAATTAAAAAATCATATTTTTTCCACAAAAATGATCTTTTCACCCTCAATTCTTATTTTTCCAAGGGTAAAAGGACCCTAAAAGTTATTGTGCAATTTGTCCTGAGTACGCTGATACCTCACATGTGGGGGTAAACCACTATTTGGGTGCATGGCAGAGCTCGGAAGGGAAGCAGCGCCATTTGACGTTTTTGGCTGGAATTGACATCGGACACCATGTCGCGATTGGAAAAACCCTGATGTACCAAAACAGTGGAAACCCCCCACAAATGACACCATTTTGGAAACTAGACCCCCTAAGGAACTTATCTAGATGTGTGGTGAGAACTTTGAACCCCCAAGGGCTTCACAGTAGTTTATAACATAAAGCAGTACAATTAAAAAATCATATTTTTTCCACAAAAATGTTCTTTTCACCCTCAATTCTTATTTTTCCAAGGGTAACAGGACCCTAAAAGTTATTGTGCAATTTGTCCTGAGTACGCTGATACCCCATATGTGGGGGTAAACCACTATTTGGGCGCATGGCAGAGCTCGGAAGGGAAGCAGCACCATTTGACGTTTTTAGCTGGAATTGAGAACGGACACCATGTCGCGATTGGAAAACCCCTGATGTACCTAAACAGTGGAAACCCCCCACAAATGACACCATTTTGTAAACTAGACCCCCCAAGGAACTTATCTAGATGTGTGGTGAGCACTTTGAACCCCCCAGTGCTTCACAGAAGTCTATAACGCCCGGGCGTGAAAATAAAAAATTCGTATTTTTTCCACAAACATGATCTTTTAGTCACCATTTTTTTATTTTCCCAAGGGTACCAGGAGAAATTGGACCCCAAATGTTGTTGTCCAATTTGTCCTGAGTATGCTGATACCCCATATGTGGGAGAAAACTACTGTATGGGCACACGGGGCTCGAAAGGGAAGTAGTGACGTTTTGGAATGCAGACTTTGATGGAATGGTCTGCGGGTGTCATATTGCCTTTGGAGAGCCCCTAATGCACCTAAACAGTGGAAACCCCCCACAAATGACCCCATTTTGAAAACTAGACCCCCTAAGGAACTTATCTAGATGTGTGGTGAGCACTTTGAACCCCCAAGGGCTTCACAGAAGTTTATAATGCCCGGGCATGAAAATAAAAAAATCGTATTTTTTCCACAAACATGATCAATTAGTCCCCAATTTTTTCATTTTCCCAAGGGTAACAGGAGAAATTGGACCTCAAAAGTTGTTGTCCAATTTGTCATGAGTACGCTGACACCCCATATGTGGGAGAAAATTACTGTATGGACACACGTCGGGGCTCGGAAGGGAAGCAGTGACGTTTTGGAATGCAGACTTTGATGGAATGGTCTGCGGGTGCCATGTGCGTTTGGAGAGCCCCTGATGTAACTAAACTATTGAAACTCCCCACAAGTGACCCCATTTTGGACACTAGACCACCCACGGAACTTATCTAGATGTGTGGTGAGCACTTTGAACCACCAAGTGCTTCACAGAAGTCTATAACGCTCAGACGTGAAAATAAAAAAATCATTTTTTTCCACAAAAATGATATTTTTGCCCCCAATTTTTTATTTTCCTAAGGTCAACAGGAGAAATTGGGCCCCAAAAATTGTTTTGCAATTTGACCTGAGTAGGCTGATACCCTACATGTGGGGGTAAAACATTGTTTGGGCGAATGGCAGAGCTTGGAAGGGAAGGAGCACCATTTGACTTTTTCAACTCAGAATTGGCTGGAATTGAGATCAGACGCCATGTTGCATTTGGAGTGCCCCTGATGTGCCCAAACAGTGGAAATCCCCAATTCTAACTCCAACCCGAACCCCAACACACCCCTAACCCTAATCTCAGCCCTAACCCTAACCCTAGCCCTAACCCTAGCCCTAATCCTAGCCCTAACCCTACCCCTAGCCTTAACCCTAACCCTAATGGAAAAATGGAAATAAATACATTTTTTTTATTTTATTATTTTTCCCTAACTAAGGGGGTGATAAAGGGGGGTTTGATTTACTATTTATGGCGGTTTTTATATTTGGCAGTTGTCGCACGCTAAAAGACGCTTTTTATTGTAAAAATAGTTTTTGCATCACCACATATTGAGAGCTATAATTTTTCCGTATTTTGACCCACCGAGTCATGTGAGGTCTTATTTTTTGCGGGACGAGTTGACGTTTTTATTGGTACCATTTTCGGGCACGTGACATTTTTTTATCGCTTTTTATTCCGATTTTTGGGACGCAGAATGAACAAAAACCAGCGTTTCATGAATTTCTTTTGGGGGGGTGCGTTTACACCGTTCCACGTGCGATAAAATTGATAAAGTGGTTTTATTCTTCGGGTCAGTACGGTTACAGCGATACCTCATTTTGGTCGTTTTTTTATGTTTTGTCGGTTTTATGCAATGAAAACTATTTTCTATAAAAAATAATTATTTTTGCATCGCTTTATTGTGCGAGCTATAACTTTTTTTATTTTTTCGCTGATGATGCTGTGTGGTGGCTCGTTTTTTGCGGGACAAGATGACGTTTTCAGCGGTGCCATGGATATTTATATGCGTCTTTTTGATCGCGCGTTATTACACTTTTTGTTTGGCGGTATGATAATAAAGGCGGGTCGTTACGGACGCGGCGGTTCCTAATATGTGTACATTTATTGTTTTGTTTTTTATTTCCAAAAAATGGATTTATTGGGGGAATATTTTTTTTTTTTCTAATTTATTTGGCGATTTTTTAAAATTTATTTTAACACTTTTTTTTATTTTTTTTTTAACTTTATTATAGAATCATAGAATCATAGAATCGTAGAGTTGGAAGGGACCTCCTGGGCCATCTGGTCCAACCCCCTGCTCAAAGCAGGATTCGCTAAATCATCCCAGTCAGATGTCTGTCCAGCCTCTGTTTGAAGACTTCCATTGAAGGAGAACTCACCACTTCTCGTGGCAGCCTGTTCCACTCATTGATCACTCTGTCAAAAAGTTTTTTCTAATATCTAATCTGTGTCTCCTCCCATTCAGTTTCATCCCATTGCTTCTAGTCTTTCCTTGTGCAAATGAGAATAAAGTTGATCCTTCTACAATGTGACAGTCCTTTAGATATTTGTAGACAGCTATTAAGTCACCTCTCAGTCTTCTCTTTTGCAAACTAAACATTCCCAAATCCTGCAACCTTTCCTCATAAGACAGGGTTTGCAGACCGGTCACCATTCTGGTCGCTCTTTTCTGAACTTGCTCCAGTTTGTTGATGTCTTTTTTAAAATGTGGTGCCCAAAACTGGACACAATATTCCAGATGAGGTCTGACCAAAGAGGAGTAGAGGGAAATAATGACTTCACGTGATCTAGACTGTATGCTTCTGTTAATACATCCTAGAATTGCATTTGCCTTTTTTGCTGCTGCATCACACTGTTGACTCATATTCGGTCTGTGATCTATTAGTATACCCAAGTCTTTTTCACATGTGCTGTCACTTAGCCCTATTCCTCCCATTCTATATTTGCTTTTTTCATTTTTATTGCCCAGATGTAGTACTTTGCATTTCTCCCTGTTAAAAACCATTCTGTTAGTTGCTGCCCACTTCTCCAGTTTATTTAAATCTTTTTGAATCCTCTCTCTCTCTTCTCTAGTATTAGCTATCCCTCCTAGCTTTGTGTCATCAGCAAATTTAATCAGTTTACCCTCAATTCCTTCATCTAAATCGTTGATAAAGATGTTGAACAATACAGGGCCCAGGACAGAGCCCTGTGGTACCCCACTTGAGACATTCTTCCAACTGGATGTGCAGCCATTTACGACCACTCTTTGGGTCCGATCACTAAGCCAGTTATGAATCCACCTAACAGTTGCCTTGTCCATTCCATACTTAGTCATTTTTTCAATAAGGATTGTATGAGAGACTTTGTCAAATGCTTTGCTGAAGTCAAGATATACTATATCTACAGCATTTCCTTGATCCATCAAATCAGTGATACTGTCATAGAAGGAAATTAAGTTAGTCTGACATGATTTATTAGTTACAAACCCATGCTGACTCTGTTTAATCACTTCATTCTTATCCAGGTATTGACATACATGTTGTTTAATAATTTGTTCAAAGATCTTTCCTGGTATAGAAGTCAGACTCACCGGCCTATAGTTGCCTGGGTCCACCTTCTTCCCCTTTTTGAAGATAGGAACAACATTTGCTCTTCTCCAGTCTTCTGGCACTTCTCCTGTTCTCCAAGAATTTTCAAAGATTATGGAGAGGGGTTCAAAAATTTCTTCTGCTATCTCCTTCAGTACTCTGGGGTGTAATTCATCTGGACCTGGAGACTTGAATTCATTTAGGTTAGCTAAGTGTTTCCTCACTATCTTTCTGTTTATAGATATCCTGGATTCTTCTATTCCCTTAATAGGACAGTGAATAACAGTTGATGTTACATTTCCTTTCTGAGAGAAAACAGATGCAAAATAGGAATTTAAAAGTTCAGCCTTCTCAACATCCTGTCTTACCATTTCATCATTTTCATCCTGTAAAAATCCTATAGCATCTTTGACTTTTCTTTTACTTTTGACATATCCCCAAAATCCTTTATTATTTCTTTTGACATCTCTTGCAAGCCTCAATTCATTTTCAGCTTTAGTAATCTGATTTGTGCCCTGCAGGTTCTGCAGACAGCATTATATTCTTCTTTAGATATGCCTCCCTCTTTCCATTTTATAAACATTTTTTTCTTCCTTTTTAGCATGTGCTTAAGTTCTGTGTTCATCCATCCTGGTTTCCTTAAATGCTTCCTATTCTTCCCTCTTTTCGGAATTGTTAACAACTGTGCTTTGAGAATTTCATTTTTCAAGATTTCCCATCCTTCCTGGACATTTTTGTCTTTAAGGATATCCAGCCATTGGATCCCTCCAATTCTCTTTCTGAATCCCTTAAAATCTGCCTTTCTGAAATCTAACCTTGACGTCTGAGTCTTCACAGGTCTTCCGCCTCTAGTTATCCAAAATTCTAAAATAGCATGGTCGCTACCTCCTAGAGTCCCAGCCACTTTTACCTCCTCAACCATTTCCTCCCTGTTTATAAGGATTAGATCCAAGGTAGCAGTTCCCCTTGTTTTCTCCCTTACCTTTTGGAAGATAAAGTTGTCAGCAAGAGAGGATAAGAATTTCCTTGACCTGTTAGTTTTGCCTGAGAGAGATTCCCAACAAATGTCTGGATAGTTGAAATCTCCCATGACAACTATGTCATATTTTTTGGAGAACTTGGCCATTTGATGCATAAAGAGTTCATCCATATCTTCAGCTTGCACAGGCGGCCTGTAGTAAATGCCTACAATGGTGTCCTTTCCATTGTTCTGTCCTTGTATTCTTACCCAAACAGTTTCCACAGAACTCCCAGTCTCTGAAGCTTCAATCTCTGTGCAGATATACGTGTTTCTAACATACAATGCGACACCCCCTCCTCGTTTATCAAGTCTGTTTCTTGCAAATAAGTTGTATCCTTCTAGTCTTGTATTCCAATCATGTGTATTGTCCCACCAAGTTTCAGTGATTCCAATGACATCATATTTCTTTTCCTGTGTTAGTAGTTCCAATTCTCCTTGTTTGTTGCCCATGCTTTGTGCATTAGTATAGAAACATTTTAGTTTGTGATTGGTTTCTCTTTCTCCAATATTTTTATTAATTAGATTCTATTGTCTTTGTTCTTCCTTTCCAATTCTAATAGCAGAGTTCTCAATAGCATTTGTCAGGTGTATGGCTTTTTCTGGTCTTTTGCTTCCCTTCCCATGTTGTTCTAGTTTAAAGCTCTCCTTACAAGTGTAGCAAGGCGACTTCCAAATACATGCTTTCCAGTCTTCGTAAGGTGCACCCCATCTCTAGCAAGTAGTCCATCGTATAAGTAGTTCACTCCGTGATCCAGAAATCCAAATCGTTGCTGACGGCACCATCGACGTAGCCAGTTGTTCACCTGCAGAATCTTATTCCACCTCCTTGTTCCATGGCCATCCACTGGGAGGATGGAAGAGAAGACCACCTGCGCTCCCAGTTCTTTCACTTTCTTGCCTAAGTCTTCAAAGTCTCTGCAGATGGTTTCCAGGTCGTTTCTTGCGGTGTCATTTGTCCCCACATGTAGTAGCAGGAATGGGTAGTCATCTGTAGGTCTGAAGAGTCCTGATATCCTGTCAGACACATCTTTAATTTTTGCACCTGGAAGACAGCACATTTCTCTTGAAGTTATATCCAGTCTGCAGATAGCGGCCTCTGTTCCTCTCAACAGGGAATCCCCCCATGACCACCACTCTCCGTTTCTTCTTCACAACATTTTTCTTTCTCCATCCAGGAGGACTCTGAAGGCGTACAAGATTGCTGTTTGTTGGCAAAGTCTTATCCTGATTTATTTCTTCATCGTTTTCCTGCGTGAGAGCCTGGTACTGGTTTCTGAGCAGTATGGGTGCTGACTGCCTCCTGATCCTCCTGCTTCTCTGGGTCACATGTCTCCATTCCTCTGTTTCTTCAGGTGCACTTCGAATTTCTTCTCTTTCTGTAACATGAAGAGATAATTCTGCTCTGTCCAAGAACTCTTCACCTTCCTTAATGATCTTCAACGTAGCTAACCTCTCTTCGAGATTTTGCAACTTTTCCTCCAACAGGGACACAAGCTTGCATTTGTGGCATGTGAAGTTTGGCTTTTCCACTGGTAAATCTGTGAACATGTAGCAAGAAATGCAGCTCACCAAATGGCTCCTGGCCTCTTCCATCTTGAGATTTCTTAAAAACGATGAAAGATGAGCCCTGGTTTTCCGATTTCCTCTTTTCAGCTGCAACGGCCAAAACCCAGTGATCGTTGAGCTCGCGGAGACTCTTCACTTATCCCAGAAGGCACTGGGAATATGCAAATGATCTCCTCAAGACTCTTCCCCTGGTTTTCCGATTTCCTCTTTTCAGCTGCAACGGCCAAAACCCAGTGATCGTTGAGCTCGCGGAGACTCTTCACTTATCCCAGAAGGCACTGGGAATATGCAAATGATCTCCTCAAGACTCTTCCCCTGGTTTTCCGATTTCCTCTTTTCAGCTGCAACGGCCAAAACCCAGTGATCGTTGAGCTCGCGGAGACTCTTCACTTATCCCAGAAGGCACTGGGAATATGCAAATGATCTCCTCAAGACTTGATCGCGGTGTGCAAGGGGTTAATGTGTCGGGGGCGGTCCGTGACCGCCCCTGACACATTGTGCCGGGTGTCAGCTGTGATAATCAGCTGACACCCGGCCGCGATCAGCGGCGCTCACCACGTGGGCGCCGCTGATCGCGGTAGACGTACTATCCCGTCCATGGGCATAGGGGCCCGGGTCCCATGGACGGGATAGTACGTCTGATGTCAGGAAGGGGTTAACCTAATCTATCCCTGTGTGGCACAGCCAAAAGTTTTACCATAACCAGGTTCCCCGCATCAATGTCCCACATGCTTTATGCATCCATTAGCCCTCTGTGTCTGTACTGTTACACACTTAACATTATGGCTGGTTCATACAATCAGAGCAACTGTTACCACCCACCTTTCGTGTCTACCTCTTTCCTCATAGACTGTAAGCTTGCGAGCAGGGCCCTCATTCCTCTTGGTATTTGTTATAATCTATGTGATTATTGTTATGCTGTAATGTCTATTGTCTGTACAAATACCCTCTGAAATGTAAAGTGCTACGGAATATGTCGGCGTTATAGAAATAAAATGTATTATTATTATAAATGCCACCATCATCAACCTGAACTACTGCTTGTAGTAATCTGACTACTCTCTCCTCCTTCTCCGTCTCATGGCCAGATATCTCATGGCCTGATTGTGTGTCTAACAGGCAACCCACTCAGTCATCCACTTGTTATCCAACTCTAGTCTCAGTGAAGTTGCTAGTGGTGCAATTGCTGCCGTACCACTTAGCGGAGTCTGCTGTTGTAATGGGCTGGATGGTAAAACCACTGTCCCGGCACCCATGGAAAGCTTGGAGGGGTGTAACTAGGAGCCTCACCTAATGTGACCCCTGATACACAGCGGCATATGATACCAAGATCCAAGGAGGTGGACCAGGTGCTACATCAAGACTGACCTTGGGTAGATGGCAGGTAACCCCCCTAGGGATGGGTAGCTGGGACAGTACAGTAGAGGCAGGCACTGTAAGAACATGGGAACCATGGATGCAGACAGGACCGGCTGATCTACAGATGAACAGGTGCGGCTGGACCGGCGAACATAGAGATGAGCACTGACAGTTGCAGTTGGACAGACTAACGTAGAGATGAGCATTGGGAGTTGCAGGCTGGGCCGGCTGATAGACATGCAGGCGGGCACGGCTGATAGACAGGCTGGCAGGCAGGCAGGCATGCATAGCTGAAAGACAGGTATACAGGAATACAAGCCCTGGGACCTGAAAACTAACAAGAGTGTTTAGGAACAAGCTTAGAACGTTGCACAGGCACCTCTATGCTGGAGAAGGTGCCTTAAATAGTAAGTGTCCTCCAGCAATTGGCTGGGGATACTTTTAGCAGGACACGGGTGTCCCCTTTAAGAGAGGGGACATGTGCACACGCGCCTTAAGAACAGTAACCGGGGACTGCTATTATGCAGGGAAATCAGGCAAATTAGTGAGGGAGGTTGGACAGGACAAAAGGGAGCAAGGCAACTCTTGTGACAGATGAGACCAGTGATGTACTTCTCCAGACTTCTAGTCCATGATTGGCTCGTGTTTTTGCAGCTATGCCAGACCTAGAAGCAGAGGGTGAGACAAATCGGACAGCACATAAAAAGGAATCTTTTCTGAGTGCAGCATTTTTACCCAAAGTTCCACTGGTTTGGTAACGGAAAGAATGACCTCGGAGAAGGGTCTTACATCCACCAATGAAACCACCAATGGATCCTGTAGATGTTGGTATCGGAATCTTATATCACTCCAAAAGGGCCTGTTGGATGAAACTGCCTGCAGACCCAGAGTCCGGGTAGGCTAATTCAACAAAATGAATGTCGCCACAGGAAACAGCTACTGTCAGAGACAGTGATGGAGAGGGGATATTCTGGCCCAGAGTGGACTCTCTAACAGACCCTAGGCTCTAGAGTATCTCAGTCTATCAGGACAGTAGCGGATGACATGCTCAGAACTGCCACAATAGAAGCACCTACCCTTGGCACAACGGACCTCCTGGTGATGCTTGGCCATCGTTACCTTGTCCACTTGTATAAACTCTGGGGAGAATGCCAAGGCTCACTGTAAGACCGGCATTTGAAAGGTAGGTGCCAGGCATAGGGGTCATCTCCTTGGAGTGCTCCTGGAACCTTATATCAATCCGTGTAGCCACAGACACCAGGTCATCCAGTGAGAAGGGTATGTCATGACAATCCAGCTAGTCCTTGATTCACCCAAAAAGGCCCTCCCAGAAGGTTGCCATAATTCTTTGTTATTCCAGGCAAGTTCAGACGAGAGTGTGCGGAAACGTACAGCATACTGGCCCACTGTGAAGTTTCCCTGACGCAGACGGAGGAGAGAAGGGGCCGCTGAGGACGCTCATCGAAAACCTTACTGGAGACCTCTAGAAAGGACTGGGGTTTTAATACAAAGGGATTCCCTTTCTCCCATAGAAGATTGAGCCAAAACAAAGCCTCACCCACGAGATGGGGCATGATGAAAGCTATAGACGAACTGATGAGCCAGGAGTTCGAAGTGCAGTAGGCGCTAATAAACCTCTGACATAGGGCAGGGTCTCCCCCATAGTGTGGGGGTGCAGACAGGCAGGATTCGGAACCAGGCACATAGCTGGTAGGCTTTCAGATCACGGCTGAGGTGGTCGCAGCTTGAGTAGGTGCAGGTGATGACGGAGTTGTCAATTTATCCAGATGGATGGTTACAATCTGCAGGTAGGAGAGCATTTTACCCTGCTGCTCTTTTTGGTGGGAGACTTCCAGGTAGAGGTCTTGGAAAAGGGAGGTCTGGGAGACAGCGGATTCCATGGCCTGTGCAAACTGTAATGGGCTGAGTAGTGGAACCATTGTGCCGAGGCCCAATGAAAGTCTGGAGGGGCGTAACTTAGGAGCCTCACCTAATCTGATCTCGGATGAACAGTGGCATACGATACCATGATCCAAGGAGAGACAAAGGTGGTGGACCAGGTGCTACATCAGGACTGACCTTGGGTACATGGCAGCTAACTCCCTAGAGACAGGTAGATGGGATTGCCCGAAGGAAGGTACAGAAGATGCAGGCGCTGTAAGAACACAGAACCACAGATGCAGACAGGAGTGGCTGATGTAGAGATGTGCACTGGCAGCTGTGACTGGACTGGCTGACGTTAGAGATGAGCACTGGCAGGTGCAGTCTGGGCCGGATGATAGACAAGCAGATGGGCACAGCTGATAGACAGGCTGACAGTCATGACTGATAGATATGCAGGCATGGTTCATAGACAGGCTGGTGGGCACGACAAATAGACAGGCGGACAGGCATGGCTCTTAGACAGTCAGGAATACAGGAATACGAGCACTGGGACCTGAGAACTGACAATTGTGTTAGGAAAAAACTTACAAAATTGCACAGGCACCTCCATGCTCGAGGAGGTGCCTTAACCCTTTCACCCAAAAGGGTGGTTTGCACGTTCATGACTGGGCCAATTTTTACAATTCTGACCACTGTCTCTTTATGAGGTCATAACTCTGGATCGCTTCCATGGATCCTGGTGATTCTGACAATGTTTTCTCGTGACATATTGTACTTCATGATAGTGGTAAAATTTAGTTCAAATAACTTGCGTTTATTTGTGAAAAAAAAGGAAATTTGGCGAAATTTTTGAAAATTTCGCAATTTTCCAACTTTGAATTTTTATGCCCTTAAATCACAGAGATACGGCACACAAAAAACTTGATAAGTAACATTTCCCACATGTTTACTTTACATCAGCACAATTTTGGAACCAAAATTTTTTTTTGTTAGAAAGTTATAAGGGTTAAAAATTGACCAGCGATTTCTCATTTTTGCAACACCATTTTATTTTTAGGACCACATCACATTTGAAGCCACTTTGAGGGATCTATATGATAGAAAATACTCAAAAGTGACACCATTCTAAAAACTGCACCCCTTAAGGTGCTCAAAACCACATTCAAGAAGTTTATTAACCCTTTAGGTGTGTCACAGGAATTTTTTGAATATTTAAAAAAAATGAACATCTAACTTTTTTTCACAAAAAAAATAATTCAGGTTCAATTTTTTTTATTTTACCAAGGGTAACAGGAGAAATTGGACTGCAAAAGTTATTGTGCAATTTGTCCTGAGTACGCTGATACCTGATATGTGGGGGGAACCACTGTTTCGGCGCATGGCAGAGCTCAGAAGGGAAGGAGCGCCGTTTGACTTTTTCAATGCAAAATTCGCTGGAATTCAGATTGGACGCCATGTCACGTTTGGAGAGCTCCTGATGTGCCTAAACAGTGGAAACCCCCACAAGTGAGCCCATTCTGGAAACTAGACCCCCCAAGGAACTTATCTAGATATGTGGTGAGAACTTTGAACCCACAAGGGCTTCACAGAAGTTTATAACGTACAGCGGTACAATTAAAACATCATATTTTTTCCACAAAAATGATCTTTTCACCCCCAATTTTTATTTTCCCAAGGGTAACAGGACCCTAAAAGTTATTGTGCAATTTGTCCTGAGTACGCTGATACCCCACATGTGGGGGTAAACCACTATTTGGGCACATGGCAGAGCTCGGAAGGGAAGCAGCGCCATTTGACGTTTTTGGCTGGAATTGAGATCTGACACCATGTCGCGTTTGGAAAGCCCCTGATGTACCAAAACAGTGGAAACCCCCCACAAATGACACCATTTTGGAAACTAGACCCCCCAAGGAACTTATCTAGATGTGTGGTGAGCACTTTGAACCTCCCTAGTGATTCACAGAAGTTTATAACACCCAGGCGTGAAAATAAAAAATTAGTATTTTTTCCACAAACATGATCATTTAGTCCCCAATTTTTTTATTTTCCCTAGGGTACCAGGAGAAATTGGACCCCAAAAGTTGTTGTCCAATTTGTCCTGAGTACGCTGATACCCCATATGTGGGAGAAAACTACTGTATGGGCACACGTCGGGTCTCGGAAGGGAGGTAGTGACGTTTTGGAATGCAGACTTTGATGGAATGGTCTGCGGGTGTCATGTTGCCTTTGGAGAGGCCCTAATGTAACAGTGGAAACCCTCACAAATGACCCTATTTTGGAAACTAGACCCCCTAAGGAACTTATCTAGATGTGTGGTGAGCACTTTGAACCCCCAAGGGCTTCACAGAAGTTTATAATGCCCGGGCATGAAAATAAAAAAATTGTATTTTTTCCACAAACATGATCAATTAGTCCCCAATTTTTTTATTTTCCCAAGGGTAACAGGAGAAATTGAAAGTTGTTTTGCAATTTGTCCTGAGTAGGTTGATACCCTACATGTGGGGTAAAACACTGTTTGGGCGCATGGCAGAGCTTGGAAGAGAAGGACCACCATTTGACTTTTTCAACTCAGAATTGGCTGGAATTGAGATCAGACGCCATGTTGCATTTGGAGAGCACCTGATGTGCCCAAACAGTGGAAACCCCCAATTCTAACTCCAACCCAAACCCCAACACACCCCTAACCCTAATCCCAGCCCTAACCCTAGCCCTAACCCTAACCCTAACCCTAGCCCTGGCCCTAACCCTAGCCCTAATGGGAAAATGGAAATAAATACATTTTCTTTTAATTTTATTATTTTTCCCTAACTAAGGGGGTGATAACGGGGGGTTTGATCTACTATTTATGGCGGTTTTTATATTTGGCAGCTGTCACACGCTAAAAGACGCTTTTTATTGTAAAAATAGTTTTTGCATCACCACATATTTAGAGCTATAATTTTTACCGTATTTTGACCCACCGAGTCATGTGAGGTCTTATTTTTTGCGGGACGAGTTGACATTTTTATTGGTACCATATTCGGGCACGTGCCATTTTTTGATCGCTTTGTATTCCGATTTTTGGGACGCAGAATGAACAAAAACCAGCGTTTCATGAATTTCTTTTGGGGGGGTGCGTTTACACCGTTCCACGTGCGGTAAAATTGATAAAGCGGTTTTATTCTTCGGGTCGATACGGTTGCAGCGATACCTCATTTAGGTCTTTTTTTATGTTTTGTCGGTTTTATGCAATGAAAACTATTTTCTATAAAAAATAATTATTTTTGCATCGCTTTATTCTGCGAGCTATAACTTTTCTATTTTTTCGCCGATGATGCGGCTCGTTTTTTGCAGGACAAGATGACGTTTTCAGCGGTACCATGGATATTTATATGCGTCTTTTTGATCGCGCGTTATTGCACTTTTTGTTTGGCGGTATAATAATAAATCAGTATTTTTTGCTTTGTTTTTTATTTTTTAAGGGGTTCGCTAAAGGGGTTAACTAATGGGACAGTTTTATACGGCAGGTCATTACGGACGCGGCGATACCTAATATGTGTACTTTTATTGTTTTTTTGTTTTTTTTATTTCCAAAAAATGGATTTATTGGGGGAATATTTTTTTTTTTTCTATTTTATTTGGCGATTTTTTTTAAATTACTTTAACACTTTTTTTTTTTTTTAACTTTATTACATTGTCCCAGGTGGGACATCACTGTCCTGTGACAGATCGCTGATCTGTCACATCACAGATCACTGTGACAGATCAGCGATCTGTCACAGGCACTGCTGCAGACTTCCTCATGGCTGCGCTTTGCAGGCACTGAGGAAGCCGGCTCCCTGCAGGCCCCCGAAGGCCCCCGTCGCCATCTTGGATTTGGGGGCCTGCAGGGAAGGAGACCCCCGCAGCAGCGCTGCACATTATGCTGCCGTGGGGGGCTCAGGGAAGCACGGAGGGAGCCCCCTCCCTGCCGATGCTTCCCTTTAACCCCCGGTACACCGCGATCATGTTTGATCGCAGTGTGCAAGGGGTTAACGTGTCGGGGGCGGTCCGTGACCTCCCCTGACACATTGTGCCGGGTGTCAGCTGTGATAATCAGCTGACACCCGGCCGCGATCAGCGGCGCTCACCACGTGGGCGCCGCTGATCGCGCTAGACGTACTATGCCGTCCATGGGCATAGGGGCCCGGGTCCCATGGACGGGATAGTACGTCTGATGTCAGAAAGGGGTTAAATAGTAAGTGTCTTTCAGCAATTGCTTGCACCCCTGGCAGTTGCTGTCCCAGAAGGAGGAGGCAGAGCAGGACGGGGGCCCAGGTGGTGAACACGCTGGCATCTCTGCCGGGGGGAGGGGCAGAGACTCCAAGCCTATAGCCGCCTTTTGAAAATAAGTCTGTGCACGCAGTCTCACTGGAAAATACCTAGTTACAATTATTTCTCAAAGAAGGGGTGCATGCCCTGTGTTATCACATCCAGGGGAAAGTGGACTGCTCTCTCAACTTATCTTTGAGCTTGAAAAAGTGCACTGCACCATATAAATGTGGAGCAGGAACTATGGTCACTGACAGCCCAAATCTTTCATGGCCTAGTGAGTGAATTTTTTGAGTGACAGAAATACACCACCACAACCAGAATGGGTGGTAAAACATCTACGATTATGAAATAGGTTTGGTTCCACCACTGGAGAAGAATAACCTCATGACCCAATATCAACATGGGTTTACAAGGGACCGTTCCTGTCAGACTAATCTGATAAGCTTTTATGAAGAGGTAAGTTCTGGACTGGACCAAGGGAATGCAGTGGACGTGGTGTACATGGACTTTTCAAAAGCTTTTGATACGGTGCCACACAAAAGGTTGATACAGAAAATGAGAACAATGGGGATAGAGGAAAATATGTGTAGGTGGGTTAAGAGCTGGCTCAGGAATAGGAAACAAAGGGTGGTTATTAATGGAGCACACTCGGACTGGGTCACGGTTAGCAGTGGGGTACCACAGGGGTCAGTTTTGGGCCCGCTTCTTTTTAACATATTTATTAATGACCTTGTAGGGGGCATAGAGAGTAGAATTTCAATATTTGCAGATGACACTAAACTCTGCAGGGTAATTAATACAGAGGAGGACAATTTTATATTACAGGAGGATTTATGTAAACTAGAAGCTTGGGCTGATAAATGGCAAATGAGCTTTAATGGGGATAAATGTAAGGTCAAGCACTTGGGTAGAACGAACAAGATATATAGTTATGTGCTTAATTGTAAAACACTGGGCAAAACTGTCACTGAAAAAGACCTGGGTGTATGGGTGGACGACAAACTCACATTTAGTGGCCAGTGTCAGGCAGCTGCTACAAAGGCAAATAAAATAATGGGATGCATTAAAAGAGGCATAGATGCTCATGAGGAGAACATAATTTTATCTCCATATAAGTCACTAGTGCGACCACACTTAGAATACTGTGTACAGTTCTGGTCTCCGGTGTATAAGAAAGACATAGCTGAACTGGAGCGGGTGCAGAGAAGAGCGACCCAGGTTATTAGGGAACTAGGGGGTCTGCAATACCAAGACAGGTTATTACACTTGGGGTTATTTAGTTTGGAAAATCGAAGGCTTATGGTTGATCTTATTACAATGTATAAATATATGAGGGGACAGCACAAAGACCTTTCTAATGATCTTTTTACTCTTAGACCTGTGACGGGGACAAGGAGGCATCCTCTACATCTGGAGGAAAGAAGGTTTAAGCATACTCACAGACGTGGATTCTTTACTGTAAGAGCAGTGAGACTATGGAACTCTCTGCCATATGATGTTGTAATGAGTGATTCCCTAATAAAAATTAAGAAGGGACTGGATGCCTTTCTTGAAAAGTATAATATTACAGGGTATATACACTAGTTTCCTTAATATTGCGTTGATCCAGGGAGCTAGTCTGATTGCCGTATGTAGATTCGGGAAGGAATTTTTTTCCCCAATGTGAAGCTTGCTGTTTACCACATGAGGTTTTTTTGCCTTCCTCTGGATCAACATGTTAGGGCAAGTTAGGATAGGATATGGGTTGAACTAGATGGACTTAAAGTCTTCCTTCAACCTTAATAAGTATGTTACTATGTTACTAGGCAGGCATTTCCTGCTTGCCCATCATGTATATCAGTAAAGTACTGCTGCTTATAATTTCACCATGGTTGACAGTGCTAGCCATATACAGCCAGACCCACCCTTGCCTGCCTCATCTTATTCTATACTTTGCAGCTTCTGCCTTTGCCACTGCTGATGGTCAGACATATCAGCCTCACCAATATATTTGTCAGTCCAGCCTTTTTTTTAGCAATACAGTTCAACTGCTGGAGTTGTCATTGCTGGTCGTGCGCAGTCAGACAAATCTTTTCCTTTCTTGTCATATTCTATACTGTGCTGTTGCTGACACTGCCAATATCCACAGTACAGCCGATAGACGGCCACACACATCCTCTGCTTGTCCATTGTGTTCTATAGCTGTACTGTACTGCTGCTTAGTAACGTACCTGTCACGAATGGACATGGGTATGTCCGGCGAATGACATAGTATATACTTACAACGGGATGATAAAGGGAGAGGAAGGCCCTGACGGTAGGGAGCGAGGGATGGGACACCTCCTGAAATAAACCTGTGCCTGTCCCTAAGCCTAAAGGCCATGTCTCACATAGCGAGATCGCTAGCGATATCGCTAATGCGTCACTGATTTTGTGCCGCAACAGCGATCTCGCCTGCGATCTCACTACATGTGACACACAACAGCGACCGGCCCCCCTGCTGGATATCGTGATCGTGCAGGAATATCCTGGGCCATTTTTTCGTCGTCAGCGTCCCGCTGGCCAGCATGCATCGCTGTGTTTGATCGCTGGATGGTTGCTGTGCCGCTGAAGAGATCTGCCTGTTTGGCAGCTTACTAGCGATTATTTAGCGACACACCAGTGATCCCTACCAGGTCGTATTGTTGTCGGGATCGCTGGTGTGTCGCTAAGTGAAACGGGACCCTAAGTGTTTTGTTTGTTTTACTGTTATGGCAGCAAGGCTTTGTTGATTTTGCTAAACCCTGCCAAGATTTATGCTACCCACAATAAACCAGCAAGTGATTTTCTACCAGAATGGTTCCTGTGTCTACCTAAAGAAGCAGCTAAGTGTGTCAACCCCTCACATGTGGTCTTTTGAGTGCGGGCAGCGTTCCAGGAATACACATAGAGACTTAGGACAACTGCATGTCCTGGTGAAATCCGCCATCCAACACAAGACGTCAGCAGCATGGAGGAGCTTGTGAAACATCTCACCCAGGTACAGCAACAATACCAGCTCACCAGTCAACAACAGAATTTGGCGCAACAGGAGACAAATAAGGTGTTAGCACAGCAGATTCAATACCAGCAGCAGCAGCAGCAACAGCAGCAGGAGGTGTTAACATGGCAAATGCAGTTCCTCGCAGAGGCGGTTTGTATAAGGCTGGAGGTCTCCTCTCCGTCTCCAGGTGATGACGTATATGGGTCGCCCTCCCAGGGCTGTGGGGTACTCGGTACCGGGCCGGTCCTTCAGAGGGGAATGTCACAGCAGCGGTGACCTGGTCCGTGGCCCTGGGCGCCCATGTAAAAGGGGTTAAGTGGTGGAATAAAGTTTATCAGTGATTCGTGACGCCACCTGTGGTGTTCGGCAAGGGAGTTATTATGCCGACGCTGCAGACAGATCCTCTGGGACAGATGGTGGGGTGCATCAGTGATGTTATAGCCCTCCACAGGTAGGGCTGTAGTCCAAGGGCAGAGTAGATGAAGAGAATAGGGGTTGAGGAAGAGGGTGCAGTGTCTGGCACAGAGATGTAGCAGTGCTGGAGAAGTTGCAGAAAGAAGGCAAGGACACAGCGGAATGTAGTTTCTTTACCTTTACTTGTAAGTGCAGTCCAGGGTCCAGATTACAGATGGCACAGGAGGTGATTATCCTGGAAGCAACTTAGGAATCTCTCTATCAGATGGGTTGTGTAGTCTCCTCTCTAGCGCTTACTTGAGGTACATGCAGTACTGTGTTACACTGACGTTCCTCCTTCTTCTTCACACGTCGCTGTTGTGCCTCCGAGTCTTAGATGGGAATAGAGCATTTACAGCTTCCTATTCCTCTGGTTTTTGTTGCAGGACAGTCAGTATACATACAACCTTGGAGACCAGGCTCCAGATCATGCTCTCCAGCTGGGAATGAGCCTCAACTGTTATGAATGAGTCACTGTAGGAGGCAAAAACAGAAATACTAGCTAAGTCCAGAAAACCAGAGAAGTTGGCAGCTATCAGATTGCAGACCCCTGAACCTATCAACAACAACTAGCAGTAGCCGTGGGGGGTTCCTACGGTGCCCTAGACCCCTCGATCACAGCCAAAGAACTACATAGCCTAAAGACAGAAAGGGAAATCTAAACTGCCCCAGAGCAGACCCCAAAGCAATAGGCAGCCCCCAACATATAATGACGGTGAAGCAAGATGAAAAAACACTCACACAGATAGAAAGACAGGCTGAGCAAATGATGGGGCCCAAGCTAACTAAATAGGAAAGGATAGGAAAGCTGCTGTCTGCAATCCGCCAAAAACCCTATCAAAACAAGGGCCAACAGGCTGATAGGGACAAAAGCCCTGAAGACGCTAGGCTTCAAAAAGACTATATCTGCACTCAGGTATTTTCTGAAGACAGAGCAAAAAGGAATTCAACTCACCCCAGCAGGGAATGGCAGAAATTCAGAAAAACAAGGCAAAACAAAACACAAATGCAAAAAGCAGTGCAGAAAACTTAGCTTTTGAGGAGCAGGAATCAGACTGGTCTCCTAGAATCCCTCAGAGAGATCACCAGCAAGGCAGAAGGGCGTCGGCTGCCTTATATTCAGTCAGCAATTCCCGTCACCGTCATCATCATCATACCCAGGTGCTTGGTAATCAGCCTCACTACCTTCCTTCACCAGAAGAGGGAGTTCATCAGACCTCAATGGTGAAGGGGAAAATGAACTCACAACAGTACCTCCCCCTTGAGGAGGGGTCAACGAACCCTCATCCAAACCTCCAGGGCGATCAGGGTGAGTCCGATGAAAGGCACGTACCAATCTTTTGGCATGAATATCAGAGGCAGAGACCCAGGAATTATCCTCCTGGCCATAACCCTTCCACGTAACCAAATACTGGAGTCTCCGTCTAGCCAGACGGGAATCCAGTATCTTCTCTACTTCATATTCCATGTTACCTTCAACCAATACAGGGTCCGGAGGTGCCACCCCAGGAACTACTGGTTCAACAAACCTCTTCAATAAGGACTTATGAAACACATTATGGATTTTAAATGTGACAGGAAGAGCCAAGCGAAAAGAGACCGGATTAATAATCTCCAAAATCTTGTAAGGTCCAATAAATCTAGACTTAAACTTAGGAGAAGCCACCTTCATAGTGATATTTTTTGATGATAACCAAACCATATCACCAACCTTAAACTGGGGACCAATGGTCCTATGTCGGTTGGAAAACCGCTTGGCCTTTTCCTGGGAGAGAGATAACTTATCCACCACTTGGTCCCAGATCTGGTGCATTCTCTCCACCACAGTGTCAACACCTGGGCAGGCAGAAGGCTCCACCTGCCCTGAAGAAAATCGAGGATGAAACCCAAAGTTACAAAAAAAAGGTGACATCAAAGTGGCAGAACTAGCTCTATTATTTAAAGCAAATTCGGCCAAGGGAAAAAATGAAACCCAATCATCCTGATCAGCGGAAATAAAACATCTCAAATACGACTCCAAGGTCTGGTTTGTTCTCTCCGTCTGCCCATTGGTCTGAGGGTGAAAAGCAGAAGAGAAGGACAACTGAATTCCCAGCTTGGAACAGAAGGTCCTCCAAAATCTAGACACAAACTAAACTCCTCTGTCAGATACAATGTTCTCAGGAATCCCGTGCAAGCGAACCACCTTTTGCAAAAACAGGGGCACCAACTCAGAGGAAGATGGCAACTTAGGGAGTGGTACAAGATGAACCATCTTAGAGAACCTATCACAAATCACCCAAATAACAGTCATTCTCTGAGAGACAGGCACATCAGAGATGAAATCCATTGAAATATGGGTCCATGGCCTCCTGGGGACCGGCAAAGGCATCAACAACCCACTAGAGCGAGAACAAGGTTTAGACCGGGAGCAAGTCCCACAGGACTGCTCAAAATTCCTGACATCACGAGACAAGGCGGGCCACCAAAAAGACCGACTCACCAGATCTCTAGTACCAAAAATACCTGGATGACCAGCCAATGCAGAGCAATGAACTTCAGACATCACCCTCTTATTCCACTGGTCAGGAACATACAACTTTCCCCTGGGACAACGCTCAGGTTTGTCCTCCTGGAACTCTTCCAGAGCACGTCTCAAGTCGGGCGAGACGGCAGAAAGAACTACCCCTTCGCCTAAGATGGTAGCAGGCTTGGTCACCACAGGAGAATCAGCAAAGAAGCTCCTAGAGAGAGCATCAGCCTTGACATTCTTAGTGCCAGGAAGAAAAGAGACCACAAAATCAAAACGTGTAAAAAACAAGGCCCACCTAGCCTGTCTAGGGTTCAAGCGTTTGGCCGACTCCAGGTAAATCAAATTCTTGTGGCCAGTGAGGACCATGACTTGATGTTTAGCTCCCTCCAACCAATGTCTCCACTCCTCAAATGCCCATTTCATGGCTAACAGTTCCTGATTCCCCACATCATAGTTACGTTCAGATGGAGAGAACTTTCGGGAAAAGAAAGCACAGGGATTCATTTTAGATGTTACAGGATCCTTTTGGGACAAAACAGCTCCTGCACCAATCTCAGAAGCGTCCACCTCTACCTGGAACAGGAGTGAGACATCAGGTTGCCGCAAAACCGGGGCAGAAGTGAGTCTTCGCTTCAGCTCCTGAAAGGAAGAAACAGCCTCCGGAGACCAATTCAACACATCAGCACCCTTCTTAGTCAGATCAGTCAATGGCTTGGCAATACTAGAAAATTTTGCTATAAATTTCCGATAAAAATTAGCAAAACCCAAAAACTTCTGGAGGGCCTTCAAAGAAGTGGGCTGAACCCAATCATAAATGGCCTGTACCTTGGCCGGGTCCATTTCAATAGTTGACGGAGACAAAATAAATTCCAAAAAAGAAATCCTCTGTACCCCAAAAAGGCATTTCGATCCCTTGACATACAGGGAATTCTCCCTCAAGATCCGGAACACAGTCCGAACATGTTCCACATGAGAATCCCAATCCGTGGAGAAGATCAAATTATCATCCAGATAGATAATCAAAAATGTATCCACAAAGTCTCGGAAAATATCGTTCATGAAGCACTGGAAGACAGAAGGGGCATTAGTGAGCCCAAAAGGCATCACCAGGTACTCAAAATGTCCCTCTGGAGTATTAAACGCCGTCTTCCATTCATCCCCATGCTTAATGCGGATAAGATTATACGCCCCCCTGAGGTCAAGCTTGGTAAACCAGCAAGCACCTTTAACTCTGGAGAATAGATCTGAAATCAGGGGTAACGGATACTGATATTTAATAGTAATTTTGTTGAGGGCACGATAATCAATACCAGGCCTTAATGAACCATCCTTTTTGGCCACGAAAAAAAAACCCAGCACCTAAGGGTGAAGAGGATGGTCTAATATGACCTTTCTCCAATGCCTCCTTAATATAGGATCGCATAGCCTCGTGCTCGGGTACAGATAAATTGAAGAGCCGACCCTTGGGAAATTTACACCCCGGGCTCAGTTCAATTGCACAGTCATAACTCCTATGAGGAGGCAAAGACGCAGACTCATTCTCACTAAATACATCATAAAAGTCCGCCAAATAGTCAGGAACATCATGTGACTGAGGAGAGGTGGAAAAAACTGGAGCCTCACTAAGGGCACACCGACAACCCCAACTCACCGCAGACACAGATTTCCTATCCAAAACTGGATTATGAATTTGCAACCAGGGAAACCCCAGAACAATGGTATCATGCAAATTATGCAACACCAAAAATCTACAATTTTCTTGATGGTCTGGGGCGACCCGCATTACCACCTGGGTCCAAAACTGAGGTTTATTTTTCGCCAAAGGAGTGGCATCAATCCCTCTCAAAGGGATAGGCGTCCGCAGAGGTGTCATCGGAAATCCACAACGTTTAGCAAAATCCAAGTTCATTAGGTTCAGGGCTGCTCCCGAATCCACAAATGCCTTGGCGGAAAATGTGGACAGGGAGCAGATCAGAGTAATTGCCAGAAGAAACTTAGGTTGAACACCACCCACAGAAAACGTGTGTCCAAAACGTTTCTCTCCTTTAGGACAGACAGAAATAATATGCGAGGCATCTCCAGAAAAAAAACACAGCTTATTACGCCTTCTGAACTCCTGACATTGCTCCCTGGACAAAACTCTATCACATTGCATAGGTTCAGACACTTGTTCAACAGGTGGCAACACCTCTCGTGCAGTCCTGCGTTCACGTAAACGCCGATCAACCTTAATGGCTAATGACATAGAATCGTCAAGACCAGAAGGAACAGGAAATCCCACCATAGTATCTTTTACGGCTTCTGACAAACCCTTCCGAAAGAGAGCTGCCAAGGCATTATCATTCCAGGTAGTAAGGACCGCCCACTTTCAGAATTTTTGACAGTACAATTCTGCAGAATCTCGACCCTGGCTCAATGCCAACAGGGTCTTTTCAGCCTGATCAATAGCACTAGGTTCGTCATACAACAACCCCAAGGCTTGAAAAAATGCGTTCACATTAGTCAGAATAGGATCATCTGGTTTCAAAGAAAACGCCCAATCCTGGGGATCGGCACGCAGCAAAGAGATGACAATTTTAACTTGCTGCGTGGAGCTCCCTGATGAGTTAGGCTTCAAGGTAAAAAATAATTTACAATTATTTTTAAAATTCAAAAATTTAGACCGATCCCCAAAAAACACATCATGAGTAGGGATCTTTGGTTCAGCAGCATGTGAATGAGCAAGGTAGACGGAAATTCCCCGCACTTCCGCAGCGAGCTGTTCCACACGATCAGACAAGTGCTTTATCTCCATTGAGAGAAAAAAAAATTCCCCCTACGGCCTCAGAGATATAGAGGAAAGAATATACACACTTTTTTTTTTTTTTTACAATTCTTTCCTGCTATTGAGTACCCTAGGATCTGCGGTATGGCTGGTGATTCTGTTATGAATGAGTCACCGTAGGAGGCAAAAACAGAAATACTAGCTAAGTCCAGAAAACCAGAGAAGTTGGCAGCTATCGGATTGCAGACCCCTGAACCTATCAACAACAACTAGCAGTAGCCGTGGGGGGTTCCTACGGTGCCCTAGACCCCTCGATCACAGCCGGAGAACTACATAGCCTAAAGAGAGAAAGGGAAATCTAAACTGCCCCAGAGCAGACCCCAAAGCAATAGGCAGCCCCCAACATATAATGACGGTGAAGCAAGATGAAAAAACACTCACACAGATAGAAAGATAGGCTGAGCAAATGATGGGGCCCAAGCTAACTAAATAGGAAAGGATAGGAAAGCTGCTGTCTGCAATCCGCCAAAAACCCTATCAAAACAAGGGCCAACAGGCTGATAGGGACAAAAGCCCTGAAGACGCTAGGCTTCAAAAACACTATATCTGCACTCAGGTATTTTGTGAAGACAGAGCAAAAAGGAATTCAACTCACCCCAGCAGGGAATGGCAGAAATTCAGAAAAACAAGGCAAAACAAAACACAAATGCAAAAAGCAGTGCAGAAAACTTAGCTTTTGAGGAGCAGGAATCAGACTGGTCTCCTAGAATCCCTCAGAGAGATTACCAGCAAGGCAGAAGGGCGTCGGCTGCCTTATATTCAGTCAGCAATTCCCGTCACCGTCATCATCATCATACCCAGGTGCTTGGTAATCAGCCTCACTACCTTCCTTCACCAGAAGAGGGAGTTCATCAGACCTCAATGGTGAAGGGGAAAATGAACTCACAACAGTACCTCCCCCTTGAGGAGGGGTCAACGAACCCTCATCCAAACCTCCAGGGCGATCAGGGTGAGTCCGATGAAAGGCACGTACCAATCTTTTGGCATGAATATCAGAGGCAGAGACCCAGGAATTATCCTCCTGGCCAAAACCCTTCCACGTAACCAAATACTGGAGTCTCCGTCTAGCCAGACGGGAATCCAGTATCTTCTCTACCTCATATTCCATGTTACCTTCAACCAATACAGGGTCCGGAGGTGCCACCCCAGGAACTCCTGGTTCAACAAACCTCTTCAATAAGGACTTATGAAACACATTATGGATTTTAAATGTGACAGGAAGAGCCAAGCGAAAAGAGACCGGATTAATAATCTCCAAAATCTTGTAAGGTCCAATAAATCTAGACTTAAACTTAGGAGAAGCCACCTTCATAGTGATATTTTTTGATGATAACCAAACCATATCACCAACCTTAAACTGGGGACCAATGGTCCTATGTCGGTTGGAAAACCGCTTGGCCTTTTCCTGGGAGAGAGATAACTTATCCACCACTTGGTCCCAGATCTGGTGCATTCTCTCCACCACAGTGTCAACACCTGGGCAGGCAGAAGGCTCCACCTGCCCTGAAGAAAATCGAGGATGAAACCCAAAGTTACAAAAAAAAGGTGACATCAAAGTGGCAGAACTAGCTCTATTATTTAAAGCAAATTCGGCCAAGGGAAAAAATGAAACCCAATCATCCTGATCAACAGAAATAAAACATCTCAAATACGACTCCAAGGTCTGGTTTGTTCTCTCCGTCTGCCCATTGGTCTGAGGGTGAAAAGCAGAAGAGAAGGACAACTGAATTCCCAGCTTGGAACAGAAGGTCCTCCAAAATCTAGACACAAACTAAACTCCTCTGTCAGATACAATGTTCTCAGGAATCCCGTGCAAGCGAACCACCTTTTGCAAAAACAGGGGCACCAACTCAGAGGAAGATGGCAACTTAGGGAGTGGTACAAGATGAACCATCTTAGAGAACCTATCACAAATCACCCAAATAACAGTCATTCTCTGAGAGACAGGCACATCAGAGATGAAATCCATTGAAATATGGGTCCATGGCCTCCTGGGGACCGGCAAAGGCATCAACAACCCACTAGAGCGAGAACAAGGTTTAGACCGGGAGCAAGTCCCACAGGACTGCTCAAAATTCCTGACATCACGAGACAAGGCGGGCCACCAAAAAGACCGACTCACCAGATCTCTAGTACCAAAAATACCTGGATGACCAGCCAATGCAGAGCAATGAACTTCAGACATCACCCTCTTATTCCACTGGTCAGGAACATACAACTTTCCCCTGGGACAACGCTCAGGTTTGTCCTCCTGGGACTCTTCCAGAGCACGTCTCAAGTCGGGCGAGACGGCAGAAAGAAACACCCCTTCGCCTAAGATGGTAGCAGGCTTGGTCACCACAGGAGAATCAGCAAAGAAGCTCCTAGAGAGAGCATCAGCCTTGACATTCTTAGTGCCAGGAAGAAAAGAGACCACAAAATCAAAACGTGTAAAAAACAAGGCCCACCTAGCCTGTCTAGGGTTCAAGCGTTTGGCTGACTCCAGGTAAATCAAATTCTTGTGGTCAGTGAGGACCATGACTTGATGTTTAGCTCCCTCCAACCAATGTCTCCACTCCTCAAATGCCCATTTCATGGCTAACAGTTCCTGATTCCCCACATCATAGTTACGTTCAGATGGAGAGAACTTTCAGGAAAAGAAAGCACAGGGATTCATTTTAGATGTTACAGGATCCTTTTGGGACAAAACAGCTCCTGCACCAATCTCAGAAGCGTCCACCTCTACCTGGAACGGGAGTGAGACATCAGGTTGCCGCAAAACCGGGGCAGAAGTGAGTCTTCGCTTCAGCTCCTGAAAGGAAGAAACAGCCTCCGGAGACCAATTCAACACATCAGCACCCTTCTTAGTCAGATCAGTCAATGGCTTGGCAATACTAGAAAATTTTGCTATAAATTTCCGATAAAAATTAGCAAAACCCAAAAACTTCTGGAGGGCCTTCAAAGAAGTGGGCTGAACCCAATCATAAATGGCCTGTACCTTGGCCGGGTCCATTTCAATAGTTGACGGAGACAAAATAAATCCCAAAAAAGAAATCCTCTGTACCCCAAAAAGGCATTTCGATCCCTTGACATACAGGGAATTCTCCCTCAAGATCCGGAACACAGTCCGAACATGTTCCACATGAGAATCCCAATCCTTGGAGAAGATCAAAATATCATCCAGATAGATAATCAAAAATTTATCCACAAAGTCTCGGAAAATATCGTTCATGAAGCACTGGAAGACAGAAGGGGCATTAGTGAGCCCAAAAGGCATCACCAGGTACTCAAAATGTCCCTCTGGAGTATTAAACGCCGTCTTCCATTCATCCCCATGCTTAATGCGGATAAGATTATACGCCCCCCTGAGGTCAAGCTTGGTAAACCAGCAAGCACCTTTAACTCTGGAGAATAGATCCGAAATCAGGGGTAACGGATACTGATATTTAATAGTAATTTTGTTGAGGGCACGATAATCAATACCAGGCCTTAATGAACCATCCTTTTTGGCCACGAAAAAAAAACCCAGCACCTAAGGGTGAAGAGGATGGTCTAATATGACCATCCTCCAATGCCTCCTTAATATAGGATCGCATAGCCTCGTGCTCGGGTACAGATAAATTGAAGAGCCGACCCTTGGGAAATTTACACCCCGGGCTCAGTTCAATTGCACAGTCATAACTCCTATGAGGAGGCAGAGACGCAGACTCATTCTCACTAAATACATCATAAAAGTCCGCCAAATAGTCAGGAACATCATGTGACTGAGGAGAGGTGGAAAAAACCGGAGCCTCACTAAGGGCACACCGACAACCCCAACTCACCGCAGACACAGATTTCCTATCCAAAACTGGATTATGAATTTGCAACCAGGGAAACCCCAGAACAAAGGTATCATGCAAATTATGCAACACCAAAAATCTGCAATTTTCTTGATGGTCTGGGGCGATCCGCATTACCACCTGGGTCCAAAACTGAGGTTTATTTTTCGCCAAAGGAGTGGCATCAATCCCTCTCAAAGGGATAGGCGTCCGCAGAGGTGTCATCGGAAATCCACAACGTTTAGCAAAATCCAAGTCCATTAGGTTCAGGGCTGCTCCCGAATCCACAAATGCCTTGGCGGAAAATGTGGACAGGGAGCAGATCAGAGTAATTGCCAGAAGAAACTTAGGTTGAACACCACCCACAGAAAACGTGTGTCCAAAACGTTTCTCTCCTTTAGGACAGACAGAAATAATATGCGAGGCATCTCCAGAAAAAAAACACAGCTTATTACGCCTTCTGAACTCCTGACATTGCTCCCTGGACAAAACTCTATCACATTGCATAGGTTCAGACACTTGTTCAACAGGTGGCAACACCTCTCGTGCAGTCCTGCGTTCACGTAAACGCCGATCAACCTTAATGGCTAATGACATAGAATCGTCAAGACCAGAAGGAACAGGAAATCCCACCATAGTATCTTTTACGGCTTCTGACAAACCCTTCCGAAAGAGAGCTGCCAAGGCATTATCATTCCAGGTAGTAAGGACCGCCCACTTTCAGAATTTTTGACAGTACAATTCTGCAGAATCTCGACCCTAGCTCAATGCCAACAGGGTCTTTTCAGCCTGATCAATAGCACTAGGTTCGTCATACAACAACCCCAAGGCTTGAAAAAATGCGTTCACATTAGTCAGAATAGGATCATCTGGTTTCAAAGAAAACGCCCAATCCTGGGGATCGCCACGCAGCAAAGAGATGACAATTTTAACTTGCTGCGTGGAGCTCCCTGATGAGTTAGGCTTCAAGGTAAAAAATAATTTACAATTATTTTTAAAATTCAAAAATTTAGACCGATCCCCAAAAAACACATCATGAGTAGGGATCTTTGGTTCAGCAGCATGTGAATGAGCAAGGTAGACGGAAATTCCCCGCACTTCCGCAGCGAGCTGTTCCACACGATCAGACAAGTGCTTTATCTCCATTGAGAGAAAAAAAAATTCCCCCTACGGCCTCAGAGATATAGAGGAAAGAATATACACACTTTTTTTTTTTTTTTTTTTACAATTCTTTCCTGCTATTGAGTACCCTAGGATCTGCGGTATGGCTGGTGATTCTGTTATGAATGATTCACCGTAGGAGACAAAAACAGAAATACTAGCTAAGTCCAGAAAACCAGAGAAGTTGTCAGCTATCGGATTGCAGACCCCTGAACCTATCAACAACAATTAGCAGTAGCCGTGGGGGGTTCCTACGGTGCCCTAGACCCCTCGATCACAGCCGGAGAACTACATAGCCTAAAGACAGAAAGGGAAATCTAAACTGCCCCAGAGCAGACCCCAAAGCAATAGGCAGCCCCCAACATATAATGACGGTGAAGCAAGATGAAAAAACACTCACACAGATAGAAAGATAGGCTGAGCAAATGATGGGGCCCAAGCTAACTAAATAGGAAAGTATAGGAAAGCTGCTGTCTGCAATCCGCCAAAAACCCTATCAAAACAAGGGCCAACAGGCTGATAGGGACAAAAACCCTGAAGACGCTAGGCTTCAAAAAGACTATATCAGCACTCAGGTATTTTCTGAAGACAGAGCAAAAAGGAATTCAACTCACCCCAGCAGGGAATGGCAGAAATTCAGAAAAACAAGGCAAAACAAAACACAAATGCAAAAAGCAGTGCAGAAAACTTAGCTTTTGAGGAGCAGGAATCAGACTGGTCTCCTAGAATCCCTGAGAGATCACCAGCAAGGCAGAAGGGCGTCAGCTGCCTTATATCCAGTCAGCAATTCCCGTCACCCAGTCATCATCATCATACCCAGGTGCTTGGTAATCAGCCTCACTACCTTCCTTCACCAGAAGAGGGAGTTCATCAGACCTCAATGGTGAAGGGGAAAATGAACTCACAACACTCAACTCTCTGCTCAATCCCCCAACTCCTCTCTCAACGTCCACACACTTCTCCCTCCTCACAGAACTGACTAATTTTCCCTCCTGGCCCCCAGAGAGAAGCTCTTCCCCTTATTATTGGTTCAGAGCTCCCTCTGCTGGCCTGGAGTGGGAACTGTGTTGTTTGTATTGATTAACTGTCAGAGAGACCCTTCATTGCTTCCAAGCCTGACATCACCCTCCCTGGAGGAAGGCAATGCCAGTGTGGCGACCATACTCCTGGGGGCACCACATACCCCCTAGTGCAATTCAGTACTCCTGGACTGATAAAAAAAACATATGAACAGATAAACAAATGAACATTTATAAATGTACAAGATTTAAGAAAAAAACGAAAAATACAAAAACCAAAAGCTCCAAAAATAGTCCTGTGACGATTAGTCCATGCGTCAATGTCCATGATCCATTCCTAGGCAAATGGTGAACTATGTACAAAAGAAGTTTTTGATCACACCTAGTCCTGTGGCCCAATTGTCCATCAAAACAAACTGGAAAATTCAAAAAGGGGATTTCTTACAGAGTCTCTGTAGGCACAAAACTTAAAATGTTACATATTTATATGTACAGGTTAACATTTACATTATTTGCATAACTTATTTAGATGCGAAACCTGAGGGGTGGTATGCCTTGGGTGCTACGGACAGACCTACGTAGCTCTGGTGTGGGTAAACTGGGTAGTAGCCGTCTGCGAACTCTTAGACTCACCATGGGCATGACAGATTCACCACTGGCAGGGTGAGGATTCTCTGGCTCCACTGCTGGTGTGGCATCTGCTACCTGAACTTCCTGATTTTCAGAGTTCTCTTGAGTCACTTCTTGTACTACCAGTTGGGGAAAGGTCAAAACTGGCACCACTATGGCATTATTTACTCTAGTCCAATTTGCAATGAATTCTCCAAGTACAGTGCTGACCTTTTCTTCTATGGGTTGGATGTTGTTTTGCTCTTCCATTCTTTCTTTTAACTGGTCAGGGCACAATTTCAAATGATCCCTTGATACTGCTGCTGAGGTTTCTCCCCCATCCTTACTGATAAGGCACACCTTGGTGTTATCGAAGTTTGATGGTAAGATGGTGTAGGGTTCAGCTTCCCATTGGTCATCTAATTTATGCATCCTCCTTTTCCTTTTTAGGACTTGTTCTCCTGGTGACAAGGGAACTGCAGGTGCATGGTGATTGTAGTGCCTTTCTTGCTTTTGTATTGCCTGAGCTAGACTCTTCTACACACTCTTTAACTCTTCGATACTGTTGCTGCCTCTCTGTGTCCCAGTCAGCATCTGGTGACGTCACTTCAGGTGTAAGGACTCCCATATCCAAATCAATAGGCAGCTTACCAGGCCTCGCTCTCATTAGGTAGGCTAGAGTGCAGTTGGTGGAATTTACAGGAATATGGTTGTAGAGGTCTACCAGATCTGGCAACTTTTCTGGCCACAGATTCCTCTCTTCCAAAGGCAAGGTCTTCAGTAGGTCGATCACCACCTGGTTCATCTTTTCACACATGCCATTGGTCTGTGGATGGTACGGTGTTGTCCTGATCTTCTTGTAACCATACAAGTTACAGAATTCCTGGAACACTGCCGCCTCAAAGGCTGGGCCTTGATCTGTAAGCACTTGCTCGGGATATCCGTGTGGTCTACAAAAGTGCTGTTGGAATGCTCTGGCTGCTGTCCTGGCTGTTTGATCCTTGACAGGCACGTCTACCAGGAATCTCGAGTAATGGTCAACGATGGACGATGGTAAGAGCATAACTGTAGCCTGAACGGCTTGGGACCAGCTTCACATGGTCCAGGGCGACCAACTCGAGTGGCTGTTTGGTTATTATCAGCTGCAAAGGAGCTCACTGGCTGTTACGGTCCTTTATGCGCAGGTTGCATTGTCCACACTCCCGACACCAATTTTCAATGGCTTTCCTCATACCAGCCCAGTAGAATCTCTCCCGGAGCAAGGCTTCCAACGTCTTCCATCCGAAGTGTCCAGCTCCATTATGGTATGCTTCCAAGACCATTGATGCTTTTCTCTTTGGGACTATCACCTGCCAGACCAGCTCATGAGTGCGGGCATTGATACTCCTCCGGCACAGCTTTCCTTCATAGATGAACAGCCGACCTCTTTCCTTCCACAACTGTTGGGTTTCTTCAGGAGCATCCGACTATGGGCGTGAGTCAGCTTGTGACAGTAGCTCCTTCACCAGGCAGACTGCGGGGTCGCTATTCTGCGTTTCTGCCAAGTCATGATGAGGCAATGGATTTAGCGTGGCCTCTTTCAAGCCAGACCGTCTATTTCTCACTCCTTGGGCACGTTGGGCCGCAATTGGCCGGTGGAAGGCAGGTAACTCTATTTCTTCAAGTGCCTCAGGGTCTTCTCCTGCATCTGGCAGATTAGGCATTCTGGACAGCGCATCAGCATTGGCATTCTTGTGCCCCGCTCGGTAATTGATGGTGAATTCATAGTTAGACAGCCGAGCCATCCATCTCTGCTCCAGTGCACCTAGTTTTGCAGTTTCCAAGTGAGTCAACGGGTTTTTGTCCGTGAAGATGGTAAACTTGGCTGAAGCTAGGTAATGCTTGAATCGTTCAGTCACAGCCCAGACTATGGCAAACAACTCCAGCTTGAAGGAACTGTAGTTGTCAGGGTTCCTTTCAGTGGGACGAAGCTTCCTGCTGGCATAGGAGATCACTCTTTCTTTGCCATTCTGTACCTGAGGCAGTACTGCTCCCAGTCATAATCTGGGTAGGCCAGAACTTCATCTCCTGTGAGAGCCATCTTCAGTCGAGTGAAGGACCTCTCCAGCTCCTCATTCCATTCGAATGTAGGACTCTGCTTTCTGGCCTTCTTGGGCTGACCCACCAGAAGATTTTGCATAGGAGTGGCTATCTCAGTGAAGCCTTTGATGAACCTTCGGTAGTAGCCTACCAGCCCGAGGAATTTACATACTTCATGGAGGTTGCTGGGCTTCTGCCAGTCCCGGATGACTGTGACTTTGTCAGGATCCGGTGCCACACCTTCTGCACTCACTACATGGCCGAGGTACTGAACCTTGGGCTTCAGGAGGTGGCATTTGGAAGGCTTCACCTTCAGGCCAAAGTTGGACAAGGCTTCAAACACCTCAGCCAGGTGCTTCAGATGGTCTTCATAAGTCTTGGAGAAAACAATGACACCATCAAGGTACAACAGGACTGTCTCTAAGTTCTTGTGTCCAAGACAGCACTCCATTAGCCTTTGGAATGTCCCTGGAGCGGTGCAGAGCCAGAATGGCATGTAGTTGAACTCACAGAGACCCATTAGGGTGGTAAATGCTGTTTTCTCCTTGTCTGCCTCTGCCACGGGAACCTGCCAATACCCACTAGTGAGATCTAAAGTGGAAAAATAGTTAGCAGTTTTAAGTGCAGCTAATGACTCCTCAATTCTGGGTAATGGGTAGGCATCCTTATGTGTAATGCTGTTAATTTTTCTGTAATCAACACACATTCTCATGGTACCATCTTTCTTTTTCACAAAAACTATTGGGGCTGCCCAGTGGCTACAACTGTCTCTGATCACTCCAGCCTCCTTCATTTCCCGCAACATACTTTTGGCACATTAATATTGTGTTGGGGGTATAGGCCGGTATCTTTCTTTTATGGGTGGATGATCTCCAGTGGGGATATGGTGTTGAACCCCTTTTGCCTTCCCAAAATCTAGAGTGTGTTTACTGAATACCCGCTCATGCTCCTGAGTCACTCGGTAAACCCCATTCTTTTGGTATGAAGGGGTGGAATCAGTTCCCACCTGCAGCTGCTGACACCACTCCTCCAGTTGCTTTACAGAGCCATTGTCCTCCACCTGGTCGGACGAGACCAAGGGCTCTGCTGCCAGTATGGCGTTGTTGCTGACAGTAAGCAGATTAGCAACTGTGGCATACCGAGGTATTGTGGCCTCCTCCTCCCCACAATTCAAGAGGCGTACAGGTACCCTCCCTTTACGGACATCAACTACCCCTCTGGATGTCAGGATAGTGGGCCTGCTATCAGAGCACACTGGTTCTACCATTGCCTGGTAATCTTTTCCTCTGAGGCCTATGGCTGCCCGACACCAAATCAACATTTCACATCTGGGGGGTATCGCAATGGGGAAAGAATCACTCACTCTGACGCTGCCAATTTCTCCGCCAGACAGTTCTACCTGCTGTCTTTGCATCAGGGCCCTGATCTCCTTCTGCAGGACTCGTTGTTCACTGGAACCAGCAGTCTCAGCCACCTGTTGCAACAAGACAATAACCTCAGAAAGACAATTTTCAATCACATTGGTACCAAGAGTCATCATTGGGTTACATTCTCGTCGATCAATATCTACAACTATCAGACCTTGAGATTTTATCTCTACTCTACCCACTTTAACAGTAATTTCTTTACATCCCACTTGTGGTAAAGACTGACCATTACTGGCAACTACTGTGAGTTCATCACTTGGGCCACGGGTAAGTTCAGAGTCAGCCCAATGCTGCTTGTAAAGGATATAGGGCATAGTTGTCACCTGGGAGCCAGTGTCCAGCAAAACGTACAAGGGGATACCGTCAATCACCACTGGGAGGACTGGTCTCCCTCCAACATACTTGGCTCGCCAGTTCTTTGGGCCTTGTGGTCCTACTTCTGGGGGTTGACCCTCTGCCCCAGAGGTTGCTCGTTTAAATAACAGAATCTTGCATGGTGGCCTGCCTTGTGGCAGTGACGACAGATGGGACGTCCATCCTGGTCATAGCGATCGCTGTTCCTTCCTCTGAGTGGCGGGATCCTCTTCTTCTTTAGCCATGGGACATCCTCTTGACTGGAGGTGAGCTGGATCTTCTCCTTGGAGGATACCTGCAGGGACTGCACGGTTTTAGCAAGTGCGGCCATACCCTTGGTCAACTCCTGGACCTGAAGACGCAGTTCTGCAGATGGATCTTTGTTCAGAGTCTGTGCATCAGCCTCCACAGGGATGGAAGGGAAAGATGTTGCTTCCTGGTGGTATGTAATCGTTGGGCGCTTAGGGGGCGCTGGATGGCTGACATTTGGTTCATGCAGCACCCGGATAGCCCTATCTTTGAAATCAGCAAAGTCTAGGTCAGGGTTTTGTAGGGCTATGATGCGCAGCTGTGCTCTGTGGGTACTGGATAGGAGTCCCTCAATGAATTGCTAATTTAACAGTCCGTCTCCATCTTTCACACTGCAAAACAGAAGCCGCAGAGACACCATCACATGTTTCTCAACGCAAGCAATGACTAGCCAGGTCTTTCACCGGGAAGGAACAACCACGGGAAGGGCAGTCTCCAATGAAGGAAACCAGCTATGCCAAAACATGGTATCCACAGACAGCTGTTTCGGGGTATTTGCCCCTCATCAGTATGGAGTAGGAAACTGGCTAGTAGGAGCAATGCCTAGTAGAAGACTGTGAAAAATGAGGATGATTGACCTCATGGAGATCAACATCCAACACTGCGGAGACACCATCACGTGTTTCTCAACGCAGTGATTCTAGAGCACTGCCCCCATCCCTTATGAGAAATATGCAAAACATGCAAAACAGAAGCCGCGGAGACACCATCACATGTTTCTCAACGCAAGGAATGACTAGCCAGGTCTTTCACCGGGAAGGAACAACCACGGGAAGGGCAGTCTCCAATGAAGGAAACCACCTATGCCAAAACATGGTATCCATCCACAGACAGGTGTCTCCGCAGTGTTGGATGTTGATCTCCATGAGGTCAATCATCCTCATTTTTCACATCGTTCACACTGTCTGGATCAATCTGCTTGACGGCCCGCAGCGCCTCCTGCAGGTTAAGAGCACATAGTCCCATATACTGTCCTGCGCTTTCTGCTTACACCCAAAGAATCTCATCTTGATTTCAGCGGCAGTGCGGGTGTCAAAGGTGCTTCTTAGCTTAGCCAGGATCTTTTTAACAGTCTCCTTATCAGTATCCTGCCAGGCTTTTACCTCTCTCTCTGTGCTGCACCTGTTAGCTGCCCAATAAGGATGTTCACCTTCTGGCTTTCAGACAGAGGATACACTTCAAACATACTGCACAGTCTCTCTTTGAAGTCACTCAGGGTATGTGACTCCTCTGAATACTGCGGTAGCCATACTGCTCCCGGTATGTAAGGCATAGATAGCGGCATTATGGGGACCACTGCGGTGGGTGTTATTGGAGCCACAACCGCGTTGGGCCCTGCATTTTGCGGCGCTGTGGGGTTGGTGGGGGCGTCCACCGCTGCATCGGCGTGTGCTTCCGACATTCTCTTCCCCCCCTTGTTAACATTGGGCCAGGCTCTGGGTTGCGCTGGCTTACCGGTTGGATGATCGGGGGACACCGGGGCTGCAGGCCTCTGCTCCTCCCACCTCTCGCGCTGCTCTTCCCGTGCGGCACTTCACTTCTTCATGCTCTTCGGCTGGCTCCGCCCACGAAGGCCCACCTCTTTGGGTTCCCGTGCGCGCCAAGCAGCGGGATAATGGCAGCAATGGTACAAACAGACTAATGCACACAACACAGTCTCTGGCAAACAGGACCCGGGGACACCGGGCACCGTAAATCCTGTTTGTTACGCCAAAATGGGTCGCCCTCCCTGGGCTGTGGGGTACTCGGTACGGGCCGGTCCTTCAGAGGGGAATGTCACAGCAGCGGTGAACCGGTCCGTGGCCCTGGGCACCCATGTAAAAGGGGTTAAATGGTGGAATAAAGTTTATCAGTGATTCGTGACGCCACCTGTGGTGTTCAGCAAGGGAGGTGTTAAGCCGACGCTGCAGACAGATCCTCTGGGACAGATGGTGGGGTGCAGCAGTGATGTTATAGCCCTCCACAGGTAGAGCTGTAGTCCCAGGGCAGAGTAGATGAAGAGAATAGAGGTTGAGGAAGAGGGTGCAGTGTCTGGCACAGAGATGTAGCAGTGCTGGAGAAGTTGCAGAAAGAAGGCAAGGACACAGCGGAATGTAGTTTCTTTACCTTTACATGTAAGTGCAGTCCAGGGTCCAGATTACAGATGGCACAGGAGGTGATTATCCTGGAAGCAACTTAGGAATCTCTCTATCAGATGGGTTGTGCAGTCTCCTCTCTAGCGCTTACTTGAGGTACATGCAGTACTGTGTTACACTGACGTTGCTCCTTCTTCCCTTTTGGATCTACCTCATATGGCAGACAGCTGTAGTCTTCTATCTCCTTTTGCTCACACGTCGCTGTTGTGCCTCCGAGTCTTAGATGGGAATAGAGCATTTACAGCTTCCTATTCCTCTGGTTTCTGTTGCAGGACCGTCAGTATCCATACAACCTTGGAGACCAGGCTCCAGATCATGCGCTCCAGCTGGGAATGAGCCTCAACTCTCTGCTCAATCCCCCAGCTCCTCTCTCCACGTCCACACACTTTGCCCTCCTCACAGAACTGACTAATTTTCCCTCCTGGCCCCCAGAGAGAAGCTCTTCCCCTTAGTATTGGTTCAGAGCTCCCTCTGCTGGCCTGGAGTGGGAACTGTGTTGTTTGTATTGATTAACTGTCAGAGAGACCCTTCATTGCTTCCAAGCCTGACATCACCCTCCCTGGAGGAAGGCAATGCCAGTGTGGCGACCATACTCCTGGGGGCGCCACATTCCCCCCTAATGCAATTCAGTACTCCTGGACTGATAAAAAAAAACATATGAACAGATAAACAAATGAACAATTATAAATGTACAAGATTTAAGAAAAAAATCAAAAATACAAAGACCAAAAGCTCCAAAAATAGTCCACACATACTTCCAGAAAACAGTAAGATGAGCCATACATAAAAAGACCCCAGGGGATGATGTTGAAGCCTTTTTGACTGTGTTAAGCGGGTGGAGGAGCGTGAGAGGCTACCACCAGAGCAGTGGACAGAGGTGCTGGCCCCCTATTTGACCAGCGAACCCCAAAAGGCATTTTACGACTTAGCCCTCCAGGATTTCAAATAATTTGCAAATTAAAAACTGAAATTCTGGCACGCCTGGGAGTGACAATGTCCATGAGAGCTCAGCGAGTCCACTGCTGGGCATACGCTGGCGACAATCCTCATGCTCCCAAGTGTTTGATCTGTTGCACCTGGTCCAAGAGTGGTTGCAGTCAGAGACTACCACTCCCGCCCAGATGTTCGAGTGTGTGGTGATCGACAGGTTCATCCACTCCCTACCCAGGCTAATACAGACCTGGGTTGCCCAGAGCGACCACCAGAATGCAGATGATTTGGTCTGTCTGGTTGAGAGATACCAGATTGTGGAGAAGTCCCTCGGGAAACCAGACTTGGCTAATTCCCCATACTGGGATACCCAAAAGGAAGCGGGCTCACCAAAGAGGGTGGCTAGGCCCAAAACTGGGGGGGCATCCCAACCCTGCTGAGGGGTCATCTTAGGTGCTTATAAAGGATGTGGTCTGTTGGCAATGTCACAATCCGGGACATGTAGCCGCCCAGTGTTCCCTGAACCCATGGACTGTAGCCTAGGCAGATGCTGCTCCTATTATGCCTATCCGACCTGCAGCGTGGACTGCCAAACTGGCAAAGGGCCCCAGCCATGTGCCGTGTCCGCCAATGGGGTTATGGTTCTGGGACTGTTGGACTCTGGAAGTCTGTTGACCCTGATCAGCACTGTACTGCCCCACCAGTTAATCCCTAAAATTGTTGTGTGTGTTCGCAGCATACACGGAGATGCCAAGGGCTACCTGGTAGCCAGAATAACAATGGGAACAGACTGTGGTGATAAGTCCCATGAGACTGGGGTGGTAAAAGACTTGATCCATCCTGTAATACTGAGGCGGGATTTTCCTCTGTTTTAGATCTTGTGGCAGAAGTGGGGCTATACAGAATGTCCCGGTTAAAAAGCCAGGCCTTTGAAATGATGTCTCCATCAAAATTAAGGATGGAAGAATTCCCCCTCTGTGTCCTCGCTGGAGAGAAGGACGAGATAGTAACAGGGGAGCTCAGCTTCCCTGGTTTAGAAGTGCTTGAGGAGAATTTTGGGACTGCACATCTTCAAGGCCTCACATTAAAGGGGGCATTTGATTATATGACTGTATGTAATGGGGTTGCTCAAGAGCCGGGGGCTGACACCAGGTTCCCTCTCTGCAGTCAATGGCGAGTTATTATATCGGGTGACCAAACTGAGGGGAGGAGAGATTGTTGAGCAGCTCTTAGTTCCAGGACCCTATCGGCAGTGGGTTTTCGACATGGCCAATTTGCATGTCTTGGGTGGACATCTCGGGGTAGAGAAAACTCAAGAGAGAGTGCTACAGAGGTTCTATTGGCCAGGGTGTTACCGAGAGATCCTAAATTATTGTAGATACTGCCTCACCTGTCAGATAACTGCTCCTACTTCTCACTTCCAAAGCCTCTGCATGCGGCCACCAGTACATCTTAGTGGTCATGGATTACGCGACCTGGTATCCAGAAGCGCTGTCACTGAGGAACTCTTCGGTTAAAAGTATTGCACGGGAGTTTGTCCATATCTTTGCCCTGACCGGTTTGCCAAAAGAGATTTTGACGGACCAGGGCACCCTATTTATGAGCAAAGTAATGTGGGAGCTGTGTAGAGTCCTCCAGATTGTCCAACTGGGAACCTCCGTTTACCATCTGCAGACCGATGGCCTGGTGGAGCGCTTCAAAAAGACCTTGAAGGCCATGCTCTAGAGAGCCGTGGAAAAGGACAGTCGAGACTGGGACTATCTGCTTCCGGTCCTGCTCTTTTCTATCAGAGAAGTCCTACAGGCCTCCACTGGCTTCTCACCTTTTGAGCTCCGATACGGCTGACATCCACGGGGGCTCCTGGAAATCACCAAGGAAACCTGGGAAGCTGAGGTCACTCCAAACCGGATTGTCATTAAGCACGTCATCCAGCTGCAGGAAAGGATGGCATATGTAATGCTTATTGTAAAGGTACACCTCCAGGCACAGGAGGCCCAAACAAGTATGTACAACCGATCGGCAAGGCTATGGCAATTCCAGTCTGGGGACCGCGTGCTGGTACTTATCCCTATGGTGGAGAGCAAGTTTTTGGCCAAGTGCCAAGGCCTGTTTGAGATTGTGGAAAAAATCGGGGTATGTGAATTACAAGGTACACCAGCCCAGTCACAGGAAGCCACACCAGGTATACCATGTCAACTTACTAAAACCTTGGCAGGACCGTGAGCCGCTGGAAGCTGCTTGCCTGGGGGCCCATCCCGAAGCCAAGGTCAAGGAGGTCGTAATTACTGAGACACTAATGCCGGCCCAGAAGCAACAATGTCAGGGACTGCTGTAGCAGAACCGGGACCTGTTCTCAGAGTTGCCAGGGCACACACAGATCATTGAATACGACATCCTAACAGAGCCGCATGTAAGGGTAAACCTCAAATCATAGAGAATCCTTGAAGCACGCCAGGAGATTATCTCCAAGGAGATGAACAGAAAACTGGACCTCAGGGTGATAGAGGAGTCAAGAAGTGGCTGGTCAAGTCACATTGTCCTTGTACCGTAGCCTAATGGCAAGTGTCGGTTTTGTAACAATTACCCCAGGCTCAATGAGGTGTCTAGCTTCGATGCATACCAGATGCCCAGCGTGGATGAACTCACTGAGCGACTGAGGCCCGTGAAGTACATCACAACCCCTGACCTGACGAAGGGATACTGGCAGATCCCCATATCCCAGGCCACCAAGGAGAAGACGGCATTCTCAATGCCGGATGGGTGTTTCCAGTACACCAGGATGCCTTTCAGACTGCAAGGGTCCTCAGCTACCTTCCAGAGGGCGATGGATCAAATTATGGCTCCACACAAGAAATATGCTGCAGCCTACTTGGATGACTTAGTCATTTTCAGCCCTGGCTGAAGTTTGTATATAGAGAAAGGTTAGCACAGCCGTGATGGAGGTGCCAGTCAGTAGGTTCCCAAACCTTTATAGTATATACCAAATACTGAGCACACTCATAGGGTTTTGATGTGAGAAAAATGTGTTTAATACATACAGTAGTCACTAGTTACAAACATTTCGATTTTTCTTTCCCCTTCTGAGACTATATTTTTGCAGTTTGAATGTCTCCATATGGGTTATCTAACAATTGCCATACATTTGACCTATGTTCACTGAATTAATTTTGTTTATACTTTTGTTTATGTATTTCCAGCACTTTTATTTTATTTTATTTGGTTTTCTTTTGTAGTACACTGATGAAGGTCTAGCAAGTCCGAAACGTTTGTAACTAGTGACTACTGTATGTATTAAACACATTTTTCTCACATCAAAACCCTATGAGTGTGCTCAGTATTTGGTATATACTGACTGAAGTTTGCACCTGCCCAAGGTACAGGCAATCCTTGATGCGTTGAGGAAACTGGGATTCACCATAAATCCCAAGAAGTGTGCAATAAGGAAGGAAGTGGCCAGGTACTTGGGCTACATCTTTGGGAGAGGCGAAATCAAGGCCCAGTTTAACAAAATGCAACCGCTCCCCAAGAAACAAGTGAGGGCGTTTCTTCGGATTGTGGGGTATTACTGGCATTTTATCCCGAACGTTGCCATAATTGCTGCACCATTAACGGATCTACTGGTGGGTACCAAGTCGACGATGCTGAAATGGTCTGCTGACACAGAGATGGCGTTTCAAGAGCTCAAGCAGTCTCTGTGTAAGCATCCGGTTCTGGTTGCACCAGACTTTAGCAAGGAATGTGTGGTCTAGACCGATGCTTAAGATGTTGGGTTGGGAACCATGCTGTCTCAAGAGATAAATGGAGAAGAGCATCCCATCCTATACCTGAGCCGGAAACTCTCTTCTTGTGAGAATTACGCCATAGTGGAGGAGGAGTGTTTGGCTATAAAATGGGCCATAGATACACTGAAGTACTACCTGATAGGCCACAGATTTAAGTTAGTGTCAGACCATGCCCCCTCTAAGGGGGTTAAGAGAGAAGAAGGGTAAAAACACCAGGGTGACTAGGTGGTTCTTAGCCCTTCAAGACTTTAGTTTCCACATGGAACATACAGTAGACTCAGGAAGTTACACGGTAACGCAGATGGTCTTTTTCAAATTCCCTGTCTGATATGAAGTTGCCAAAACCCCCGGCTTTGGGCAGAGGCGGGGAATATGTGACAGAGTCACTGGCATAGTATGTGAAGGGAGATACGTGTCACTGCGTATACTGCGGTCAGTGATGTAAAACCAGAGTGTTTTTTCCTCCAGCACGCAAAGTGCTGAGAGGTCTTAATAGTAACCTATGTTATGGGCTGGTTTTAGTGGAACTCCATAGAGTGGGCGGCCGGAGGTCCATCATATCTCCACATGCAGAATCCTGCCAGGGCCTGTGTCAGGTCAAGGTTATGTGACCATCATATGGGTGTTAAATACCTGGATATGAGAATCAGTGTGTGTTGTGTATTGGGAGAGCAGGAACGCCCACATAGCTCCTGGAGGAGCTAAAGGACTGTGCAGGAAAACTGCAGTTGAACCCTGCAGGGAATGGACTCATATGAACTGTGTTTTGCTTGTTTTACCATTATGCCAGCAAGGCTTTGTTTATTTTGCTGAACCCTGCCAAGGTTTATGCTATCCACAATAAACCATCAGGTGATTCTCTACCAGAATGGTTCCTGTGTCTACCTGAGGAAGCAGCTAAGTGTGTCAACCCCTCACACAAGGGACTGACAGAAAGAATACAACTTAGCTCAGAATCTGCTACTATGCTCTACAGCAGCAAACGGCACCAGATAAACAGGACTCCAACAGCAGCCATACCACAACTAAACTCCACACACCTAGCTGGTCTGCATAGAAGTAAGGCCTGTTTGAGAGAGAGATTTTTTCAGCCGCCAGAACCGAGTTTAGGGTTAAATTTCTGGCAGAGTCAATTCTTCCGGGCATGCGCACTGTAAAATGTGGATCCGGCCGGCCAAAAAAACGTTTCATTGTCCATCCGGGCAAGTCGGCGGACGTCAAAATTTTGGCGGATCCGTATAAAAACGGATCCAACGGATGACCATCCGTCAAGATCCGCCAGTAATGCAACTCAATGGGAAAAAAAAGGCGGATTTTGACTGATGGTCAAAGACGGATGTGTGAAAGAGGCCTAAATCTATAACTGAAGATCACTTGATGAGTCATGTGACTATTTAAAGGGAGGTGGGAGTGGTTAACAACCAACATCAGCTGACCAGCCTAAAAGAGGCTGCCAGCATGAGACTACATTTAAATTCCAACAGACACAGAGCTGTCACGAATCCCTTAATGATTCATGACACTACCCTGTTTGCGATGAATTACCTTAAAACTGCTCCAACAAAATAAATAATTTTTGTGCAGCTTTTTAAGGCCATTGCTTTGTAGGAAAGCACAGGAACATGGGATGCAGTGATGAGCAGGAGGCAGAACAAGAGTTAAGGGGGATTTATTACAGGGGATACTCCACGCAGGGAGATTATTGGTGATGAAGGGGGTGAAGGCAGAATGCATAAAACAGGGGAAACAATAACGTTATCTAAGTAACTGGCAAACTTATCAGTCTGAAGTTCTCAGGGCGTTGCAGGTTTGTTCTTCCACAGTGCATCCGAAGGAAGCGCGTGAAGTCTCTGGCTTGGTCCTGAAAGTAGTCAAGGCACTGTCTCCTGACGAAAGTGGTGTGTCCAGGTTCCCTTGGGTGAGGTCCCGCGAAGACGGAGCAATGTGTAGATCGCGGAGCGGTCTCAAATTCCACCGGAGTTTCGCAGAGTTCAGTGATGGAAGCGGGATGCAAGCCAGCCGGCTCTGGCTGATAGCGCTGTTAAAGGGTAGATTGTGCACCCCCAAGTTGGTCTGAGAAATGACACGTGTGGTCAATTCTGTCCCAGAGGTAGGTGTAGGCCCGCAGTCAATGCCTTCACGTAGAGTCGAGCGACTTTTGGTTTTTTAGGGTCGCGTTTCGTTTCGTGAAACCCGACTTTTCCAATAGTCGGGTCGAGCAAGATCGGCCGATTATAGGGAAAAGTCGGGGTCGTCCCGAAACACGAAACCCAATGTAAGTCAATGGGGAATAAAAGTCGGCAGTGAGAGGAGGACAGGAAACACACCTACAGTGCCCATTTGAATGCCAAAAGCATCAATTCTTCTTACTTAAGCTTGTCAACCTTAATTAACTTCATAATACAAGTTACGCACTGAAAAATGGGGGTTATTTGGCTACAGACTGTGGGGGGGAAGGGCTGGCTCCAGGTTTTCATGTGCCCTGGGCGAAAGAGCGCCCCTTTAACATATACCACAACTCATCATGCTCCGATACGGCAGAGAAATAGCGGTATAGTACAATGAAAAATACCTCACTTTTTACATCTCATGACGAGGCCCATCTATTTCTCCATACAGAATCATTGGTCCCATATAATGTTTGAAACAGTATATGATGAGCTCCACATAATGCTACAGTATATGTTGGTCCCCATGGATGAAGCTCTACTGTCTTATGGGCCCAAATAATGCTCCAAACATAATGGGCCCCATTTCTAATGCTCTAGTGTATAATGGGCCCTGTAAATGCTGCTCCAGTGTCTGATGTCCACCTTTGGAATGTTCCAGTGTATGGTGGGCCCCATCTACCATTCTCAGACGGTGTTAGGCCCAGTATGGATTGCACGTGATTGCATAAAGGTTAGAAAGGGTACCGTATCCCCAGATAACATGTATGGATAGCGTACACATTCAAAATATATGTCTCAGGAGGCAGGCTCAGACGGTGTTAGGCCCAGTATGGATTGCACGTGATTGCACAAAGGTTAGAAAGGGTACCGTATCCCCGGATAACATGTATGGATAGCATACACATTCAAAATATATGTCTCAGGAGGCAGGCTCAGACGGTGTTAGGCCCAGTATGGATTGCACGTGATTGCACAAAGGTTAGAAAGGGTACCGTATCCCCGGATAACATGTATGGATAGCGTACACATTCAAAATATATGTCTCAGGAGGCAGGCTCAGACGGTGTTAGGCCCAGTATGGATTGCACGTGATTGCACAAAGGTTAGAAAGGGTACCGTATCCCCGGATAACATGTATGGATAGCGTACACATTCAAAATATATGTCTCAGGAGGCAGGCTCAGACGGTGTTAGGCCCAGTATGGATTGCACGTGATTGCACAAAGGTTAGAAAGGGTACCGTATCCCCGGATAACATGTATGGATATTGTACACATTCAAAATATATGTCTCAGGAGGCAGCTCAGACGGTGTTAGGCCCAGTATGGATTGCACGTGATTGCACAAAGGTTAGAAAGGGTACCGTATCCCCGGATAACATGTATGGATAGCGTACACATTCAAAATATATGTCTCAGGAGGCAGGCTCAGACGGTGTTAGGCCCAGTATGGATTGCACGTGATTGCACAAAGGTTAGAAAGGGTACCGTATCCCCGGATAACATGTATGGATAGCGTACACATTCAAAATATATGTCTATACATCAGGAGGCAGGCTCAGACGGTGTCAGGCACAGTATGGATTTGACGGCCCTGATTACACAGCGGAGGAGCAGGGAGAGGTAAAGATTGCAAATGCTGGGGCCCTGCCCAAGCAAGGGGGGCCCACTCGTGGGCGTCGGTACTGGCACTGGGCCCCTCATAGTACAGCGGTGTGTCTGACGGCGGGTGTGCACCACCACCGTCAGAGACACTTGATTGCACTATGAGGGACCCTGTGCCAGTGCCCGCGCCCAAGAGTCGGCCTACCCACCTGTCCAGGGCAACGGCACTCGCACGGTGTCGTGCGCTAGGTGGTGACCTCGGCCATGGGGGGGGAGGCAGCACAGTTAGGGAGTTTTAGAAAGTGGCATATGTTGATGTTGGACATTCAGCTGATGCAAAAGGCGAAATAGGTGAAGTACCAGGAAGAGGTGGACCAAAGCAAGCCATTTTTCTGTCACCCTATGTGTCATCAGGGGAAGGTGGGACAAAATCCTTGGAAACCCATGCGTGGTTCATTTTAATGAAGGTTAGATCATCCACATTTTGGGTTGACAGACGGGTCCTTTTTTCTGTCAGGATTGATCCAGCTGCACTGAAGACTCTTTCCGATAGCACACTTGCAGCTGGGCAAGCGAGCTCCTGTAAGGCATATTGGGCCAATTCAGGCCAGGTGTCCAGTTTAGCGGCCCAATAGTCAAAGGGGAATGACCTGTGTGGGAGAACATCGATATGGGAGGAAAAGTAGTTTGTAACCATAGTTGACAACTGCTGTCCCCTGTCACTTTCCATCGATGCAGTATTACCAGTTGTGTGAGCGGTATTTGAAAAATCAGTCCACAACATTGTCATGAAACCCCTGTCTCCAACGCCACTTCTGCTGTGTGCACCATGAACACCTCTACCAAGCTGCCCCCGGCCCGTACGGCTCGTGTGAGAACCATCACCGCTGCTGTGTGCTGGGAATGCCTCATGCAACCGATTTACCAGAGTTGCTTGTTTATTAGCCAATATTAGGTCAAGGTTTTCCTGTGGCATGATGTTTTGTAATTTGCCTTTATAGCGTGGATCCAGGATGCTGGCCAACCAGTAGTCGTCATCGTTCATCATTTTGGCAATGCGGGGGTCCCTTTTTAGGATCCGCAAGGCATAATCTGACATGTGGGCCAATGTTCCCGGTGTCAATGATGCACTGCGAGTGCTGGGTGGAGGAGCACTTTCTGGCAAATCCACATCCCTCCAGTCACGCACAAACCCTGTACCAGACCTTGCCACGCCAACATTTTCACTTGCCCCACGAGATGCATCCTCCTCCCCTAAGTAATCATCCCCATCATCATCCTCCTCCTCCTCTTCTTCCTCCACCTCGTCCAGGAGAGGTCCCTGAGCAGACAATGGCTGAATGTCATCAAGGATTCCCTCCTCCTCTTCCTCCTCATCAACATTGGCTGCAGACGCCTGCTCCTTAAGGTGCGTCAAAGTTTGCATGAGCAGACGCATAAGTGGGATGCTCATGCTTAGGATGGCGTCGTCTGCGCTTACCAGCCGTGTGCATTCCTCAAAACACTGAAGGACTTTACAAAGGTCTTTCAGCTTCGACCACTGCACACCTGTCAACTCCATGTCTGCTCTCAAAGTGCCTGGCCGTGTATCCTCCCACAAATGCATTATGGCCTGCCTCTGCTCGCACAGCCGCTCCACCATGTGCAGGGTGGAGTTCCACCTTGTTGCAATGTCGATAATGAGGCGGTGGTTGGGAAGGTGGAGCAATCGCTGCAGCTTCTGCATACGAACGGAATGTACAGGCGACCGGCGGATGTGCGCGCACAGTCTTCGCACCTTCTGGAGCAGGGCTGTTAACTCCGGATAATTTTTGAGGAAGCACTGCACCACCAGGTTCAAGGTGTGAGCCAAGCAAGGTATGTGGCTGAGTTTTGAAAGGGCTATGGCTGCCACAAAATTACGTCCGTTATCACTAACTACCTTGCCTGCCTCAAGATGTACACTGCCCAGCCATGACTCAGTTTGTCGCTTCAAGTACTCGGCCAGCACCTCGGCGGTGTGTCTGTCGCCCAAACACATCATCTGCAACACAGCCTGCTGACGCTTTCCACTAGCTGCTCGATAGGGGGACACATCGTGTGCAACAGTGTCAGCTGCAGATGGAGTGCTCGTACGACTGCGCTCTGTGGACGAGCTTTCGCTTCTGGAGGAGGAGGAGGAGGAGGAGGGTCGAACGCCTACAGCCAACTGTTTCCTATACCGTGGGCTAGGCAGCACTGTCCCACCACCGCTGTCCCCTGTGGACCCTGCATCCACCACATTAACCCAGTGCGCAGTGATGGACACGTAACGGCCCTGGCCATGCCGACTGGACCATGCATCAGTTGTGAGGTGCACTTTTCCGCTCACTGACTGCTTGAGTGCATGGACAATGCGGTCTTTCACATGATGGTGGAGGGCTGGGATGGCTTTGCGAGAGAAGAAGTGGCGACTGGGTAGGTCATAGCGTGGTACTGCATAGGCCATGAGTTCGCGGAAAGCTGTGCTTACCACCAACAGAAAGGGCATCATCTCAAACGAGATTAGTTTTGCAATGTGGGCGTTCAAACCCAGTGTACGCGGATGAGAGACTGAGTACTTTCTTGACCTACTCATAGTGTCTGGGAGGGTGAGCTGGACTTGAGAGCTGCATATGGTGGAAGTAGCGGTGGACAGGGCGGACTGAGAGAGGGTTGATGATGGTGATGGAGTTGGTGTTCTCTCTGATGGCCTAGAATCAGTCTTTCTTTGATATAACAGTGGGATTCCCTGACTGCTGTGGTCTTGCAACGACACCTCAACATTTGCTGCTGTGCTAACCGGTGGGCTTACAGTGGGGGAAACAATGTAGCGTTGCTGACTACCTTCGTTGTGATCAGTTGCACATGTGGCACTTGAGGTTTGGTGTTGTGTCCACGCTTGCAAGTGCATGCTGGTTAAATGTCTAAGCATGCAACTGGTATTCAAATTTTTCAGATTTTTCCCTCGGCTAAAGGTCTTTGCGCACTTCTTACAGATAACCTTGGCCTGATCATGAGGATTTTGTTCAAAAAAGTGCCACACTGCACTCTTCCTACTTTGGCAGACATTTTGCGGCCTAGCACGCTGTGATCTTTTGACCCTCTGGACAAGCTGTCCAGCAACTCTTTTGATGTTTGGAACCTGTCTTTGGAGTGCTCCGGGCCTGCCAGATAACAGCTGTTGCGATGTCGATGTCTGCAGTGGATGCTCCTCATCTGAGCTATTGGAAGCAGCACCCTCTTCCCCCAATGGATGCCAATCTGGGTCAACAACTGGGTCATCCATCACCTCCTCTTCTATGTCATGTGCACCTTCCTCTGTGTCACCGTGTATGTTGGTATAGTGTGCAGGAAGGGGCACCTGAGTCTCATCAGGGTCAGAATCTGGCTCTGTACACTGCGAGGACAATGTAGTGCTCTGAGTGAATGTACCAGCAGAATCATCCATCAGCAGCTGTGCATCAGTGCACTCCATGTCAGATTCATCTTGGCCTGGGTAATTCACCATTTCACTTGATAATCCAGGCATGGTATGTGAAAACAGCTCCATGGAGTAATCAGTAGTATGGCCTGCGTCATCCTTCAATCTTGGTTGGGGTGAAGGACACAAGGAAAGGTGTGGTTCATGAACATGAGCCTCCAATGACGACTCAGTGCTTTTACTTTTTACAACTGAAGAAGAGGAGGCGATAGAGCTGGAGGCTGAGTCAGCAATGTAAGACAAAACTTTTTCCTGATGCTCTGGCTTTAAAAGCGGTTTGCCAACTCCTGGAAAACTAAGCGTTCGAGGCCTTATGTAGCCAGACGATGACGCAGGGTCAGCACCTCCTGCATTCGGTCCTATTTTGCTCTTGCCACTACCATCAGATCCACCACCAACACCATCATTACCAGCTGCCAACCCCCGCCCAATTCCACGGCCTCTTCCACCAGCCTTCCTCATTTTTGGTAGAAATGTAGACAAAATCCAACAAACTATATAGTAATGTAAAACAAGGTACAAGGTGTCTATAGGACAGGGGAGATTTTGAATTTCTGCAGACACTTGTGGACACTGGACACTTTTGGATTGTGTGAGGCCCACTGATATCTGAGCGCTATGTGACAGGCTCGATGGCACAGCTGTGACCAAAGTGACTAGAGGATAAGGGAGATTTTGAATCTCTGCACACACTTTTGGACACTGGATGGACACTTTTGGATTGTGTGAGGCCCACTGATATCTGAGCGCTATGTGACAGGCTCGATGGCACAGCTGTGACCAAAGTGACTAGAGGATAAGGGAGATTTTGAATCTCTGCACACACTTTTGGACACTGGATGGACACTTTTGGATTGTGTGAGGCCCACTGATATCTGAGCGCTATGTGACAGGCTCGATGGCACAGCTGTGACCAAAGTGACTAGAGAATAAGGGAGATTTTGAATCTCTGCACACACTTTTGGACACTGGACACTTTTGGATTGTGTGAGGCCCACTGATATCTGAGCGCTATGTGACAGGCTCGATGGCACAGCTGTGACCAAAGTGACTAGAGGATAAGGGAGATTTTGAATCTCTGCACACACTTTTGGACACTGGATGGACACTTTTGGATTGTGTGAGGCCCACTGATATCTGAGCGCTATGTGACAGGCTCGAAGGCACAGCTGTGACCAAAGTGACTAGAGGATAAGGGAGATTTTGAATCTCTGCACACACTTTTGGACACTGGACACTTTTGGATTGTGTGAGGCCCAATGAATATCTGAGCGCTATGTGACAGGCTCGATGGCACAGCTGTGACAAAAGTGACTAGACGATAAGGGAGATTGGATTGCTTTTAAAAAAGCAGTTTGCGGAGCAGTGGGTAAACAGCAATGCAGGAATGTCAGGAAGCCTTAGAAGGCAGCCCAACAACCAACACCACTGATACACCACTATATAGCCTCCCCTTGCACTGCACACACAGTGACTGGTGTGTTGTGCAGGCCAAATTGCTAGCAGCAGAAGCAGTTTTTTTGTCTTCTCAGCAGGACAAAAAAAAAAAATTGGGATTGCTTTTAAAAAAGCAGTTTGCGGAGCAGTGGGTAAACAGCAATGCAGGAATGTCAGGAAGCCTTAGAAGGCAGCCCAACAACCAACACCACTGATACACCACTATATAGCCTCCCCTTGCACTGCACACACAGTGACTTGTGTGTTGTGCAGGCCAAATCGCTAGCAGCAGAAGCAGTTTTTTTGTCTTCTTCCCTGCCTAACGCTCTCCCTACAGAATCAGCAGCAACCTCTCCCTATACTAAGATCGGCAGAAGTAAGATGGCGGTCGGCGTGCACGCCCTTTTATACCCCCTGTGACGCCCACCAAAGCAAGCCAATCACTTGCATGCCCTTCTGAAAGATGGTGGTGACCCGTGCCTATGTCATCACGTTGCCCACAGTGTCCGTGGATCCTGATTGGCTGAAAAAGAGTGCAAAACAAACTTTTGAAACGCGACTTTGGCGCGTAAGTCGCCGACCTCGTGGCCGACCTCATCCTAGGGTCGGGTTTCGTTTCATGAAACCCGACTTTGCCAAAAGTCGGCGACTTTTGAATTTTTTCGACTCGTTTCGCTCAACTCTACCTTCACGGTCAGAGAGGTGTGTGGCAGCATACGGCAGTGAGGAACGGTATCCAAGAGTCGTCTCACGGAGAGAGTTAACTGTCTCTTGCTGCGTACTCTGTCTTCCCACCAAGTCTCCCCGGTTCCCGCGCACAGCCCCTTTTATCTGAGTCATGCCCCTTCAGTCCAGTGCAAACGTTGGTCCAGGTCAGAATGCCTTCACCCCTGCAACAATGGTGACAGTCCCTTTGGTTCTGGGATAGGCACAGGAGAGGCACCACTGGCCCGGTCCATCTTCCTACAGCTTCTTCACTTTCATAACAGCAAACCTGTTCCAGATCCCAAAATAAAAAGAATAATTTTTGCAAGTATTGTTAAGAAGCTATTGCTTCCTCTCTTTCTAAATATAAAACCTATTGCAGATTCCAAAATGGGGATCTTTTTTGGACAGCTTGTTGAGAAACCATTGCTTTCAAAACCGCAAACCAGTTACTGATCCCAAAATAGGGGTAATTTTTGCAGTTTTTAATAAGCTTTACCTTTACTTAACAATCAACAAACCTTTTGCTACTTACCAAATAGATAATTGTCAAATGTTTTTGCACCATCCCTTATGAAAACATAGCAACACCAGCAAGGCAGACATCTGCTCTCAAAAGGAATAATTTTTAGAACAATTTAAAAATCAAAAAAATTCTATTTGTGTTGAACAAGCTGATGATTACCACCAGTTACCATTCTTTTTCCTTTAGCCAAATGAGTTGAGGTCACTTGAACAATTGTGTTTTGCATTCATAAGCTTGAAGGAATTTAATACATTCCTAGGAGACCTCAGATTGTTATACGTTTTCCTGGGGAATTAAAGGTTTTGCTGTACTTGAGATTCGTGACGAATCGATTTGCTGCAAATCAAATTTAGGGGGAATATCCATGACAATGGCAAACCGAAATTTCAAAATATTTGATTACATTTATTAATAACAGCATTTTATTAATGCTGTACTTTGTCATCTATACAGTTTCTTGCTATATAGGCTAATTTGTCAAAAACACAGAAAAGTCAATATTTTTATCTTGAATGAGTATTGATTTGAACAGAGGAGAGAACAGAAGGCCTTATTCTTGTTGCAGCTTCCATCAGCCTGCCCACTGTTTTTCAGATACTGTAGTTATGACGTTGCATTGTGAGCAGAGGGCAGACATGTTACGTGGTATTTAGAAAGTAGGTTACTAGGTCAGGTACATCTAGTCCTGAGTGTTTGCCAGCTCCTGCTTTTTTTACGCACATTAATAAGGCAGTGACCTGCCATGCTAAAATGAGCTGAGCATGACCAGTACTTTCAATACGGATTTATCTGAACTTTGATTATCCCTGACACTGCACGGTGCTTGCTGGGAAATAATTTACTTAAGTTTGCAGAATGGACAAAAAGTAACCAACAATCTTTCTGATTTTTCTGCTTTGTCAGTGTATTCCAACATTAGGAATTCCTGGTTCCTTTACAATATGTAGTACTTAATTCGGTGTGTGAGCACAGGATAGGAGCCTGCATGTGTGTGTTGGTCTCTGCAGATTCTGTCCTTCCTCTACTCTCCCGAAGCTGAGCAACTGACTCTACCATGTCACTACAGCTAGAAGCTGTTGTAACTGATTTCCGTGCAGACAGGATAGGGAAGAGGAGGCAGGATCTGTATGGTTCCTGCTAGTGAAGAGGAGCTACGCTGCCGACTTTACTTCTGGAAGCAGCTACTTTTGTATATTCAGCCTGTCAACACAATAAGGCCCCCGAATAAGTAACTGCTCCCCAATCAACACCTATAATCTTACATTTGGTAGTAAATAGGAGCCCAGTAAGATTTTATATTACTTAAAATTGCATACAAAGAACTGGTAGAAAAATATTCAGAAAAGAACCAGAAATATATATCTATAGAGCGAGGCCCCAATTAGGTATCAACCACAAGAAAAGTAGACTCCTGAAATATAACTTTTATTAGTAACCACTAAAAAACACAATAAAAAAGCACTCTCAAATTAAACACAATAAAAAAACACTCTCAAATTATAAGATATAAAGGATAGGTGTGTCCATATGCTGGGGTTATTAGACCCCATAAAAAATTCCTAAACGAATAGGGTACACAGGGACTAATTATCCCTATCATTCCCTATTTTTTACCTATATATTCACTGAGGTTGGCACCCTTAAAAAAATTTTGCAATGGATGCATTATTTTTTTTTTCCTAGATGCATTATTGAACCCTGCACCCTTCTTGTGCATAATGTGTATATTAAGTACCTCTTTCTTTTGGGTAATATATCAGTGACCTTGGTATTATTGGTTACCAGTTACCACCACTCACTATACTTCTTCCACAGGGACGTGATTTAGGAGATCTCCCAAGTTCACTGGAACCGCTTATTAAAAAAGGAGGCGGTTCCCCGAACTGGCAAGAAGTGGTGTTCAAGTTCCCTGGCCCTCAATTTTGAACTGTACGTGCGTCCAACGACGTACATTCAGTTGAACTTTATTGCGGTAAAGAAAGCCACTGGCTTCCTGCACCGCAATAGTGAACAGCCACCAACCATTCAGAGGCTGGCAGCTGATGTCAACGCGCACATCGCCGGTGTATGACATCACTGCCATGCGCTGGCCCACTGCCAGGAAAGAAGAAACAGTTTAATTTTTTTTGTGAAAAGCCGCAATGTGGAGGACAGGGAGACATGATGGATTTGGGGCCAAGAAGATGGAGACATGATGGATGTGGGGCCAGGAGACATGATGAAGACATGATGGCTTTGAAGCCAGGAAACATGATGGAGACATGATGGATGTGGGGCCAGGAGACATGATGGAGACATGATGGATGTGGGGCCAGGAGACATGATGGATGTGGGGCCAGGAAACATGATGGAGACATGATGGCTTTGAAGCCAGGAAACATGATGGAGACATGATGGATGTGGGGCCAGGAGACATGATGGATATGTGGCCAGGAGACATGATGGAAACATGATGGATGTGGCGCCCGGAGACATGATGGATGTGGGGCCAGGAAACTTGATGGATGTGGGGCCAGGAGACATGATGGATGTGGGGCCAGGACACATGATAGATGTTGGGTAAGGAGACATGATGAAGACATGATAGAGGTGGGGCCAAGAGACATGATGGAGACATGATGGATGTGGGACCAGGAGACATGATGGATGTGGGGCCAGGAGACATGATGGAGACATGATGGATGTGGCGCCAGGAGACATGATGGATGTGGGGCCAGAAAACATGATAGATGTGGGGCCAGGAGACATGATGGATGTGGGGCCAGGACACATGATAGATGTTGGGTAAGGAGACATGATGAAGACATGATAGAGGTGGGGCCAAGAGACATGATGGAGACATGATGGATGTGGGACCAGGAGACATGATGGATGTGGGGCCAGGAGACATGATGGAGACATGATGGATGTGGGAACAGGATACATGATGGATGTGGTGTCAGGAGAAATGATGGAAACCTGATGGATGTGGGGCCAATAGATAGGATGGTGAAAAGATGGATGTTGGGCCAGGAGACATAATGGAGACATGATGAATGTGGGTCCAGGAGACATGATGGATGTGGGGCTAGGAGACATGATTGAAAAATGATGGATGTTGGCCAGAAGAAATGAGGGAGACATGATGAATGTGGGGCCAGGAGACATGATGGAGACATGATGGATGTAGGGCCAGTGGGGTTGAAACGTGGGAGACATATGGGGCTCAGAATGGAGGACATTGGGGCCCAAGATGGGGGAAATTATTAAATGATGGGGCCAAGATCGGGGACATTATTGCAGGAAGGGGCCCAGATTGGAGGAGTTTATTACAGAAAGGTGTCAGGATGGAGGACATTATAACTATAGGGGCTAATAAAGGGATTTTATTACTGCTGTGATGCATTATATTTTTGAGGATACTATTTTCAATTGGGGGTCCTTCCACTGTGCAGTGTGGCACAATGTCGCTTTTATTCTTCATCTCGTAAAGTGTAGACGTGTGGAATATGCTCTAGAAGCGATCAGTTATAGATGACTGTCATTTTCTGCAGAGACGAGTCCTGGCTGGAAGAAGTAATGGTGGTCTGCACTGGATGGAGAAGAAAAGCAAAGATGAATTGCTTTAACTACAAATGTCACTGGTAAGTCAGTGTTACCTGTACACTACATAGCATATACAAAGCTCCTGTGTATAATGTCACTGGTAGTGTTGAGCGATACCATCCGATATTCAGAAATATCGGATCGGATTGGATCGGCCCAATACAAAAAAAGTATCGGGTATCGCCGATTCCAATCCCGGAAGTCCCATTCAAGTCAATGGGACAGAAATATCGGAATTAAAAAAAACCCCTTTCTTTCCTTGTACATCCTGTTCGGGAGGGGGGGAAGAGTGTGGGCGGTGCGTGGGAAGACATTGTGCGTGTCTGTGTGTGCAGCTGGGGCCTGTGCGGGCCTCTCGGGGGTCTGTACAGGCCTGTCGGGGGCCTGTGCCAGCTGCCGGTGGTCTGTACGGGCCTCTCGGGGGTCTGTGCCGGCTGCCGGTGGTCTGTACGGGCCTCTCGGGGGGCCTGTGCCGGCTGTCGGTGGTCTGTGCCGGCTGCTGGGGGCCTGTGCTGGCTGCCGGTGGTCTGTACGGGCCTCTCGGGGCCTGTGCCGGCAGCCGGTGGTCTGTGCAGGCCTGCCGGGGGTCTTGTGTGAGTGTGCAGACATCGTCCGATGGGACTACAAGTCCCATCGGGCAATGCCTGCTACAATGACAGTGATTGACACATTAGCCAATGATGGGACAGTAGTAGTCCCATCATCCGGCTAATGTGTTGAATGTAAAAAAAAAAACATACTACATATATGCTACATTCATACAACATACATACATACATACTACATACATGCTACATATATACTACATTCATACAACATACATACTACATGCTACATATATACTACATTCATACAACATACATACTACATACATGCTACATATATACTACATTCATACAACATACATACTACATACATGCGTCATATAAACTACATTCATACAACATACATACTACATACATACTGCATACATTCATACAATACATACATATAGGCATACAGTACATATAACATAGAGTCCGTAATCACCATCACTTGTCTCTTTGATCCCCGAAGCCAGTGTCATCTGTGGAAAAATATGAAAATAACAAACAAACAATATACTCCCTAATCCGCAGAAATCCACGCGTGTGTGTCCCACGCCGATCTCCCGTGGAGAACAGCAGCATCAGCTGATGCGACCGTTCTCTAGGGGCTGCAGGAATCCAATGACGGGAGGTAGGTATCCTTCCACACTGTATTCCTCCGCCACTGTAAAAATAATAGTCCCTGGTCTCACTTTATGGCAAAAGCTGCGTGGGAACCTTCTCACACAGCAATGCCAAAAGTGAGACTAGAGACTATTTTTATACAGTGGTGGAGGAATACAGTGCGGAAGGATACCTACCTCCCGTCACTGGATTCCTGGAGCCCCGTAGAGAGCGGTCGCATCAGCTGATGCTGCTGTTCTCCACAGGAGATCGGCGTGGGACACACGCGTGGATTTCTGCGGATCAGGGAGTATATTGTTTGTTTGTTATTTTCATATTTTTTACAGTGCGAATGACACTGGCTTTGGGGAACAAAGTGACAAGTGATGGTGAGTATGCTCTCTATGTTATATGTACTGTATGTCTATGTATGTATTGTATGAATGCATTGTATGTAGTATGTATGTTGTATGTCTGTAGCATGTTGCATGCATGTAGTATGTACTATGTATGTAGTATGTAGTATGTATGTTGTATGAATGTAGTATGTATGTATGTATGTTGTATGAATGTAGTATATATGTAGTATGTATGTATGTTGTATGAATGTAGTATATATGTAGTATATATGTAGTATGTATGTATGTTGTATGAATGTAGTATATATGTAGTATGTATGTATGTTGTATGAATGTAGTATATATGTAGTATGTATGTATGTTGTATGAATGTAGTATATATGTAGTATGTATGTTGTATGAATGTAGTATATATGTAGCATGTATGTAGTATATATGTATGTTGTATGAATGTAGTATGTATGTAGTATGTATGTATGTTGTATGAATGTAGTATATATGAAGTATGTATGTAGTATATATGTATGTTGTATTAATGTAGTATATATGTAGTATGTATGTATGTATGTTGTATGAATGTAGTATATATGTAGTATGTATGTATGTTGTATGAATGTAGTATATATGTAGTATGTATGTTGTATGAATGTAGCATATATGTAGCATGTATGTAGTATGTAGTATATATGTATGTTGTATGAATGTAGTATACATGTAGTATGTATGTATGTTGTATGAATGTAGTATATATGAAGTATGTATGTAGTATGTAGTATATATGTATGTTGTATGAATGTAGTATACATGTTGTATGTATGTAGTATGTATGTTGCATGAATGTAGTATATATGAAGTATGTATGTAGTATGTAGTATGTATGTATGTTGTATGAATGTAGTATATATGAAGTATGTATGTAGTATGTATGTATGTTGTATGAATGTAGTATGTATGTAGTATGTATGTATGTTGTATGAATGTAGTATATATGTAGCATGTATGTAGTATGTAGTATGTATGTATGTTGTATGAATGTAGTATATATGTAGCATGTATGTAGTATGTATGTATGTTGTATGAATGTAGTATATATGTAGCATGTATGTAGTATGTAGTATATATGTATGTTGTATGAATGTAGTATACATGTAGCATGTATGTAGTATGTATGTTGTATGAATGTAGTATATATGTAGCATGTATGCAGTATGTAGTATGTATGTATGTTGTATGAATGTAGTATACATGTAGTATGTATGTAGTATGTATGTATGTATGTTTTATGAATGTAGTATGTATGAAGTATGTATGTTGTATGAATTTAGTATATATGTAGTTTGTATGTAGTATGTGATATATATATATATGTTGTATGAATGTAGTCTATATGTAGCAGGTATGTAGTATGTATGTTGTATGAATGTAGTATATATGTAGCATGTATGTAGTATGTATGTATGAATGTAGTATATATGTAGCATGTATGTAGTATGTAGTATATATGTATGTTGTATGAATGTAGTATATATGTAGCATGTATGTAGTATGTATGTATGTTGTATGAATGTAGTATACATGTAGTATGTATGTAGTATGCATGTATGTATGTTGTATGAATGTAGTATGTATGAAGTATGTATGTTGTATGAATGTAGTATATATGTAGCATGTATGTAGTATGTAGTATATATGTATGTTGCATGAATGTAGTATATATGTAGCATGTATGTAGAATGTATTTTGTATGAATGTAGTATATATGTAGCATGTATGTAGTATATATGTATGTTGCATGAATGTAGTATATATGAAGTATGTATGTAGTATGAATGTTGTATGAATGTAGTATATATGTAGCATGTATGTATGTTGTATGAATGTAGTATGTATGTAGTATGTTTTTTTTTTGTTTTTGTTTTTTTTTACATTCAACACATTAGCCGGATGATGGGACTGCTACTGTCCCATCATTGGCAAATGTGTCAATCACTGTCAGTGTAGCAGGCATCGCCCGATGGGACTTGTAGTCCCAACGGATGATGCCTGCACACACACAGGACCCCCGGCAGGCCCACACAGACCACCGGCAGCCGGCACAGGCCCCCGGCAGCCGGCACAGACCACCGAGAGGCCAGTACAGACCACCGGCAGCCGGCACAGACCACTGACAGCCGACACAGGCCCCCGAGAGGCCCGTACAGACCACCGGCAGCCGGCACAGGCCCCCGAAAGGCCTGTACAGACCCCCGAGAGGCCCGTACAGAACACCGGCAGCCGGCACAGGCCCCGAGAGGCCCGTACAGACCACTGGCAGCCGGCACAGGCCCCGACAGTCCTGTACAGACCCCCGACAGTCGGCACAGACCCCCAGCAGTCGGCACAGACCGCGCATCATGATGACATCATTTCAGCAGCCAATCACAGAAACAACAGTGGCTCATTGCATTATGGGGACTTCCGATTCCAGTATCCGATATAGAAAAAATGCTCAACACTAGTCACTGGTGATTCCTGAATTTACTGTACACTGATACTATATACAGAGCTCATGTGCATAATGTCATTGTTGATCACTGTATTAACTGTATACTGACACTACATACAGATCTCCTGTGTATAATGTCACCGGTGATCTCTGTATTACCTGTACACTGACACTATGTACAGAGCTCCTGTGTATAATGTCACTGGTGAGCCACTGTATTACCTATACACTGTATACTATATACAGAGCTCTGGTGTATAATGGCAATTATGCTAATATTAGTGTTATTAGTGTTGTGGGATTTTTTTTTAACAGTGATCTGTATTGTATACAGTCACTGTGTGGTAGTAATATGTGGTCTGGTCAGCGGTATTTGTTCTTTGATAAATAAAGAAAATCACCGCGCTATACTGAGATATAAAGGAATCCGGTTACCGGATACTCACTTAGTGGTGTGAGAAGGATCTCGTTGTCAGAGATGTTTCTCGATGTCAGAGATTTTTTACGCTGTTTGGGAATCCGTTTATATAAAAAAAGCTGCTGAATAAATAATATAGGATTAGGTTTGAATTAACCTGTGAATATAATTGCAAGCAACTAGGCTGGACTTATAGTACTCACTTGAGTTTGCCTAGTCCAATTAAGGGTCCTGCTGTAAATATAACCGGTGCCGAAGCAGCTGGACTTGATGTGCATGCAATTAAATGTTCTGATTGTGAAAAGAAATATAGCAATTGCAATCAGTAAAAATGTGGCATTAAAACAAAAAAAAAAAACCCTGAAATAAATGAGGCTGCTTGGGTAGCAGATGACAGCTAAACTTACTGTGGAGTAAATTGAAAATGCAGGGTCAAAGTGGTTCGTCCAAATAGAAAACGTCTATAGCACAGGCACTGTGTAATAGATATATGTGAGTAACATTCTGTGCCCGCTATTAGAACGAAGTGCTGGACCTAGTGCACTTACTTGTGGTGGCTAATGCTCGGTGAGGCAGGCTGGGTGCTGGTGCTCAGCAAAGGAGCTGCTGCTGCTAGGTCTGCATGTGGAGGACGCAGGCACCTAGCGTGCTCCTGATGAAGAGGGAAGTTTTCGGTATTGTTCCTCTCTCGCGCACCCATCCTAGCTCTAGTGTGACATCACACAAGCTCCGCCCCCACATCACGCCGCCTCCCTCAGCGTTGCTTCCGGCCGGACAATCAGAACATTTAATTGCATGCACATCAAGTCCGGCCGCTTCAGCACTGGTTGTATTTACAGCAGGACCCTTAATTGGACTAGGCAAACTCAAGTGAGTTCTATAAGTCCAGCCTAGTTGCTTGCAATTATATTCACAGGTTAATTCAAACCTAATCCTATATTATTTATCCTGCAGCTTTTTTATATAAACGGATTCCCAAACAGCGTGAAAAATCTCTGAGTGAGTATCCGGCAACCGGATTCCTTTATATCACAGTATAGCGCGGTGATTTTCTTTATCAGCTTAACCCTTTTTTAACAGGCACTAGCACAGAGCCTGTTTATCACCTATTTGTTAATTACATGTAAAGGTATTTGTTCTTTGTTGGTGGTATTATTCAGACACTATGTGGTGGTAATATGTGGTCTGGTCATGGTGTGATGGTATTTGTCCCTTGTATGTGGTATTATTTAGTCACTATGTGGGGGTAATATCTGCTCTGGTCATGATGTGGCGATATTTATCCCCTGTATGTGGTATTATTTGGTTAGTATGTAGAGGCAATATGTAGTCTGGTCATTGTGGGATGTTATTTTGCACATATTTACTGACGTGGCCGGAGATTGGGTGGTAAGAAGGTAAAGCGCTTTTACTTTGAGTTACGGTTACTTGTATTTTCTGGTTTAGGAAAATGCACTATCTATATGTGCAATACAGATGCTATGGAGGATTGAATGGAAAATGTGGATGGTTTAATGCAATGATTTTGCCAACAACAGACTAAACTAGCAGAGCTCAGTAAACCTTTGTATGAGTAACACGGCACGTGGCAGTAGCCGCAGGCGAGGCACTCGTCTCTAGCACACCGCCACGTTACATGAAAGTGTGGGTCCTGTCTGGATATGTGGACTTATGCTGTGAGTACCTTACAACCATGCAGGCCACATATAGCCGGTGATGTGGGCTACCAAAGACCAGATGTTCCACAGTTCAATGAAGGAGACCACCATTCAAAAATAATCTCTTTACTGAACAGTAACTTGATAAGGGTGCATGCCGCACATGCTGTTCCCACTATCTACAGAAAACCCTTGAGAAAGGCCATAAAGGCCGAAACGTTGGGACTACTTTTTCTGTTGTTCTTTATCGGCTGTGGAATTAAAAAATAAATAATATCTACTTAATTTCATCATTATGGACTGGCATTCTTGAGTGCTTGAGGTGTTCATAGACTATTAAGTCCTGGTTAGGCCCATTACCTTCTGTGTTACAAGCTCTGGGTTCATAACTCGGCGTCCTATTGAAGGACTTTTCTCTGGAAGACCACACTGTCTCATCAGTCACTTTTCTTTAGGATCTTACTACCCTTTGTCTTTAGTCTCTTCTCACTCGAGATCACCTCTAAGGCAGCTCTGATCACTTAGCACTTCCAATTGTTTCTGACTAAATAACAGAAAGCAGTCACTTGCCTTAACACTAACCCCTTTTATAGTGGGCTGGTCCCAAACATGAACTCCACCTTATCCTATTGTCCCTCATCACTACCTATTTTAGGAAGCTTTCTAAATTCCTGTACTACCTAGCCTGTACTCTATACTATGCATTACATTACTATACACTAAAATACCTTACATTATCACACATTATATATTACTATCATTACCTATAAAACTATGCATAACCATATCACAATACATTACAATTCACACTACACAATACAAGTGCTTCTCAGTAAATTAAAATATAATCAAAAAATTAATTTATTTTAGTTCTTCAATACAAAAAGTGAAACTCATATTAGAGACATTACAAACAGAGTGATCTTTTTCAAGTGTTACTTGTGCACATTTTTCTTCCATGCTTTTTCCTTCCACTCAACTTTCCACTAATATGCTTGGATTCAGCACTCTGTGAACAGCCAGCTTCTTTAGCAATGACCTTTTGTGGCTTATTCTCCTTGCGGAATGTGTCACTGACTGCCATCTGGACATCTGTCAAGTCAGCAGTCTTCCCCATGATTGTGGAGCCTACTGAAACAGACTAAGGGACCTTTTTAAACACTTAGAAAGTCTTTTCAGGTGTTTTTTGTTACTTATTCTAATTTACTGATATAATGACTTTTGAGTTTTCTTTGGCTATAAGCCATAATCATGAACATTAACATAAATAATCACTTGAAATATATCACTCTGTTTGTGATGACTCTATATAATATATTAGTTTCACTTTTTGTATTGAAGAACTGAAATAAATTAACTTTGTGATGATATTCTAATTTAGTGAGAAGCACTTGTATATACAAGAGATGCATAACACGACGATTTGGTGAATTCAGGGGCAGGAATGTGATAGCACAGTCCAACACCCTTACATATGATCTGCTCTTTACGCCATCACAGTAAAATTACTTTTGAAATTGGGAAATTTCACTTGAGGATTGTTCCATACACATTTTTATGTATTGTCCATTAATACACTATCCCTTGTCAATAGTGAAAACAGTCCCACATTTGTCTACTGTTTAGAGGAGTTTATGATACATTGATTGAATGTCATGAACATTCCAGGGATGTGGGAATAGTTCCTCTCAAAAATATAAGCAAAAAAAATGTCACAAACAATGATGCATGAAATTAGGTTACTCAATGTCCTTGAATTCTGAGATATACCCAGTGTTTCACATTATAAATAACATGCACTTGTCAGATTGACTCTTGTGTTTTATACGCTGGCAAACAATCCACAGCTGACACTTCATCATAGTCTGCAACTACATTTTATTCGCTGAGCAGTAAGTGAGTGTTGTAGATATTCTGACATATCAAATAGAATACACTCTGAAGAACATTGTACAAAACATTGATTTGAAATTGGACAACAGTCCGGTCATATGATTAAGAAATACATTTCAAGTTGGCCATTATGGACCATTAATTTCAAATAATGCATAAAATTTCCACTAGAACACACAGAACATTTACAGTGACACTGAAGGGGTGGGGATTTTGAGAAATAGGTTACTTAGAGGGTAAATGAGGTTTACCCAATAGTAAACCCAGGGTTCGAATACATTCAGCCTCTCAATATCTAAGAAAAAAGGCAATCTCCATTTTTACAGACCAATATTTTAAAGAGAATCTAGGATGGACTCCAGTCTGCATAATAATTCACACCTTTAAAGTCAGTACTTTGTAGAGCCTCCTTTTGTGGCAATTACAGATGCAAGTCACTTTAGATAAGTCTCTATGAACTTTCAATATCTTGCCAGTGGGATTTTTGCTCATTCCTGAAGAAAAAACTGCTCCTGCTCCTTCGAGTTAGATGGTTTCCTCCGATGAACTGCAATCTTCAGGTCTAACCTCAGATTCTCAATTGGATTAAGGCCTGGGATTTGACTAGGCTACTCCAAAACATTTACATGTTTCCCTTTAAACCACATGAGTGTTGCTTTACTAGTATGCTTTGGTCATTGTCTTGTTGGAAGGAGAACCTCTGTCCCAGTCTCAAATCACTGACATTGGCGTCTGAAGAGATCTTTATCGTTGAATTCTCCGAGTGGAGCTCTTGGGACACAGGTTTTCTGTGTGAGTAGCATTGCAGGAGTAAGGACTGTCGGGTCTCAGGAATCGCTGGAAAGTGCTGTCAGTGGCCTGGCGTTCATGATAGCTGATACCTCGGCCAAGGACATAGTTAAACTCTCAAGTGTGAGTCTGGTGCTTGTTTGTAAGAAGATAGAGTCTAGTATCTTGCGTGCTATGCCTATTATTCTCTCACAGGCACCTCCCATGTGCGAAGAGTGTGGTGGATTGAAAGTCCAGGTGCATCCTTGCTCGTCTAGGTACCTTTCAACATTAGCGATGTCTAAATTGGAAGGGATTTGGAGTTCTCTTGCTGCTCCGGTGAAGTTCGTAGCTCGGTCAGAGCGAATATGCTTCACAGGGCCTCTGATTGCAATGAAGCGTCAAAACGTATTTATAAAAGTGTCCATAGATTCAATTACTTCGATATGAACGGCTCTGATGGACAGACAGGTGAATAGAACTGCCCAACACTTTGCTTCAGTATTGATCTTCCTAGTGTGTCGAGTAGCCACGGACCAAGGACCGAATACATCTAGTCCAACATTGGTGAAGGGGGGTTCAGTACTATGTCTGTCGGATAGAAGATTGTCCATCTTCAGATTTTGGAACATGCCATGGAGTTTGCGACACGTAACACAGATAAAGATGAGTTTGCTCACGCTTCTCTTTGCACCAACTATCCATAGTCCAGCCGCCCGCAGATTCCCTTCGGTAAACAAACAGCCTTGGTGTCTCACTAAATCATGATGATGCTGACTGAGCAGGGTTGTGACATGATGACGTCCAGGGATTATTACCGAGTGTTTCTCTGAAACTTTTACCTCGGCTTCTTGAAGACAGCCACCTACTCTCAGCAGCCCGTCTTGGTCGACAATTGGATCGAGCTTCTTTAGCCTGCTGTCTCCAGGAATGGGTTGTCCCTTGTTGAGTGTGACGTCCGCCTGCAAGTCTGGGTTGCAGTAAGACAGCACCCCGAGCAACCCCGATACCCTTTACCCCCTATACAGGGATCTGGATTTACAGCAGAGCCCAGGAGGCACTGTCTGAATATGAGCAGCGGGCCAGAGCAGGACGGTCGCCAGAGAGGGGTTAAAAAAACGGGACCAAAAGCGTAGTCAGGAAACCGAGTCTTAACCAGGCGGGCAGAAAAGGTACAAAAAACGGCAGGCAATAGCAGAGTCAAATTCAGGCCAAGGTCAGAGTCATAAACCAGGAGGATGGCAGAGGTAAAGAATCGTTAGGCAGTAGCAGAGTCAAATTCAGGCCAAGGTCGGAGTCATAAACCAGGAGGACGGCAGAGGTACAGAATCGTTAGGCAGTAGCAGAGTCAGAATCAAGGCAGGGGTCAGAATCAAAGATAGCAAATAACAACTAGCACACTGGGGAAACCAAGACTATATCCGGCGGCTTGCAAGACCAGTCCCAAAGTATTTGAGGGATCAGGTCATCCCTCACAGGCTTCCAGACTGCTGATGTCATCAGGACTGCCCCCAGGACCAGGCCAGATGGCGATGCACCAACCCCTTCACGACCGACTGAGGAGCGAAGCCTGCGCCCATCAGATGCCTGCGCAGGAGCCCCTTCTCTGTTGCTGCCATCACTCGGGGCTGAACCACGGCGCCTCCCAGTGGCCAAGGTCGGAACAGCAGGCCCCGAGTCTGACGGCAACGTGACAGTACACCCCCTCTAAGAGGGGCCTCAGGACCCTAAAAACCCGGTTTGTCAGGATGAAGGAGATGAAATCTCCTAATTAATGCCTTGGCATGGATGTTCCCCACGGGAACCCAAGACCTCTCCTCCGGGCCGTAGCCCCTCCAGTGTACAAGATACTGTACGGAGCCTCTCACAAGGCGGGAGTCAAGGATACCCTGGACTTCATACTCCAAGGTTCCCCCGACCGAAACAGGAGGAGGAGGGGACTGGACAGGGTGAATTGCGGAGCGATACAGCTTGAGGAGAGACTTGTGGAACACGTTGAGCAACTTAAAAGACTGAGGAAGTTTTAAACGGAAGGCTACCGGGTTAACTACCTCAATAATTTCATATGGGCCAATAAATCTGGGACCCAGTTTGGCAGACGGCACTTTAAGCTTGATGTTTTTGGTAGAGAGCCAAACCTTGTCTCCAACTCCCAGGTGCGGCCCCTTAGATCGCCATCTGTTCACAGCCGAAGCCTGTTTAACCTGGGCCCCTTTCAAGTTTGAGTTTACCTCAGACCAAATCGTCTTTAAGCGATGTATATTTTCCTCCACCCCAGGGAGCCCCGACATCCTGGCCGAGAACGAACCAAACCGCGGATGCGGTCCATGGTTGCAGAAAAAGGGGGTAGTCTTAATAGAGTCCTGGTATCGATTATTTAGGGCAAAATCAGCTAGTGGCAGATGTTCCACCCAATCGGACTGATGTTCTGACACATAACAGCGGAGGTATTGCTCCAGTGCCTGGTTGGTACGTTCTGTTTGACCATTGGTCTCGGGGTGGTAGGCAGAGGAGAAGGACAGCTCAATCCCAATGCGTTTGCAGAACGCTCTCCAGAATTTTGAGATGAACTGGGTACCTGTGTCGGACACAATATTCAACGGAGCACCGTGAAGGCGTACTACATGCACAATGAAGAGTTTACTCAAGGTTTCTGAGTTAGGTAGCCCAGACAGGGGGACAAAGTGACACTGTTTGCTGAACCTGACCACCACCACCCAGACACACGTTTTCCCATCTGAGAGCGGCAGGTCCGTAATGAAGTCCATGGAGATGTGGGTCCATGGACTCTCAGGGGTGGGCAAGGACTGGAGCAAGCCGGCAGGGCGATTATGGGGGGACTTGGAGCGGGCACAGACTTCACACTCTAGCACAGGGATCCTCAAACTACGGCCCGCGGGCCACATGCGGCCCGCGAAGGACTTTTATCCGGCCCCTGGCCAGGCTGACATTAACCGCACTGATTGCACCGCCCTCACTGCCGTGGTGAACCAATCAGCGCTGCAGCCGTGATGAACCAATCAGCGCTGCAGCTCACAAACACTGCCACCCCCCTGACACGCCCACTAAAGAACTAGACTGCAGAGTGAAAACTCGCGGGCGGGACGAGGCGCCGAGGAAAGGCGTTGTGAAGCCCTCAGTATGCAGCAGAGACCACACAGACGACGTGTTTGTCATCACGCCGCCTGCTCGGCCTAATGACGTCACGCCGGATATGCCGGAAGAAGACTGAGACGAGCGGGCGCCTCTTCAGAACAGCAGGGGACATAGGTGAGTACTGTTTTTTTTTTTTTCTTTTTAACTCCGGGTCCTATTGGGGACCTGTGCTGCAAAATGGGGACATTTACATGCCTAGTAGGGACCTGTGCTACCTATTGGGGACCTGTATCTGCCTATTGGGGACCTGTGCTGCCTATTGGGGACCTGTATCTGCCTATTGGGGACCTGTATCTGCCTATTGGGGACCTGTACCTGCCTATTGGGGACCTGTATCTGCCTATTGGGGACCTGTACCTGCCTATTGGGGACCTGTGCTGCCTATTGGGGACCTGTGCTGCCTATTGGGGACATTTACCTGCCTATTGGGGACCTGTGCTGCCTATTGGGGACATTTACCTGCCTATTGGGGACCTGTGCTACCTATTGGGGACCTGTGCTGCCTATTGGGGACCTGTGCTGCCTATTGGGGACCTGTGCTGCCTATTGGGGACATTTACCTGCCTATTGGGGACATTTACCTGCCTGTTGGGGACCTGTTCCTGCCTATTGGGGACCTGTGCTGCCTATTGGGGACCTGTTCCTGCCTATTGGGGACCTGTGCTGCCTATTGGGGACATTTACCTGCCTATTGGGGACATTTACCTGCCTATTGGGGACCTGTGCTGCCTATTGGGGACCTGTGCTACCTATTTGGGACCTGTGCTGCTTACTGGGGACATTTACCTGCCTTTTAGGGACCAATGCTGCCTCTTGGGGATTCTTGCACCACACTAGTCTGAGCCTGAGGTAAAAGTGGAGTTCCACCAATATGGGCACTGGTGAGGCTGCATTGATGGGCACTGATCAGGCTGCTTTGATGGGCACTGATCAGGCTGCATTGATGGGCAGTGCAGTCTGTATGTCTCTGTATGGGCAATTTTATTGCTGGTATATTGTTTTTGTAGCGCTGTATATATGTTGGTATTTTACTAATAGCAATTTTGAATCCCTAGGAAACAATGATATCAAGAAAGAGAAAAAATTGACTCGAAGTGTAGGATATTCGAAGAACCCAAAAGAATCGGTAAGTTTGATGATTTAACTTTACTTCTTCATTTTTAATATTGTATTTGTTCCTATTTTGTTTTATGATTTCTAAATAAGATATGTGCAGAGTGCCTACGAATTTGGTGCTAATTTTTTCTTAAACTATATTCCGGCCCACCAATGGTCCGAGAGACCGTGATCTGGCCCCCTGTTTAAAAAGTTTGAGGACCCCTGCTCTAGCACATAGTCTTTACAGTCCTTAACGACCGTCGGCCACCAAAAGTTCCTAGTTACCAGTCTGGTGGTGTTATTGAGACCAGGATGGCCTGCCAGAACAGAGTCATGCGATTCTTTAAGAACTTGTAGGCAAAACATAGCCGGGACAAATAATTTTTTGGAGGGCGTGGTGTCAGGAGCTACGGATCTCCTCCAGAAGGTCCAAAGACACTGCTGACACAACGATCCCATTGGCCAATATCGGGACTGGCTCACAGTCCTCGGTTTGTGAGGGGCAAAAACTGCAAGAGAGGGCATCGGCCCTCACATTTTTAGTACCAGGGCGAAAGGTGATTAAAAAAATCAAACCTAGAGAAGAACAAGGCCCACCTTGCCTGTCTAGGATTTAGTCTTTTGGCTGACTCCAGGTAGGTCTGGTTCTTGTGATCAGTAATTACAGTGATCTTATGTTTGGCGCCTTCGAGGAAGTGGCGCCATTCCTCGAAGGCCCATTCGATCGCCAATAATTCCCGATTACCTATATCATAGTTTTTCTCAGTGGCAGAGAACTTGCTTAAAAAAAAAGCACATGGACGAAGGTGAGTGAGGGATGCAGTGCCTTGCGACAGCACTGCTCCCACTCCGACCTCAGAGGCATCCACTTCTACAATAAATGGGCGGTCCAGATCAGGCTGAACCAAAACAGGGTTGGCCACAAAGCACTCTTTTAGCGTGAAAAAAGCCTGAATTGCCTCAGGGTTCCAATTGGTCACGTCTGCCCCTTTTCGGGTCAAATCCGTGAGTGGTTTGGCAATTTCGGAGAAACCCCTGATGAACTTACGGTAGTAATTCGCAAACCCTAAAAATCGCTGCAGCGCTTTTAGCGACTTGGGTTACACCCAAGCTTTAATAGGTTGGATCTTGGCAGGATCCATGCGGAAGCCTTTGCCTGAAACCATGTACCCTAAAAACTGTACCTCCTCAGCAAAAAAAACACATTTCTCCAGTTTAGCAAACAAGGAGTGTTCTCGCAGTCTCTGCAGTACAGAGCAGACGTGTTGAGCATGTGTGACAGAGTCAGCAGAGTAAATCAAAATGTCATCTAAATACACGACGACATACACCCCACAAATGTCTCTGAAAATATCATTTACAAAGTGCTGGAACACGGCAGGTGCGTTACTGAGTCCGAACGGCATTACAAGGTACTCAAAGTGGCCAAGAGGTGTATTAAAGGCGGTTTTCCACTCATCTCCATCTCTTATACGGACCAGATTACATGCCCCCCAGAGGTCAAGTTTAGTAAACCAACGGACTCCCATTAACTGATTAAAAAGATCAGCGATGAGTGGAAGCGGATACTGTTTCTTTATAGTGATTGCGTTTAATTCCCGGTAATCAATGCAGGGTCTGAGACCACCATCTTTCTTCTCTACAAAGAAGCACCCGGCTCCAACCGGTGAAATGGATGGTCTAATAAACCCTTTTTTTAAGCTATCTGCTATATACTCATTCATGGCCTGACGCTCTGGACCAGAGAGATTAAATATTCTCTCTTTTGGGAGATGGGCATCCGGAATCAGGTCTATAGGGCAATCATACTCTCTGTGAGGGGGTAGCTTCTCAGATTCTACAACAGAAAAGTCATGCTCATAGTCTCTGAATGCAAATGTTATGAGGGGGTTTTTAACTTTAACTTGCTTTACTGCTAATGATATGCAGTTATCCTGACAGTGCGAACTCCAGCGTACAACATCACCCAGGTGCCAGTCGATGACTGGATTGTGCAGGCGTAGCCATGGCATTCCCAAAATGACTGCAGCAGATCCATCACAAAAAATGACATAAGCTCAGTATGTAACGCACCCACAGACATAGTAATTTTGTCAGTAACAAATTTAACCCCCTCCTGAACAATGGATGTGCCATTAATAGCCGTAGTTTTAATAGGGACATTAAGCCTTAATAGCGGTACACCGAGTTTTTTAGCAGCCAGAGAATCCATAAAACTTCCTTCAGATCCACAATCCACATAGGCTTTTAAACACTGAGATTTCTGACCAAATGAAAGAGAAATAGGTAATAAAACTTTAGCCGCATCTGCGGGCAGTACCTGAGCCCCTGGGCAAACATAGCCAGAGCTGTCCAGAGGCCAATGTCCCAAGAGAATGGATCTCTGACGTTCAGCTTTCTCCCTGAAGTCTCCAGACTGCAGCATGCTTGTGCAGGAAAATGATAGTGATCTTCCAGGCTGTATACTGCAACAGGTGTTCAGGCCAAAAATCAGCTCAGTTAGGAGAAGGAAGGGGAAAAAAAAAAAAAAAAAGCTCAGGGAGACTGCTTTTGTGTATGTTGGATATATACACAAAAAGCAGTTAATTTATGGCCGGATATAATGTGACGTCCGCCTGCAAGTCTGGGCTGCAGTAAGACAGCACCCCGAGCAACCCCGATACCCTTTACCCCCTATACAGGGATCTGGATTTACAGCAGAGCCCTGGAGGCGCTGTCTGAATATGAGCATTGGGCCAGAGCAGGACGGTCGCCAGAGAGGAATTAAAAAACGGGACCAAAAGCGTAGTCAGGAAACCGAGTCTTAACCAGGCGGGCAGAAAAGGTACAAAAAACGGCAGGCAATAGCAGAGTCAAATTCAGGCCAAGGTGAGAGTCATAAACCAGGGGGACGGCAGAGGTACAGAATCGTTAGGCAGTAGCAGAGTCAAATTCAGGCCAAGGTTGGAGTCATAAACCAGGAGGACGGCAGAGGTACAGAATCATTAGGCAGTAGCAGAGTCAGAATCAAGGCAGGGGTCAGAATCAAAGATAGCAAATAACAACTAGCACACTGGGGAAACCAAGACTATATCCGGTGGCTTGCAAGACCAGTCCCAAAGTATTTGAGGGATCAGGTCATCCCTCACAGGCTCCAGGACTGCTAATGTCATCAGGACCGCCCCCAGGACCAGGCCAGATGGGGATGCACCGACCCCTCCACGACCAACTGAGGAGCGGAGCCTGCGCCCATCAGATGCCTGCGCAGGAGCCCCTTCTCTGTTGCTGCCATCACTCGGGGCCGAATCACGGCGCCTCCCAGTGGCCGAGGCCGGAACAGCAGGCCCCGACTCTGACGGCGACGTGACATTGAGGTTGTCTATTTCTCTGGGGTAGGTTTCCTTTTGTACAACACAAAGTATTGTAACTTTGGCTCTTTCCAGGTTGAGAATGGTAAATGCATGCTTGCAGTGATGCCAACCTTTACAAGATCCCTGGCTTGCAGGTGATGTTCACTTGTAGGACTGGGCCACTTGAAGTAGACAAGCAATAGCTCGAACAAGTGACTTCCAGGTTGAGAACCTGCTGAAATGATGAGATTCCAGGTGATGACTTGAAATCGCTGTATGCAGAGCAGACACTCGACGGAGCTCTTCGTAGGCATCTGGATCCACTAGTTCGAACGTATCAGGCCTGTCGATGTGGGGCATCGAACGGTACAAGGAAGCAGGACCTGTGAACCATGTAGTGTCCTTAAGATGACTTGGAGCAACGGATCTAGTCGTATGGTCTGCAGGATTGTGGTAAGTAGGTGCTTAGCACCACTGATTAGGGCAGGTGGATCTTCTCATCCTCAGTACCCGATTGCTGACGTAGACATATAAGCATCGCATTTCATTGCAGATGTATCCCTTTCTGTCATTGTAGAACTCTGCTTCTTTGGACTCCATTTTCATCACATTTGAGAAAAGCTCGGCCAACTCAACTGCGAAGGACAGCAGCGCAAAGTTCCAGTCTGGGTATAGTGTGTTCACGGAGTGGTGCCAGTTTAGTCCGGCTCATCACAAACCCAATGTGGCTCTGTTTGTTTACATCTATGGTTTTGAGCTACTGTTGCGATCGCTTTGACTGATGCGTCACAGAAGATATAAAGTCTTTGTGTTTTGACTTCTGTGGATGGCACAGGATCATACAGTCGTTTCACACGAAGATCGATTAAGGCCTCGAGAGACCTCCTCCACTCTATCCACAGGTCTGCCTTTTCTGCTGGAAGTGGATCATCCCAATCAGACTTGTCTTGGGTGAAGTCTCTTAGCATCATTTTTCCTTGGATAGTTACTGGAGCTACGAATCCCAGGGGATCGTATAGACTATTCACAAATGAGAGAAATCCTCTGCACGTGAAGGGTTTCTTGTCTTTACTGATCTGGAAGGTGAAGGCATCTGTCTTCAGATCCCAAAGCAATCCAAAGCTCCGCTGCATGGGAAGGGAGTCGATGCTTAGGTCTAGGTCCTTTAGATCACTGGAAAAGTCTTGAGAGAGAAAGGCTTCCATCAACTCTCGGCTGTTGGATGAAATCTTGTGTAGCCTTAGGTTAGACTGAGCGAGCATTTCTTGAGCTCTTTTTAGTAGACTGATTGCAGCCTCACTTGTCGGTGTGGACTTCAAACAGTCATCTATGTAGTCGTCTACGTAGTCCTTTTCTACGAAGGATCTGATGTCTGACCTATACTTTTCTTCACCCTCTTTGGAAAAATTTCAGAGGCCGTAGATAGCGACTGACAGGAAAGGGCTGTTTCCGAAGATGTGCACCCTCATCCGGTACTCTGCGATGTCTTTGAGATTTTCAGGAATTAATGCAAAGTTGTATAGCAGGAATGAAAAATTGTTTCTTTCCTGCTATACCACTAAATGTCGCTAACTTCTGAACTGACCGCTATAGTTGAGAGACTCTAAGGCCGCTATTTGGCCATAAACTGCTTTGACAAACATCAGGACCACACAATCATGATCTTGGTGTGTCAATCAGATTAAAGCGGAAGCCCCCACAATCTATTAACTATTTATTTGAAGTAGTCACTATTGACAGCAGTAACTAAGGGGTTAAACAGATGTGGACGATGCCAACACTGATCGTGGCTGATGCAGCAAGTTGTCAGCTATAGTATACAGCCGACAGCTGCTGGATTGTCACCTGTATGGGGATGCTAGTCTCTTATATCTCAGGTCAGTAAAAAGACAAATTGGCGGTCATTAAGGGGTTATAGCTGGCCATAGGTAGTAAATACTAATGAAGGAAAAGGAAACTTCAGGCGCGTATACTGTAACAAATGGCTAATAGACCTGACAAAACAACAAGAAAAGTCTTGAGAGAGAAAGGCTTCCATCAACTCTCTGCTGTTGGAAGAAATCTTGTGTAGCCTTAGGTTAGACTGAGCGAGCATTTCTTGAGCCCTTTTTAGTAGACTGATTGCAGCCTCACTTGTCGGTGTGGACTTCAAACAGTCGTCTACGTAGTCATCTACGTAGTCCTTTTCTACGAAGGATCTGACGTCTGACCCATACTTTTCTTCACCCTCTTTGGCAGAATTTCAGAGGCCGTAGATAGCAACTGCCGGGGAAGGGCTGTTTCCGAAGATGTGCACCCTCATCTGGTATTCTGCGATGTCTTTGTCCAGATTGTTGTCACGGTACCAGAAGAACCTTAAGTAGTTTCTGTGTTCCTCTTTGACGAGAAAACAGTGGAACATCTGTTGTATTTCAGCCATAAATGCCACCGTATCTCTGCGGAAAGAGAGTAGTAATTCCAGAAGTCTTTTGCTGAGGTCTGGACCCGACAGTAGGACATCATTCAATGAAACATCTTCGCATTTTGCGCTTGAGTTGAATACCACTCTTATTTGACCTGGCTTCTTAGGATGGTATCCTTCGAAGATGGGCAGGTGCCAACACTCCTCTGAGAGCCAAAGCGCAGATGCAATCTCTGCTTGGTTGTTCTGGAATATCTTCCCCATGAAGGTAAAGAAGTGTTCCTTCATCTCAGGCGACTTCTGAAGCTTGTGCCTGAGGGAGATGAATCGGCTGTAGACCAGTTCCCTGTTAGGTAGGCGCCTTCTCTGAGGTCGAAATGGTAAAGGTGCGACCCAACTGTTCGATTTGTCTTTGACTATTTGTCTATCCATGATGTCCAAGAACATCCTATCTTCCATGGACATCACTACCTTGTCGTCTTCCTTTGTCCTGTGGAAGACTGTACATCCCATGTGGTCTTGTTCACCTTCACAGGTGTGGTTTTTGCTGGTAGGTACTGAGAAAGGGCAAGGTAGGGGAGTGAGGTTTGGCAATTCCTTTACCAGCAGACTATTGTGACATGGCCGGAAGAGAGACGGACGTTCATTTTCTAGTGTGCTGGTAAGCATGCTGTTGACTGAGGCCAGCTTGTGTGCTCCTCCTAGATAGACGTCTCCTATAATGACACATCCAAGGTCGAGCCTCTGTGCGTACACAGCGTTCCTGGAGCCGTTAAAACATTCTCTAGTCCTGTGGACTCGTAGTATATCTCTTCCCAGGAGTAGAGCTATTGGGGCTTCTGGATCCGACTCAGGTATCAGGTGGGCTATACACAGATGGGGGTGATGCGTCGCCACCTCCCGTGAAGGTATCTCCAACCTGTTGTTAGGAATCTGGTTGCACTCCAGGATGGTCGGTAGCGATAGGCAGGTTTGGCCATTTATGGACTCCACCTTGTATCCGGTTGCTTTCCTCCCCACCGTCTCAACAGTACCTGAACACGTCCTCAGGGTGTAGGGAGAACCAGGGGCTAAAATGCTGAAGTTGTCAAAGAAGATGGACTTGGCTAGGGACCTGTTACTTTGGTCATCCAGGATTGCATATATCTTGAGGGCTTTGTCCTTGCGGCCTGCAGGATAGGCTCGTACAAGGCAGATTTTTGAACAGGACCTTCCTCCTGTGAGTCCCTTACAGATCTCCATACATTTAGAGCTGACCTCAGGAGTGTCTTCACCAGGTGTACTTCTGCTTCCCATCGTGCTCCTCTGCTTGCGACAACACTCGTGGAGGTGATCCAAGGTGCATGGCTGTATTGTGATCCATGCTGCTGCATTCTGCACATTTCACGCTAGCTTCACAGTTGCTGGCAAAGTGAGAGGTTGTGGCACAACATTTGAAGCAGATGTTGTTCTCCTTGAGGAAACCTTTGTGATCCTCCAAAGACTTCTCACTGAAGGCTCTGCATTTTAGTAGAGGATGTGGTTTCTTACTGTATGTAGAGGACACTGTTTACTGACATCCTGAGGCTTGTTCTCGCCTGGAGGGGGTTTATTCACATTGTGAGGAGGGCCTGTGGAAACAATGTTAGTTTTGGTGGCTGCCACGGGTGTCCTACTTGGTTTGACACTGGGGGCAGTAGAACATGACAAAAACAAGTCAAAACTAGGGTAATTTCTGATCTTAGCTTGTTGGGTGACAAAATCTATGAAAACAGTGAAAGGAGGGAACGGTACATTATGATTTTGTTTACACCTTGAACCATATGTAACCCACTTTCCTTGTAGGTTGTAAGCAAGTTTTTGTATTATCGGATTGACACCCCTAGCGGTGTCTAAGAATGCCAATCCGTGCAAGTCTCACTCCTGGTCAACCTGCAACTCTATCAATAAATCAATCAATTCTGTAAGCTTTTGATAACCTTTAGGTCCTATCTTAGGAAAATCATAAATTCTTTTGTATAAAGCATTCTCTATGACTTTTACTGTCCCATAGCATTCATCAAGTCTTTCCCACTCTTTACGTAGACCGTGTGCGTGGATGCTTTATATTAATGTCTCTTATTCTTTTGGCATGCTCAACCGACCCTTCCAAGCTACTTTACTAGGAGATCTAACTCCTCACTACAAGAAAGGTCCAGACCATGAATGGCGTTCCAGAACGAGGCTTGCCATGCCCAATAGTTCTCGGTTTTATCAGTGAACTTTACAAGTCCCTTTGTAACCAGTTCTCGGCAGGCAAAGAACTTTTCAAAGTCCATGGTGGCTCAGTCAGTGCTGGCACGAGTCGGTGTGTTATAGTCATGTCTAGTGTGTGGTGTATCACCATACATGTAAGACGCTTCTGATTTTGGATAGTCTGTGCAGTACCTTCTCGGTGAAGAAGGTGTCTCTTTAAGGCAGGATGGGAGCTGTACCTTATTCTCAGTTGAATGATAGCTGTGGTCGACATGTCTGTGCTAGACGTCTCCTCGTCTGTGGTAGTGAAATTCGGGATTGGATCACTGGTATTCGGCATAGGCTGATTGATATGGTGCAACAGGGCTGTCATCCACGCCGGCATGTTGACGGACGTACTCTGCTATGCGCTGTGCTGAATCTTGCTGCTCTAGATCTGGTCAGAAAATGTTGCTGCGTCTCTCATATTCAGGATCCTTAATAGCTTCCAAATACTCTGCCTTAGCTATTGCAGCTGCTGTCTCTTTTTCTGCCACAAGTCTTTCTAGCTCTGCCTGCAAACATGCGGTTTTGGCTTGCAGGCGTGCAGTTTCCGTATCTTGCTCTGTTTGTCTCAGCTTTATATGCACCTCTCGTTCGGCGAAGGAGGATCTCGCATTGGCGGCTTCGGTACGAGCGACAGCAGCGAGCTCTGCTATTGACAACCTGCTAGAGCTTGCTCGTGACCTCGATTTGAGTGAGGATGTGCTGTTTTGGGACATTGTGCATTTAGCTGCGTACTGCTGAGTATATTGGCGGGAAACTGCGTCTATGTATAAATGGACTTCAGAGTGGCGGGAATGGTGTAGCACTTGTTGGTGGGCTGCTTTCTCATTCTGCGGCTGTATGGCGGCTGCGGAGCAGTGTGGGTGTTAGCAGTCTCGTACAGTCTATGCAATCACCGCGTGCGACCAGTGGCCCTGGACTCTTGTCTCCTGCGGCTGTATGGCAGCTGCTGTAATACCCATATGCAGTACATTCTGGGTGATAGCGGTCCCTTTCAGCCTGTGTAATAACCGCGTGCGACCAGCGGTTCCGTTTTTACTGAACCCTGGGCTCTTATTCCCTGTGGCTGTATGGCGGCTGCTGTAATACCCGTATGCAGTGCAGTCTGGGTGGTAGCGGTCCCGTACAGCGTGTGTAATCACTGCCTGCGACCGTAGTTCCATTTTTACTGTTCTGCCTTCTTCCACGTATGACGCTGTGTGGATTCCAGCATACGGCTAAACCCTTCATCCACTCCCAGTAAAAAGACTGCATGGATGCTTAAGTCTATTCAGATGATGAACTTAGTAACGGAGAACAACAATGGTAGATGATAACGGATGATATAGTGGATGATAACAAATGAACACAAGGATGGATGATATCGGTGGATACAATAGTGGATGATTTAGGCTACTTTCACACATCAGGTTTTCGGCGTCAGGCGCGATCCGGCGTCGTGCCGGAACGCCGGATCCGGCAAATGTTTCGTAAAACCGGATGTGACGGATCCGGTTTTCTGGCGGATCCGTCTTTTTCTGGACAGACAAAACCGGATCCGTCTCATCCGGTTCATCCGTTTTTCTATCCGTTTTTCGACGGATTACGCCGGATCCGGTTTTTAAAATTGACCCTTGTGGCCTTCCGAACGGGATTGGCTACTGGAAAACTATATATAGCATGTTCCTACAGCCCTTCTTTGACAGGTTGTAGAGGAGAAAGTGCAGGTTGGAGAGAAGAGCAAGTTACTGGCGAAGATGGATGTTGTCATTGGAAATATTTTGAAGAATTTGGCGGATTTTACAGCGGAGGCAAATCGTTTGAGGGTGATTGTTCTGGAGAAGGAGAGAGCGAGACAGCAGCGCATCAGGCATCGTAGACGACGTTTGTGGATCCACCCCATCACAGCCAAGAGAATGACGCGTGGGGTCTATTCTACACTATGCATGGACCTTCGACGAAACCCGGATAAATTTTTTGGATATGTTAGGATGAAAATGGAGAATTTTGATTACTTGGTGGAGCGCATTGCACACCTCATAAGAAAAGCGGACACCTATTGCCGCTTCTCTGTTTCACCCGCAGAGCGTCTGATGGTGACTTTAAGGTAAGCCACATTTATTGGATATGATCGCATCAGAGCACACTTTCACTGCAATCTTGTTGGTGGTAATTTGTATCTCCAAGTGTTATAGGTCAGTTTTGGTATGTAATGCTGTGATTTAAAACTAATTTATTGTTTTTTAATTCCCCACAGATTTCTTGCAACTGGAGAATCCCTTTCGTCACTGCATTTCCAGTACAGACTCGGGATTTCCACCATATCTGGAATTGTGAAGTACACATGCCGTGCACTGTGGGACTCCTTAGCTGAAGAGTTTTTACCAGAGCCCACAACAGAGAGGTGGATTGAAATTGCTGACAAGTTTCAACAGATATGTCAGTTTCCAAACTGCTTGGGCGCTGTGGACGGGAAACATATCCGCATTGTAAAGCCAGCTGGATCGGGATATTTCAATTACAAGAAATATTTTTCAATTGTCCTCATGGCCATCGCTGACGCAGAATACAAATTTATTGCGGTTGATATTGGGGCCTATGGCCGCTCCAATGACTCTCAAGTTTTCAAACTGTCTGCCATGGGGCGTAAACTGTATGGAAACACCTTCCAGTTCCCACCACCTAGACCGCTGCCGCAAACATCTGGTCCACCTATGCCATTTGTCTGTGTAGGGGATGAAGCCTTCCAGCTGTCAGAACACCTTTTGAAACCGTACTCTAGCAGAGGATTGACAAGACCAAAACGCATTTTTAATTACCGCCTCACAAGAGCAAGAAGAATGGTTGAATGTACCTTTGGTATTCTGACAGCCAAATGGCGGGTCCTATTGACTTTGATCAACCTCAAGACAGAAACTGTGGACGAGGTGATCAAAGCGTGCGTGGTACTCCACAATTTTGTTATCTGCAAGGAACCCATTTCCATTGAGGACACCTCTGAAGAAACCACCTTGCAAGATTACCATGACATTACCACTAGAAGTTCTGTGACGGTTTCAGTAATGAGGGACAATTTTGCACTATACTTTATGTCACCTCAAGGCAGAGTACACTGGCAGGATGACAGAGTGTGAAAGATTTGTGCCCTAACCAAACTTGTGTACCTTCTGTACCAACAGTATATACCTTTGCCAACCAAAGTTGGCTATCTTGTCATGGTCTCTATTTTTAGCTTTAGGCCACAGGTGTGTACCTGGTTGTGTTTTATGCAAAGTATTTCACCTTTTAACAAAAGTTGTGTACATTGTTAGGAAATCACCAACAATAAACACAACTTTTTAGGTGAAATACTTTGCTTCAAACACAACCAGGAACACAACTGTGGCAAAAAGCTAAAATTTACCCACAGTTATATACCTAGTTTTGAATACCATTTCACCTTTTAAATACCCTGTATTTAACCTTTTTCGCCGCAGAAAGAAATGACAGACAACCAGTGTAAAATAATGTAACTTTTATTGAAAAATGTTTTTTTTAGTAAACTTTTTTAAAATTTTAATAAACTTGTTTAATAAAACTTTGAAACTATAAAACTGAAACCATAAAACTGGTCATTTTTATTTAAATACACACATTATAAATCTGTGTAGTGTGTGGTGGAAATACTGCTGTAGGGGCTGCGGGACACTTCGACACTGGGAGTGTGGAGAGAGGACTGGGATCGTGGTGGGGAAGGAACAGTTAGAGGTGAAGGTGTGGAAAAAACTACAGAATGGGTGGACATGTGGGAAGCAGAAGAGGTGGTGGGTGGTGGAGTGGAGGGTTGGGCAGGGACTGTAGGAGCAGATGATGTTGATGGCAAGTTGTATGGGGAAGGAGTTTGGTACGGGGCAGGTTGCTGGAAGTGGGGAGATGTCTGGTACGGGGCAGGTTGCTGGAAGTGGGGAGATGTCTGGTACGGGGCAGGTTGCTGGAAGTGGGGAGATGTCTGGTACGGGGCAGGTTGCTGGAAGTGGGGAGATGTCTGGTACTGGGGAGGTTGCTGGTACTGGGGAGTTTGCAGGTACTGTGGAGGTTGCTGGTACTGGGGAGGTTGCTGGTGCTGGGGAGGTTGCTGGTGCTGGGGAGGTGGATGGTGCTGGGGAGGTGGATGGTGCTGGGGAGGTGGATGGTGCTGGGGAGGTGGATGGTATGTAATAGGAGGGGGAGGATGGAAAGTGGCTGGAGGTGGATGGTATGTAATAGGAGGGGGAGGATGGAAAGTGGCTGGAGGGGGTGTAGATGTAATAGGAGGGGGAGGATGGAAAGTGGCTGGAGGGGGTGTAGATGTAATAGGAGGGGGAGGATGGAAAGTGGCTGGAGGGGGTGCAGGTGGAGGAACTACTGTGGTGGGAGGAGGAGGAGGTTGGGAGGTAACTTGCTGGAGAGCAGCGTGGCATGAATGCATTACATGCATCTGCTGGGCAGGAGAGAGCGTTTCCATGCGCTCCACAACAGACCTGAAAAAGGTGTGGTTTGGCGAAGATCTTGCTTCTGAATGCATGGTTTGCAGAAGTGTCTTCACCTCCAGAATGCTGGAGTTGATCTGCTGATAGCCTGCGGAGATTTTCTCTGACAAGACTTTTAGACAGTTCTGGAAAGATGCATTCAGATGCAAGAACTCTGGCGCATAAGTCTTTTCCTGACCCCTCTGCCGCTGCCGCCCAGTACCCGCAGGTGTACTAGAGGTGGCAGGGGCAGAAGGGTGGGGTAAAGGGAAAGCGATCTCCTCACCAGCAGCTTCATGTAATGTAGGCGGCCACGATGCTCCTGTGCTGGTGGATGGGACAGATGGGTCGAATGTGTGGGAAGGCTGGGAAGGTGCAGATGTACCGGGGCGGTCGAAGTGTCCCTCGGTGCCGGTCTCCTCAGGGATCGCCTCAGAAGGGTCCAATCATGCCGGCTCCCGAGTGCTGCTCACCGTGCTGTGGAATAAAGAGAAAAAAAAACAATTAAAATACTGACATGGTATGGCCCTGGCTGAAAAAAAAATTTACATATAACATTTTTTTTCACATGTGGTGTGTAATATTTACCTTCTGGTGACCATTGTTTCCCGGAGGAACGACAGGGCTTCTGCGTACTTGTACTTGCTCCTGCGTCCTCCAGATCCACTCGGGGCCCGCATCTCTTTATTGAACTCCTTCTTGAAACGATCTCTCACAGACCGCCACCGATTCACAATTCTGTTCCCTGAAACGAGAAAGGAGTGGTTAGTATACAACATCAGTGTTTCCCAAACTCCAGTCCTCATGGTCCCCAGGGGTCATGTTTTCAGGATTTCCATAGTAAATAGAAATCCTGAACACATGATCCGTGGGGACCACGAGGACTGGAGTTCGGGAAACACTGGTTTACACCAAGCAACCGGTACTGTATATACTTACGCTCTTTAATCTGGGCCCGAGCTTCGAGGTCCTCCCAGCGGCCCACAAGGAGCGAACAGATTTCCTCCCAGAGTCGTCGGGTAACGATCAGGTCAGCGTGGCGGCGGTCAGCCATATTCCAGAGCGGCTCCCTTTCTCTGACGAGATCGATGAGGCGGTCCACATCAATCCCTCCATCCTCACCGTCAGAGTCGGGAGCACGCTGTGAAGGCTGTTAAAGAAAAAGACAAAAATAACATAATTAGCCTCCACAAAAGAAATGAAATAAAAAGTGCAAAAAAACAAAGCAAAAATATTTATACTTACACGCTGGTGACCGCCGCGTTGCTGTCGCCGACGACCCTGGGAGGCACTGCGAGGACCTCTTGGCCAAGCACCAGATTGGGAAGACTAGAGAAGAAAACAAAAAATGTTATGTCTTTGGATGTAGGCATTTGTTTGCTGTGTGTGGTCTGCAGAACATTGTTTTCTATGTGTTGTGTGTAGTGTGATGTTGTGTTTCTGCGTTTGATGCAAAAAACTTACCAATTGTGAGCCCACTCCAGGTGTCTGTCCACCCCTTCCTTCTTCTTCTGGGAGCTCCTCTTCATCTTGTGATTCCTGTTTTGAAATAAAAGGCAATGAATAGACATATATTACAGAGAAGATGGATTTTGGAAATAAAAACTTACCGTCAAACGCTGACGATGCGAGGGAGGGCTCCCAGAAGATGATGTGCTGTCTTCCTGGTGGCCACACTCCATGCCTGTGGGTGGTGTTCCAGCTGCTGCCATTGCTGCTGCTGCTGCTGCTGCATCTATTGGGCGGCTGTTGAATAAAGAGAAACAAAGGGCCAATGAATATCTTGATATTCAATAGCCCTAGTTTGGAGGAATGGGTTATTTGATAATTACCGTCTCTCATCTGCTGCTGGCCTCCCCTCCTCAGCATGTTCTATTTGCTGCTCCATTTGGGGTGGTGGTGGTGCGGATGGTGCTGCAGTGGTCTCCTGCCTTCTCCTGCTTCGCTTGGTTGCTTTCTTGGGTGGCATGTTGGGTGTGGCTGTGGGTCCCACTGTCTTGCTTTTATATATGTCTTGTGGGCAGAGCTACTGAGCATGCTCAGACCAAAAAACCGGATCCGGCCGCCGGATCCGGCTTTCGCCGGATCCGGCGCATTGCGGCGCTCATAGGCTTTCATTGTGTGAAAAAGCCGGACGCGCCGGATCCGGCGTGTCCGGCTTTTTCGCCGGAGACAAAAAACGTTACAGTCACCGTTTTTTCCAGACGCCGGATCGCGACACATTGCCGGATCCAGCGAAAACTGGATGAAACGCATGGCCATCCGGCGCGATCCGGCGCAAATGCAAGTCAACGGGGGGGGAACCGGATCCGGCATTGCATTTCGCCGGATCCGGTTTCTGTCAAAAGCGCCGGATCGCGCCTGACGGCGAAAACCTGATGTGTGAAAGAGGCCTAAGGGTAAAAACTACAAAGAAAGAGACAGTACAGTATATTAGTACTGGCAGATAACAGCTGCAGTTATACAGGGTGCTACTAAATCAGTAAAGGCAATGATACAGGAGTATTACAGAGGTTGCACAATACAACACATAATGGAGTTAGGAGGATATCTAAGCAAACTTAGGCTGCAGCATTGTACTACCCTAAACAGAGGTGCACCTATCAAACATGCAGTGCAAAGGGCATTAAAACGAGCTGGAAATACATTGCACATATCACAGTGGCTGCATTATGGCTAGCTTACACAAGTACACAGCACAAAGACATAACTGCATTAAACCCTCACCTTAATCCACTTGACAAAAGCAGTGATTTGCAGGGTGCAGGACACGTGTGGGTAACTCAGAGATCCGGGGAGAAAATGGCTACAACTTCTCTAGCCTGGGAAAGCTGAAGGGGTGGTTCTAAACAGAACAACTATTAAAGGGAAAGGTTTCTAAATCTGTGAACAGGAAAAGAGGACAACTATGACATCTAATGGCCATAACTGGAACAGCACTTAAGAAATTACTTGCTTCACATAAATGGTCAAAACAGTGATTTATTATTTTATATTATTTCTAGGAGATGAGGGCATCGGGGATTTGGCTTTAGGTGAGTATAATGTGTTTTTATTTTTATGTGAATGTGCATGTAATTGTTTTACTTTTTTTTTCAACTGTGAGCACAGGCGCCGGCAGATGAGACTACCGCAGGTCACCACTGCGGGTCACAATCACAGCTGCGGGGTCATGATGACATCTGACAGCATTACCCCGCAGCGCTCTGACCAACTGTACCTGTGATAGTGTTACTGCGGGTCATAGTCACAGCTGTGGGGTCACGTTGACATCTGACAGCATGATCCCGCAGCGCTCTGACTGACGGTCTTACCAGCGGTAGCATTACCGCCAAAAAGAACCACCGCACCAGTGTTATCCACGCTGTCACACAGAAGGAAGCTGGTAAAAGGCAAAACAAAAACTCAGCAAATCCGCAAACATTTTTATACCTGCATTTTGACTGCAGATTTGACTGATTCAATAGAAGTCAGTAAGTGAAAAATGCTGCAGAAACACACAAAGAATTTACATGCTGCAGAAAAAATGCACTGCAAGTACTTAAGGAAATTTACTGATCATGTACACAACACTTCAGGATTGTCAATGAATAAGCTTGCATAAGGATTCAATAACGTTTTCGTCTAGTGTTGAGCGATACCTTCTGATATCGGGAAATATCGGATCGGATTGGATCGGACCGATACCCCAAAAATATTGGGTATCGCCGATTCTGATACCGGAAACCCATGCAAGTCAATGGGGCACAAATATCGGAATGAAAATAAACTCTTTCTTTCCTTGCACATTCAGTTCGGGAGGGGGGAAGTGTGTGGGCGGTGCGTGGGCGGAGACTGTGCGTGTGTGTGTGCGGGCAGGGTCTGTACGGGCCTCTCGGGGGTCTGTGCGGGCCTGCCGGGGGTCTGTGCGGGACTGCCGGGGGTTGTGTGTGTGTGTCTGTGTGTGCAGGCATCGCCCGATGGGACTAAAAAAACAAAAAACAAACATACTACATACATACTTCATATATACTACATTCATACAACATACATACAACATATATACTACATTCATACATACTACATAATACATACTACATTCATACAACATACATACTACATTCTTACAACATACATAAATTCATACTACATACATACTACATTCATACAACATACATACATACTACATATATACTACATTCATACAACATACATACTACATACATACTACATTCATACAACATACATACTACATATATACTACATACATACAACATACATACTACATATATACTACATTCATACAACATACATACTACATACATACAACATACTGTACATACAACATACAATATATACATACAGTACATATAACATAGAGTACATACTCACCATCACTTGTCACTTTGATCCCCGAAGCCAGTGTCATGTGTAAAAAATATTTAAATAGCAAACAACCAAAATACTCCCTGATCTGCAGAAATCCACGAGTGTCCCACGACGATCTCCCGTGGAGAACAGCAGCATCAGCTCTCTAGGGGCTCCAGGAATACAATGACGGGAGGTAGGTATACTTCAGCACTGTATTCCTCCGCCACTGTAAAAAAAATAGTCCATAGTCTCACTTTTGGCATTGCTGTGTGAGAAAGTTCCCATGCAGCTTTTGCCATAAAGTGAGACCAGTGAACTATAGTAACCTCTCAGTGATGCACTGCAGGAGATCGTCGTGGGACACTCGTGGATTTCTGCGGATCAGGGAGTATATTGGTTGTTTGTTATTTTAATATTTTTTACACATGACACTGGCTTCGGGGATCAAAGTGACAAGTGATGGTGA